>NW_008360304.1:654169-722232 GCF_000622305.1 Nannospalax galili | reverse complement strand
AATAAATAAATCTTCACATAAAGCACACAAGCTTTTAGCAAAACAATATATTGTTGAGAATACAAAAATATGCCAGTTTTGGGAGGTTGTTTGGGATGGAATCCAGGGTCTCATGCATGCTAGGTAGGCACTCTACTGTAGAGTCTCAGTTTGTATCTCTATCTATCTATCTATCTATCTATCTATCTATCTAGGTATTTTTGAGACAGGGTCTCTCTGTAGTCCCAGCTGTCCTGGAACTCACTACATAGACCAGGCTGGCCTTGAACTCACAGAGATCCGCCTGCCTCTGCCTCCTGAGTGCTGGGATTAAAGGTGTGCACCACCATACCCGGCTTCAGTTTATATTTTTAAGGTAAGGAAAATGGTAAATATAAAATATGAGGTATTTGTTACATGTGACTGGGAGGTGGGGGCATGAAATCCAAAAGATGTATGCCAGGTGTTGGTAGTGTTCTAGATCTTAAATTGAGTGACAGGGTCATGGATATTTAGCTCATGATTATTCTTTCTAAACTTACACATGATCTATTCTGTTGTATATGCCAAATATTACACTAAAAATATCTGAAGAATTTCCATAAAGCATATACATTGATGGATGCTAAAGATGCTTAACATGTTTTTGAAGTCATGCAGAATCATGTCTTGCTGTGAGTTTTCTGTTTACTGAACAGGTTATTGATCATTTCTAGATATGTTTTCATATAAAATCAGGGCAATGATGTCTGCCTCATAGGATTTATTCGAAGAACAACTGCTTTGCGTGGGTTGGAGTGTAGCCCAGTTGTAGAATACCTACCTAACGTGTGTGAGGCCCTGGGTTCCATTGCCAGAAACAGAAAACAAAAGTAAGGAAGATGACTAAGCTATACACTCCATGGCAATGTCTGTGCAATCCAACAATCCCTAGGGAACAGCACACACTTGGTGAGCAGAACACACCAAAATCCAAGCTCTTTCCTTCCAAGACAGTACAGTCTGCCTGTGGCTTTGTTGATAGCTTTTGTTGTTGCTGTTGTTTTGTTTGTTTGTATTTTGGGGTTTTTTATACTGGCATTTTAAATTTTTATTTTTATTTTATGTGTATAAGTATTTTGCCTGCACAAATGGAAGTGCTGCCATGCTGTGCAGTGCCTGCAGAGGCCAGAAGAGGGCATCAGATCCCTTGGAACTAGAGTTACAGATGGTTGTGAGCCACCATGTGAGTTGCTGGGAACTGAACCCCAGTCCTCTGCAAGAGCAGGCAGAGCTCTTAACCACTGAGTCATCTCCCTTCAAACTGGCATTTTTATCTTTGCATTGGCCATTTGTAACTGTATGTAAGAAGTAAGTTCTTTGGGTTCAAGTTCTGAATCTACAGAACAATAAAGTTAGACTAGTATATAATTCCTTAATGCCTACAACCCAATATTAAACCCTATGTGTTAGTGTTTTCCAAAAGTAAACTTAAATAAGCATATTTTCATTACACAAAATGGCAAGTTCAAGTTACTTATTCTTGGAGAGCCTCAACAGGCAGATACTAGATAATAACTAATTAAACCACGCCATGTCTGAGATGGCTGGAATTTGCTTGGTTACAGTCATTACAGAAATGGGAGCTTTTGCCTTCTGGCACGGTTCTCCTTTCTTTCACCTTCTTTACACTTGGCCTCTGCCTTTGGTTCCTGTTCTCCCCTATGACTATCATCCCTAATACCTAGTCATCAGCATTTGGTAAGTTTATCTACTCACACCATGAACCTGTGTCACTGTTATAAGTAACCCCAGTTCTGTTCTTTCACACGTGTTCCACTTGTAACTAAAACCCAGGATGCTTTAACTTGGCTACTTGCCATCACTAGGTCAATAGGTCAGGAGCTCTGTTCTTAGAGGTGTTTAATGCCTGAGCAGCTCTGGATGTGGATTTCCTCAGCCCAACAGGAGGCACCAACCCTCCAGCCTGTGAGGCACAGCGTGGGACTGAAGGCTAACATTCATATTTTCCTCCTCCACTCCCCTCTCACTTCTCAATGCAAAGAGGCCTCTCTTCACAATGGTAGGCTCTTCACCAGTCAGAATTCATGTTCTGTTCCAGTCACCTTAAACCTGGCCTTTAACATCTCAGAGTTATTGCAAGAGCTATCTGATGAAAATGGGCAATCAGAGGGTTAGAGAATGGCTCTGCGGTTAGCACTGGCTAGTCTTGCAGAGGAACCATTCTTAACTCCAGTTCCAGGGGGAGCCAATGCCCTCTTGGGCATTACACACACATAGTACATTCACATGCAGGCAAAACAGTCATATACATAAAACTAAAAATAAAATTTAAAAAGAAAAGAAAATGGGGAATTTCAGATAGTGACAGCCTGAAGGATCTAGCAATACCAACTGAGAGAAACAGGATCATTCAGACTCTCTCCAGATGTGTCAGCTGGCCTACCTGATGGTTTCCAGGGCATTTGTTATCTGCTGTTGCTCAATGTCATAGAGTTTCACCTTGAAGCCTCCACTGGCAAATAGCATAGCCCAGCTCCGTCCAATGAGTCCACTGGGGAGAGAAAGTCAAGAAAGGATTCAAATTCATTTACTAATTCAACAGTTTTTCATGTCTCATCCAAAGCAACCTTAAAAATTATATGGATCCAGGCATGGTGGCCCACACCTTTAATCCAAGCACTCAGGAGGCAGAGGCAAATTGGTCTCTGTGAGCTCAAGGCCAGCCTGGTTTACAGTGAGTTTCAGGGCAGCCAGTGCTACATAGTGAGACCCTGTCTCATAAAACAAACAACTTTGATCAATGAAAGTCTTCAGAAACTTTAAAAAAATTATACGGCATCCCACTCTTACAACATTAAATAAACATCTTAAGAGTTCACATCTCAATAGTGATATTTCTTTAAATCATTGCCTGTTTCCACCTGTACTGTGCATGTGCAGGTGGAAAGATGCATTGGTCCTGTGCACAGAGACTTCGTGACCAGTATTTACACCACATTTATATTGTATTAGGGATTATAAGAATCCTAGAGGGACTTAGAGGAAAGATGTGTGTCAGTTCCCTTGCAAACATTGCTGTATTTTTTATGAGACTTGAGCATCTACAGATGTTGGAATCTTTAAGAGACTTTGGAAGCACTCCCCATGGGCACTGTGCTAGACAGCTTCAGTTATCAACTTGACACATCTGGGAAGAGGGAACTTCAGTTGAGGCATTTCCTCCATTGGATTGGCCTATGGCTGTGTCTATGGGGCATTTTCTCTATTGTTTAGTGATGCAGGAGGGTCCAGCCCTCTGTGCGTGGTGCCACCCCTAGACAGGTGGTTCTGAGTTGTATAAGAAAGCAGGTTGAGCACAGGCCAGGGGAACAAGCCAGTAAGCAGCAGTGGTCTCTGCTTCTGCTCCTGCCTCTAGGTTTCTGCCCCAAGTTCCTGCTCTGATTCCCTCAATGATGAACTGTGATTGGGGCATATAAGCCAAACAAACCCTTTCCTCCCCAAGCTGGTTTTGGACAGAGTATTTTATCACAGCAATAGAAAGTAACTAGGACAAGTACCAAGAGACACTTGTATTTGCCCTGTCCTCCCTAAATAATTACTGCTACTGTCACCACATTTGAGCATGGAATAAGTGCCAGGCACCTCTAGACACTTTTAGGTCCTCCCTCTGCTAATCTTTGCAATAACCCTAGAAGGTAAGTTCTATCATTTTAGCTCTTGAATATATGAGAAAACTAAGGCATCAAGGGATTAATTCCAGGCAGGGGCTGCTCATGCTATGACGAAGAGATGAAGCCAAAGGTCTGACTCAACAGTCCTTACCCTTGAAGGTTAAGAGAGAAAGAGAGGTGCTCAAAAAGACACACCAGAGAGCATGGGTATAGAATTCTCTAAGAAGAGAGTGCCCCCAAAATCTAACTTTTGTTTTTATTGCTGTTTCCAGACAAGGTCTCATATAACCACCCAGGCTGGCCAGAGATATGAAGGTAAGTTTGAATTCCTGGTCCCCTGCTTCTATTTCTGAGTGCTGGGATTCCAGCCTTGGTGCCACCACCCTGGTGTATGTAGTGCTGGAGATCAAAGTCACAGCCTCTCGAAAGCTAGGCTGGCACCCTACCAAATGAGCTACAACCCCAGCAAGAGTCTTTACTCTTAGATCTTACATTCCACCCCTCCTTCCAGATTTATTGGAAAACAAAAAGACCCCAAAAAAAAGTCATATTTTACATGAGGTTGTCCAAAGGGTTAAAAATGAATGTGAAAAACACATCTAGGAGCATGTATGGTGGGCTATGCCTCTAAACCCAGAACTTGGAGGCTAAGGCAAGAGAGTCATGATTTGGGGGCCAGCATGAGCTACATAGTAAGACTCTATCAAAGTCAGCCAAGATCAGGGCTGGAGAGACAGCTCAGAGGCTAAGATCATGTGCTGCTCTTGCAGAGGACCCAAGTTCCATTCCAAAACCCACATTAGGTATCTCACAGCCACATATAACTGCAGCTCCAGGGCATGTTTCCAGCCTCTAATACCATTTTGCAATCACAGGAGGCAAGACTCCTTAGAGAAATGAATGATTCCAGGGCTAAGCAGGAAAGATTCAAGATGACCCAGGAGCAGTTTGCAGCACCAAAAAGCCAGGAGGTGCTAAAGCAAACACCTGCCTGGCAGGGCATGTCAAAGCGATCACAGGAGCACATTAGAAGAGCTCCCAGGGGCCAAAGCAGGAACAACTTGAACAATGAAATGAAACAGTGCTGGGTTACAGCACAAAATATAGAATAAATATTCACGAGTTCATACTGATATAAGTGAATAAAAGTTGTTGGAGAAACCAAAGTTCCCCAGGAGAATTCCAATAATGTATGCAGATCCACCACCCACAGAGACAGAGCATCACTCTCCACCCCCTAAATGTGGACTATGCAGAGCAACCTCTCCACCAAAAGTACAGTAGGAAAGGGAAGGAGAGTAGCTCAGCAGCAGAGGAATCTGGCAAACACCACCTCAACTTGGTATTCAAGGTCCCTATCAGTCATGATAAGTCATGCTGACAGTTCACTCCTTTGGTGTGATGTGATAAGAATGGCCCCTGATCTACCTCAGCTCTTCCTCCCATAGCCTTAGTCTAACCAGAGCAAAATATTAGGCAAATCAACAGAATTAAACTACCTCATAACAGAATTCAACTACCTGACATGTATGCCTCAAAAAACAAGGAAACATTAAGAAACTGTCACAATCTGGAGGAATCAACAGAGAAAAGAGAAAGTGTCCCTCACTAATGCTGAGGTTGGTTCAGGGCCTTCCTGTCCCAGTAGGTACCCAAGCCCCTTACATAAAATGCCATAGCATTTGTACAGAACCCATACCCATCCTCCCACCTATCTCGACCATTTGTGGACGACTTATACACCTTAAACAGTTACAATGCTGTGCAAATGATGGATATATGACAAGAGGATAAGGACAAGTAAAAATTATGTACATACGCAGCAAGGCACTTTTTGTCAAATATTTTCACTTCATGTTTGATTGAATTGGCAGACTTAGAGCCCAAGGATACTGAGGACTGCATATAAATGCAAGGTGGTGTCCTGGATGGGGTCCCAGGACAGAAAGAGGATATCAAACAAAACTAAGCAAGTCAGAATGAAAAGGATGCTACTAAATAATAACATATTGTTCATTAATATATAACAGTATTATCACTAATTAACAATGTTATTAAGAAATGGCATGGTGTCTCATTATTTGTAAAAAATATACCATACTCACTAAGCTGCCAACAAAGGGGAAAGCTATAGGAAGTAGCAGTCTCTCTATACTATACTCATAAAACATACAATTGGTCTATTTTCTTCAGTGGAATGCATCTAGAATAATGCCACACCTAGGTGTACACCCAACTGAAATGAAAACATATACTTCATTTTTTAAAACATGCATGTCTACAAAAAAATCCTATATATAAATGTCTAGGCAACACTATTTGTAACCTCTCAATGGAAACACGCACGTGTCCATCAACTAATGAACAAATGAATAAAACATGGTACACTCACACACTAGAATTATCCTCCCATAAAAGGTAATGAAATGTTGATATGGATGAATGTTGAAATATGTGGGTGAATGTTGAAAAAAAATCATTCTAAGTCAGAGAAACCAGTCACAAATGGTGACAAGTTTTGCCCACCCCACCAGAGGGCAACAGGGCATTTTCTTACCCATCTGCATAAAAATGCATATTTCATCATCTTCATATCCCAGTTACAGTGGTCCCTCACTAGCCCTCACTGCCTGCCCTTTGTTCTCATGCGGAGTAAGCCTCAAAATGAGATCCCTGATTCAGCCAGGCCCTAACTTCCCAGGAGAGTCTCCCCCAGACCACCTCTAGACAAACTCCATCCTCTATGTGCAGACAGGCATGGTAGTGGCTGGCCGTGCACAGGAAAGAAATGAGAAGGCCGAAACTTAGCTTCCATCTTAATTTTGAGGACTTGGAGGTCATAGTCTGCTCTTGTTCACTAGTTATGAACAGTTAGATCTTTCATAATGCATATCTCAGCACATAAAAACTACAGTAAATTTTGTACAAGAAAGTAGAAAAAGCAATGCTTATCAGCAATGTGAATTTGCTTTGTGCTTATTTAACAGGTTAAACTCCAGGCTCTGGGAAACTTTGTAATCCTGGCACATTGTAGAACTTGATAAATGTTAGTTGTTGACAAGAAAAAAAAGCTGACATATGCTAGTGACAAACTCTAGATAACAGTCAGCAGCCTTTCCCATGAGGTTAACAGGAGGTCAACAAAGATTCTCTAGTGATACACAGAGTACCTGCTATATGCCAGGCACTATTCCAGCTCCTGACCAGATAGCACTTACAGTGGGCAGAAGGCAACAGCTAAACAAGCAGAGGTGCTGGGGAAGAGGAAACAGCAAGGAAGAGGAAACTCGAGTAGGAAGTGGGGACCGGAAGGCAGAGAAATTCCAAAAGCACCATCAGGGTCTATCTTGCTGAGAAGGTGACATTTCTGCAGAGTTGAAGGTGATGAGGGACTAAGCCACGAAAGTGTCTGGAAGAAGTGTCCCCAACAGAGTCTGAGTGTGTTTCCAGGTTCAGAATGAGGATGAAGGTGGTCATCATAGAGTCAGAAACAGTGCAGGGGATGAGGTCAGAGAGAGAAGGAAAGAGGCAAGAGCTTGTTATACACATAGTGCCTCAGAGGCCACAGCAGGATTTAAGCTCTTGCTCTGGATAAGAAGGGCAGCTAACAAAAAGGTTTATATGAACTAACATTAGTTTTAAAAGGAACTTTCTGGATCTAGGCATAGTGGTACTCACCTATAATCCCAGCACTCAGGAGACTGAGCCAAGAAAATTGTGAGTTTAAAGCTATTCTGGACTATATAACAAGACCCTGCCTCAAAAAAATAAACACACATAATGCTCTCTCAAGATGCTGGGCATCAACAGCAACTATAGCTCCCAGATTGCTCTGAGATCACTAAAGGAAACTAGACACTCTACATTGTGCAGTGCTAACCGAATGGGAGTTGTGCTCACAGCGAAGGTCTGGACTGGAATGTTGATGGAAGTTGTTGGGATGTGCAGAAGTGCGGTTGTATTTAGTGTATTTTTCTCCTCCTAATATTTTTACCTTAAGATAGATTTATCAACATGACCCCATCACAAGTAGAAGAATGTCTGTTCTTGGGCAAACACTGAAAGAGACCCAGGCGTCCAGAGGCAGCCACAGGATATGATGGGGGTAGAGTAGACGAGGATGGAACAAGAAGGGTTATGAGAAGCGGACATCTGCATTCTAAATACATAACACCTTCAAAAAGAATTGCCGAGGCTCCATGAGGGTTATGAAAGGAAAATAAATCAAGGATGATGCCAAATTATATTTTACGAGCAAAAAAGGGTTAGAGGTATCATTAATCCTGTTAGGGAAAATTTTAGGAGAGACCATCAGGAGTTTGATACAGGGTATTTTTTGTTTGTTTGTTTGTCTTTTTTGAGACAGGGTCTCCTTGTAGCCCCAGCTGTCCTGGAACTTACTATGTAGACCAGGCTGGCCTCTAACTCACAGAGATCTGCCTACCTCTGTCTCCCAAGTGCTGGGATTTAAAGGCATGCACCACCATGCCCAGCCAATACAGGGTATTTTTAAGTGGGAAGCAGACTGAGAAAAAGATAAAGAGGCATGGGTCTAGCACACAACAAGACAGGTGTTGGGTTCAGGGCCAAAGTCTGAACTGGAATGTCAATGGAAGTTGTTATATGGACACATTATTTAGAAGTGTGAGATTGATGAAATCTCCAAGTGAAAGCTGATACAGAAGTCAAAGGGTTGAGCCTTGGGACACTCCAAGTTTAATGGGAAAGTACCAGGCTGGAGAGATGATTCAGCAAATAGAGGTGCTTGCACACATGCCTGATTGCTTGAGTTCAATCCCCATATCCCACAAGGTGGCAGAAGAGAACTAACACCTGAGCATTGCCCCCCAACCCCCGCCACACACACACAGACAATGTCACAAGCAAGTCTGCTCTCTCAATAGGTAGGTAGGTAGGTAGGTAGGTAGGTAGGTAGGTAGGTCGGTCGGTAGGTAGGTAGGTAGGTAGGTAAATAGACAAGACAGATAGAGATAGGGCAGGACAATCAGATGAGGAGGTGGGAAGGTTGAGGGACCAACAAAAAAGCAGTATCCATCCGAGGTCAAATGCCACTGATCACATTAGGATTTGGACTGAGACTCAGTCATCGGGTTTAGCAGGACAAATGGGGATGCAAACCACAGTAAGAGCAGTCTAGGCCTGGTGGCAAGGAAAGCCTGCCTGGGGAAGGGCTAGGTAAAAAGAGTCTCTGGATCTATCATCCCCTACTGCTAATATATTTAGCAACATCTGGATTGTGGGAGATTTTATTCCATGTACTAGATATAATTTCAAGTATTGAAATCATCTAAAATTAACATAAGATGCTTTATGTTACATACATATATGTTTTTAAATCAAACCCTTAGGGCTCTGATCAGGTAGACTCCGGTCACATGTAGCCATTAAAATTTAAATCACAATCAAGCGTTAAAGTTCAGTGTTAAAGTTCAGTTGATAAGCAGAATTGGACACAGTTCAAGTACTCAATGTCCACATGTGATGGTGGTTACAATGCTGGACAGCAAGGGTGAACAGATGTCTCTCCATATCCATGGGTCAAAGACATTTGGGGTTGGAAAATTGCAATCAGTACTGAACACAGATAGACTTTTTTTCCTGGTCATTATTCCCTAAACAACAAAATAAACAACTATTTACATGGCATTTACTCTATTTTAAGTGAGGCAAGATAGAAAGTTGGGGAGAATTAAGGAGACATGGGAAGGGAACAGAGCTCCTCATCCCAAAATCTGGATGAAGTCTCTTACCAGCTAGCAGCCGGAAATTCCAGCATAATTAACATTTACTGTGAAGGTTGCTTGCCTCCATAGAGACAATTCTCCTTTATAGAGAGATAATTTAAGAATGTTAAAATAGTAATGAGCCACGCTTAAGGCCTCAGTATATATGGCCTTACTCCTTTCCCACATGGAGATGTGTAATTTTCTGGGACTTTCACAAGCAAGACTTAAACATTTATAGTAAAAATGTGTTTTAGCTCCCTTATGCAACCCTTATGACTGACAGTTTTACCTTATCAGCTATAACCATACCCAATGCACCTTAGGAACCACCCTATGATCTCATTTAAGTTCCTTAGCAGCCCTTTGAGCTGTAACTTCAGAAGTTACCAAAATCTTATAAATGGCTGTTATAAGGACACTTAAGCACAACTCTCTTTTGAGAATCCCACACTCACACATGGGTATATATTCTCCTTTTCCTAGTATTTACATCTATATTAAAATCTTCTTCTTAATAAGAGATTAAGAAAATTCTTCCCGGAAGCAAAATCAAGAATCTCAGCTTCACCTGGGTAGAAGGCTCTGAAAACACCTCCTCAGCTCTGTCTCTGGCCCACACCCACTGTCATGGACATTAAATATTATAAGTCATTTATCAATTACTAAAGCATAGAGGAAGGTATGCATAGGTTTATGTAAATACTACATTATTTTATGCAAGAGATCTAAGCATCAGATGTTGGTATCCTGGGAGGACTTGGAACCAATTCCCCAAGGCTACCTGAGGGCATCTCTGTAGAGAACATCTTATTTTTGCAGAAAGTTTTATTCTAAACCATGAGCAAAAAGGAAAGCCATTCAAAGGCAAGCTAGAGTTTGAGGAAAAAAAAAAAAAAAGAAAGAAAAAAAAGACATGGTCCTAGCCTGAAGAGTCTATCTCTTTTTCAAACCTCTTTCCTGTTACCATTACCATAATGGTAACTTATTTAACCATAAAAGAAACCCTAAACTTGGCCTTAATTCCAGATGACAGTTTCATTGCAGAGGCTCCAGTGATATATTACTCTGTGATAATGTATATCTCAGGCTGGCCTAGAACTCTCTATGTGGTCCAGTCTGACTTGAACTCTTGATCCTCCTGTCTCTGCCTGCCGAGTTCTAGAATTACAGATGTGCCCTACTATATCTGGCTTATAAAAATATTTTTTAAAAGAAAATGCTAGCCAGGCATAGTGGCACATGCCTTTAATCCCAGCACTCAGGAAGCAGAGGCAGGTGGATCTCTGTGAGATTGGGACCAGCCTGGTCTACATACTGAGTTCTACGCCTGCCAGGCCAGGGCTACATAGTGAGGCCCTGTCCAAAAAAAAAAAAAAGAAAGAAAGAAAAGGAAGACAAAAAAATAAATAAAAGAAAATTTTCAGAGCCAAATGTGGTATCACATGACATGCCTAGAATCCTAACATTTTGGAGGAAGGATGTAGATTCAAGAGAATCAGGCGTTCAAGGCCAACCTGGACTATTTGAAACCTTGTCTTTAAAAAAAATTCCACAAATCCTACCAAGCAGACCGTCTCATCTGCACCTGTCCCCTGCAGATCAGATGCCAACCAATGAGCATCATAGCATCAGAACCTCTGGGTCCCTTACACACTGTGAAAATGAGAGGAATGGTGAGCTGCAGATGTGAGCAAGGGGAACAGGAAGGGCTTGCAGGCTGTACAAATGTAGAAGGGTATAGACAGTTTGGTCCCTAGATTGCTCTATAAAGCTAAAGGTCAAAGACTGCACAAGAGAAGAGGCTGGTCTCGTTAAATAAGCCTCTCATAGCTTGAACTGATTTTAAAAATAATTGGAAGGAAGTTTTGTTCTGTTTTTACTTATTTATTATCTGGTTTTGGTAGTGCTGGGGAGAAAACGCAACACCCCTGGCACACTAGGCAAGTACCTTACTATTTAGCTAGATCTCCAATCCCACAAGCACTGGTTTTGCTGTTTGGGGGGGGCAGGGGGTTGTCCAAGTTTTGTTGTTTTGTTTGAGACACAGTCTCACTATGTGCCCAGCCTCCTGCTTCAGGCTTCTGCGTGCTAGGATTACAAGGGGATGCTACCATGCCCAGCTTCAGCCCTGTCTTTTTACTTCTTTAACACAACTAGTAGAACCTTCAGTTACTTCCATGGCTTGCATTTGTGGCTCACATTTCCCTAATGCACATGGTAACCTACATACTACCCCACAGCTGGAAAGTTCCCTGTCTTTGTTTCCTGGGCTTTCTTGTCCCCAGTGCTATATTAATTAGCTTCCTGTCCTTAGACCAATATCTCCTCTAACTTGGTCTGAACTTCTAGTTAGGGAAAGATATAACAAGAGCCCATGGTAGAAATAATTTAAGGTCCTTCCCATTTTGATGTGTCTTAAAGGCTAACACAAATAAACATGTATTCTACTACACAGCAGCAAAGCAGCAGGGTAAGAGTTCAGTAGCAAAGTTATATGATCCAATTACAGTTTTATCACTAGTTCCAGTTAGCTTTGTTTCTGTTTTTGTTTTGTTTTGTTGTTTCTTGTTTTGTTTTGTTTTTTTGTCTTTTTTGAGACAGGGTCTCCCTGTAGCCCCAGCTGTCCTGGAACTCGCTATGTAGACCAGGCTGGCCTTGAACTCACAGAGATCCACCTGCCTCTACTTCCCAAGTGCTGGGATTAAAGGCATTTGCCACCATGCCTGGCCTGCTAGTTAGCTTTGATTAAGTCACTCTGAGTATTTGTTTGTTTGTTTATTTGTTTATTTATTTTTATTTCAGTTTTTCCAAACAGCTCTTGTTACATAGCCCTGGCTAGCCTCAAACTTACTACAATCCTCCTGCCTCAGCCTCCTAGGTGCTAGGATTATAGGTATGTACCATCATGCCTGGGTCTAGATACTTTTTAAGGTATCTTTCTATTCTAAAGCTACTTATTTACCAGGTAAAACTTGAAGTAAAACCATACCTACCCTGTTGATCTAAGTGAGCTATGGAAAGTCTGCCAATATTAAATGTTTCCTAGGAAGGGCACATTAATGTTGGAGCTGACTCAGAACTAACTAGTATATCCCAAGGTTGGTTCTCTATGTGTAGAAAAGCTAACAGAAAGATTTGTAGGAAAATAGTTATAGTAGCACGTCAGAAAGTTTCTTATTAAAAAGAATACACACCTGAAGTCCTAGCACTTGGGAGGCAGAGGCAGGTGGATCTCTGTGAGTTCAAGGCCAGCCTGGTCTACATAGTGAGTTCCAGGACAGCTGGGGCTACAGGGAGACCCTGCTTCAAAAAGACAAAAAAATAAAAAATAAAAATAAAAAAATACAGTTTACTGGGCTGGAGAGTTATCTCAGTAGTTAAGAACACTGCTGCTCTCACAGAAGACCTAAGTTTGATTCCCAGCACCCACAAGGTGGCTAACAACCATCCTAACTCCAGTTCCAGGGTTTTTGACACCCTCTTCTGACTTCCAAGGGCATTGCATAGTACAGGTGCACTTACACACATGCAGGCAATACACTCATACACATAAAATTACACACCAAAAAATACAGTTTACGAGCCCCCCACCCCAGAGGACAGTTGATGGCTTTTCCAGGAGGGAAAGTTGGCTTTTTTTAAGATGTGCCCCTGGTAGGTTAACCACACTCCAGTGGATGGCCACACACACATGAGTATAGAAGCAGCACAAATTGGAACTGGACTGGGTGAATTTATTATTACAATTTTTTTTTATAAAAAAGACACTAGAGCTGGGTGTGGTGGCACATGCCTTTAATCCCAGGACTTGGGAGGCAGAGGCAGATCTCTGTGAGTTCAAGGCCAGCCTGGTCTACATAGTGAGTTCCAGGCCAGCTGGGGCTACAAGGAGACCCTGTCTCAAAAAGACCAAAAAAAAAAAAAAAGACATTAGATTGGGAGGGGATGTGAAGGTAGTGGATCTTGGAGGAGTGGGGAATGAATATGATCAAAATACATTGTATTAAATTATTTAAAAATTAATAAATTATTTCATTAAAAAATACTGTTACCCCAGAGTAAAATCTTGAAATCTTAAAAATGAACATGATATTAATACTTAATATAAAACCGGTTCAGTGGTTAAGAGCACTGGCTGCTCTTCCAGAGGACACAGGTTTTGTTCCCAGCACTCACATGGTGGTTAAATCCTCTGTAACTCCAATTCCAGAGTATCCAGGGACCTCCATGGGCACCGTACTCACATGGTACACTTATGTACATGTAGGCAAAACACTCATACACGTAAAATAATTTTTAAAAATTAAAATAAGGGGCTGGAGAGATGGGTTAGTGGTTAAGAGCACTGACTGCTCTTGCAGAAGACCTGGGTTCAATTCCCAGCACCCACATGGCAGCTACGAACCGTCCTTAACTCCAGTTCCAGGGGAATCCGAAGCCCTCTTCTGACCTCCGCCATATTGCACGACATGGGTGCACTCACATACATGCAGGCAATACATTCATACACATAAAGTAATAAAAATAAATAAAATATTTGAAAAAATAAAAATAAATTTTAAAATAAATAAATAGAAATTAAAATAAAATCCTCCCAAGGCCTTCATATATATGTAGGGCTGGGGGTGATCTCTGTAACAAACGTTTGTCTACTGAAGCGAGTAGGACTAGACATGGTGAAAGTACAAACAAGGACAACGGTGTCTACCCTCAGAGAAAGTTTCCAGAAGCCAAATTCATCCTGGAGAAGATCGTTCCTGAACTGAAGGCTAAATAACGTGCCCCCTAACAAAAGGTAAGAGAAAAGGCAGATCAAGCACCAGGAACATGTGCAGTGCCTGTCCTTCTCAGGGTTTCTTATCTTAAACAAGCTTAAGACCTAAAGATCAGGTTTATAAACACAGAGCAGTATGTAAGTGAACAGGAAACTCAGATTCCAGTGATTGGGAAACAGCACTGTATAAAGGTGACACTGACAGAATGAAGGCACCAATTTCTTTTCTAGACTCATTTCTATTCCCATGGCTGGAAGATGTCAATATCTGACTTTCCCTTTTGTTCCTATAGTCCTAGACCCAAGTGGGTTTCTTCTTTCCATCCTTAATTCCTCAAAATCTACTCTCCCCACCATTCTGTAACAGGTTGTCCTGGAAGCTCATAGAGCTGTGATCCTAAGAAGAGCAGCCTTGGTAGAAAGATCAATGGAAGATCATTATATCAAGACCACATTTCTAGCTGGATATGGGGGTACAGGCCTCTAATCCCAGCACTGGGGTGGGATGAGAATGGGAAGGACAAAGGCATAAAGATCAGAAGTTGAAGGCTATCCTTTGTTACATAGGAAGTTTAAAGCCAAGTTGGGCTACATGAGATGAGACCCTGCTTCAAAAAGCAAAACACACACACACACACAAACACACACACACACACACACGCACGCACGCACGCACGCGCACACACACAAAGAATGAAGTTCAGAGCCAGGCATGTGGCATGTGTCCATAGTCCTGGCACTAGGAAGTCTGAGGGGATCATGAGACCAAAGCCAGTCTGGACTACACAGTAAAGACCTATCTTGGAAAACAACAACAACAACAACAACAACAAAAAACATGGGGATATAGCTCACTAGAGCACTTGCCTAGCATGTGCAAGGCCCTAAGTTTCATCCTCAGCACTGCAAGAAAGCAAACAAGAAAAAGAAGCAGATGAGAGAGGGCTCATCCAGTAAAGGTGCTTGCCATGCAAGCCTGGGTGGAGAGAACTGACTCCACAAAGTTGTCTTCTAATCTCCACACACATGCCATGGCACATGAACCCTCATGCATCATGCATTCTCATACACAATAATAAATTAATTAAATAATTTCAAAAACGTGTCTGATTTAAAAAAACAAAAAACAAAAAACAAGAGTGAAACTCAGCCAGGTCTTTTTTGCTATTGTTTTTGTTTAAGATTTGCTCTTGCCCAGACTGGCCCGGAACTCCAGATCTTCATGTCTCCACCTCCCTGGGATTATAGGCTCACAAGTAGGTGACCTTGCCAAGTTCCTCAGCCAGGTTTTAAAGAATTAATTTACATTCAGGGCACCATTTGTTAAATGGATTTCTTCAGAATCACCTATGGGGTCAGCAAATATACAGATAGTGAGAGTCAGAGATGATAGAGGGATGTGATCGATAGAAAAAAGATGGATAGATAGAAATAGAGATGATAAATAAATGATAGGTAAGTAGATGATAGAAGATAGAAGGAGGAGGAGGAAGAGGAAGATAGATGATTGATAGATAGATAGATGATAGATAGGTGATAGATGATGATAGATAGATAGATAGATAGATAGAAGATAGGCAGATAGATGATTGATAGATAGATAGATAGATAGATAGATAGATAGATAGATAGATAGATAGATAGATAGATAGATAGATAAAGGGTAAGAGTGATAGATAAGGGTAAGAGTGGGGGAGGCAACACTGTCCCATAATCAGAACTGGGTGTTCATGGAGGTGTTGAGGGTAAGAAAAAGGCAGAACATTCTCATTAGAAGACAAAGAAACTCTCAAAGGACCCAGGTAATTGCTGTGATCCTCAAGGTGTGCCAACCCTACTCTATTTCTCTATTCTAGTTCCCAAGGACTCAGAAATAACTGAGTGCTGACTGCAGTTCCTTCTCAGGAGACTATGAACCATCAAATCAAAGTCACACTTGATATTAGGTGCAGGCAGAGCACTACTCCACACCTGCTGCAGGATCTGCAGAACTCTAGCCCTTGACCTTCATAGCTATCACAGAAAGCAAGGCAGCATAATTTGCACCACAGGTACAAAGTACACTTCTTGATATTTTTTCACTATTCAACCACAGGCATCCACAGGAAAGTACAAAAGTTAATTCTAGTCCTGTGAGAGAGAAAATAGCAACATCCTGGCACCTTCCTCCAAAAGGTTCTAAAGGAAAAAGCCTGAACTTGGACTTAATCTCCAGACAGGACTAAAAAATAATGAAGGAGGACTAGAGAGATGGCTCAGCAGTTAAGAAAGGGCAATGGCTGCTCTAGCAAAGGACCTGGGTTCTATTCCCAGCACCCACATGGCAGTCTGTAACTACAATTCTGTAACTGGAGTTGTCTGTAACAACAGTCTGTAACTCCAGTTCCAGGGAATCCGATGCCCTCTTCTGACCTCCCCAGCACTGCATGACACCAGTACACTTACACACATGCAGGGAATACAGTCATACACATAAAATATTTTTTAAATGATGATTGAGAGAGCATCAGGTGGGCTAACACCTCCAAAGCAAAAACTAGGGTATGAAGCTACCCCTCAAATACCCAGAAGTAGCTTATTGATAGAACTGTAGACAGCTATCCAATGGAAAGTACACATAAACAGGTCCTCCTTGTTGAAAAATGGCAGTAAAGGGAAAAGGGGGGCGTGAGAACAGAAATAAGTGTGGGTGAATTTAAGCTGTTAAAGTGGCACAGCCTTGCAACCCGGGACACAGCCGTCTGGAGTTAGGAATGTCAGGTGTCTTCCCCTGCAAGGGTTCTGCCTCCAGCGACTTCTTGGCCCACCAAAAAGTGTCTGGCAGGCAGCTGTGCCCAGGGGCGGGCATCCCCTAGACCAATCTCCATCAATTACTAATATCTTGCGAAAATCGTTTGTCTCCCTTTTCTCATTTGTAAAATGGAAAATAAAGGCACAATTTTCAAGACAGGTGTGTGGCACACACCTGTAATCTCAAGTGCTTAGACGGTGAAAGCAGGAATATCGGGAGTTCAAGGACAGCCTTAGCTACCTAGAGAGTTTGTGGTTAGCCTAGGCTTCATGAAACCCTGCCCCCCCCCCCAAATTAGAAGACAGTTCTCACTGGATCATTGCCAGAATTCGGTTAGTACTTAATACCAGACACCTCTGCACGACCCTGATCCACTCAACAGATTCAGCAAACTGAATGAATCACAGTCCAGGCTGCGTTGTCAGATTTGGAAACCCCCGGGTGACCCCGCGTTAAGCTTAGTGAACACCCTCTTTCTACACTTCTTCAGCCTGCCAAGTCACGCGTCTCCTGCCCAGCCAGCTCCGAGGGTGCAAGAGAGAAGCGCCCTGGAGGACGGGAGGGACAGCCTGATGCCCACCCCGAGGACCGCAGCACGCCGGCCCCCAGCCCGACGCCTGTGTCCCCGGCGCTCCCCGGGCGCGGCGCTAAGGAGACGGTACCTGCCAACGATCACCACCCCGCCTGCTGGGGACGCCATGGCCGAGTCAGGCCTGGGCCGCTGTGAGCACAAGGAGAGGGTGCACCGACACTTGGCCGCAGACCACTGCTTGGCGGTGGGCTTGCCCGCGCCTCGCAAGGCCGCGCCCATTGGCTGAGACGTGAAGGGAGGGCGGGGCCAAGACGCAGGAGGGGCTGGGCGAACGGTCTGTCCCTGGAGCCCTAGCGCTGGGCCCAGAACTGGCCTGGGACTAACGCGTGGGAACGTGGAAGGAAAGACAGAAGCCAAGATAATTCTGAGTTGGGCAATTTTATTTTTCAGTTTCTATCAGGGCACCGTTAATGAGTGTAGCCAGGAGGGGACACTGCCAGACTGCCACAAGCAGCACCCCAAAGACACTTAAACGAGAAAATTATTTTAAAGACGTTAGCACAAGGTTAAGACTTTAAGTATGTTTGTTTCACTGTTAACACTGGAGTTTATAATGGAGATTGGTGTCTGGTGAGATACCTGCCGCCTTGCTTCACTAATGAGGACTGAGGTCTGGGGACTTTGGGGCAATCAAAAACGGAAGCTCCAGATGTGTCATATTGAGAAACGGAAGGACAAGTTTGAATTCCTTGTAGTGTGCCATCGCCACTGTGGCTCCTCCTTCCAGAGAAATACAAACCTTGTAAGAAAAAGGAAAAGTCAAGTCAAGGCTTGGAGGCACATACCTGCTCTCCCAGCACCTGGGAGGCTGAGGGAGGAGTTCAGGCTCATCTTGGTTTACATAAAATAAGACTCTGTTGCAAAAAAAGAAAGGAAAAGCTGAGCGTGGTGGTGTATGCCTTTAATCCCATTCAGTACTCAGGAGACAGAGACAGGGGAATCTCTGTGAGACATAGTGCTATGACTTCCAGGCCAGCTGGGGCTACAAAGAGACCCTGTCTCAAAAAAAGGAAAAAAGAATGTTTAGGGCCCTGACTCCTGGCCCTCTGGAGCTAGGGACAAAGAGACCAAGAGAATCACACTACAACAAAAAAAAAGTTTTAAAACAGATTCAGGAGAATAGAGCAGTTCCTTTGTTTTCCCCCTTGTTGGGAATATGGAAAGAGAAACCTCTGGAGAGGGATTAAGTTTTAAAGAAGAATTTCACAAATTATCAATAAGCATTTAAGCTCAGTCTCATTTAAGTGAAATGAAAACCAAGGAAAGGAAGATAAGTCTCATTCACCCATCAAACTGACCAAATTACTTGGATTGATAAATTGTCCCATATTTGCAATGGATTTTTTCAGATATACAGCTCTTTCTTAGAAAACTGAAGGCAGGTTTAAACTGGCTCAGCCTTTCTGGAGGGAAGGGTCACAGTACCTGGTGGGGAGAGCATCTGCCATTGTCTAGACTTCAAAGCTTCCATCTCCCCAGGATGAAACTAGACACATAGCATAGCGAAATAGGTCAAGACACCAAAATGAGGCCCCTTGTCCAGCTCACTACTCTGGAGGGTGCCCACTACAAAGTTTATTGTTTGCTAAAAAAGTTCTAGGCCTTTCTCCATTGCAAATGCAGGCCTTTCTTGTGGAACCCTGTGGGACTGGGGCTTCAAAAAGCCTTGTAAAAAGCTGTGTACACTAATACTCACCTCTAATCCCATCTACTCAGGTTCAGAAGTTTAAGGCCAGCCCAGAAAACTTGGCAAGCTCCTCTTCCTAATTAATTAATTGGAAATAAAATAATTTTTTTGGAAACCCTGGCAAATACCAAAACATTGGCTTACTTTAACTGTGAGTCATAAGATAATTTATCTCTTATGGATTTCATCAACAAACATATGCCAAATAAGTTAACTAGCAACTGTGTGAAAATCTCAGACTGCTCATGGTTAATAACTCTCAAAAATATAAGTACTTTTAAAAAGCCATGCTGGGGATCAAACCCATCCATGGCTTTGTTCATGTAAGGCCAATGCTCTACCACTGAGCTACACCCCAACTTGTATGAATCTTTTGGCTTAACAATTCTAATTCTAGAATCCTTTTTATGTAAATTTCATAAGCATACAGGAAGATAAAAATTGTTTATTTCAGCATGGTTTTAATTTTTTTACTTATTTGTATTTATGTGTGTGCATGTTTTGCCTGTATTATGTAAGTGCACCATGTGCATGCAATGCCCACAGAGGCCAGAAGAGGACACTGGATCCTCTGGAGCTGTAGTTACAGGTGGTTATTAGTTGCCATGTGGGTGCTGGGAACTGAACCCAGGTCCTCTGCAAGAGCAGCCAATGCTCTTAACTGTTGAGTAATCTTCCCAGTCCTTCAGCAGTTTTTAATGAATATCTACAGGTAAAAATAGATTTAAAGGGGCTGGAGCCATTTAAATGGCTCAGCAGTTAAGAACACTGACTGCTCTTGCAGAGGACCTGGGTTTGAATCTCAACACCCACATAGTGGCTAATAACCATAACTCCAGTTCCAGGGGATCAGAGGCCCTCTTCTGACCTCCATGGGTATTGTATGACACAGGTGCACTTTTGTGCATGCAGGAAATACACTTATACATAATAAAATATTTTTAAATGGATATAAAGATTATAATATTTTCAGAGAACATTGGCTTCTGTTGAAGATAAGGAAACCGGGATGAAGTTTAAACCTCTAAATGCCTTCCAACACAACTCAAAGAATAGAGAATGCAATGGCCTTAGACACTAAACAAGTCAGTCTTGGTGGCTGGCGCTGTAGCTCAATTGGTAGTGTTTTCCTAGAGTGTACAAAGTTCTGGGTTTGATCCCTGGCTCCATATAAACTGGGTGTGGTGGCACCTGCCTATAATCTCAGCACTTGAGAGGTAGAGGCAGGAAGATCAGAAACTCAAGGTCATTTTCAACTACACATTGAATTGGAGACCATACCAGATTACAAGAGCAAAAAAAGAGAGACAGAGACTAATGGGAAGTGATTGGGTCATTGGGAGCATAATCCTCAGATTATGTAACTCTTGGGAGATCTTAGTTAGTTCTCACAAGAACAAGTTATTATAAATCCAGGCCACCTCACACACGTGGTCCTTCTCCATGCAACTGTTTCCATTCTTCTCTAGCCACATGCATCCCATGAAGGGGGTCACTGGGAGTAAGAGAGGGAAGAGAGAAGGTAATGGGAGGAGGTGAATATGATCATAGTGCATTGTACACATGCATGAAACTGACAAAACAAGCCAAAAAGATAAGGTCACCAAATCTTGAACTTCCACCCTCCCAAACTGTGAGTTAATAAGCATTTTCTCCATAAAGCCCAAGTTCAGATTTCTGTTACAGCAATAGAAAACTGTAATATAGGGAGGCTACTGTATTTTATCTTCGTCTCCTGTTCCTAACCAGAGCTCCTAAAAGCCTTGATGTATCCTGGGTGACAAGAGCTTTAAAAATGAAAGGCACAGGGCTGGAAAGATGGTTCAGCATTTAGGAGCTCTTGTTGCTCTTCCAGAGGATGCAAATTCAATTCCTAGCAACCACGTCAGGTGGCAGCTCCTCTGAACTGAACCCAGCACCTCTGGAATCCAATGCCACTGGTCTCCTCAGGCACACACACACACACACACACACACACACACACACACACACACTTAAAATTAAAAATAAAATCTTCATCCTCCCTCCCAAAAAGATGAAAGGAGCATCTTATGTTATTCAGAATGCGCCCTTTTCGTCTACACCTGAATTTATGTTAGTGACTTGGGAAGGCTCCTAAGGATGGGGGCTTGTTGCCAAGAGAATCAACTATATGGTTAGAGAGAAAGGACTTTAACCTCACCCTCTCATCTCCTAGAGAAAAAGAGATTCATTTAACCATCAATGGTCAATAATGTAATGAGTCAAGCCTGCACAATGAAGCTGTCATAAAACCTGAAAGGATGGGATTCAGCCAGTTTCCCAGTGGTAAACAAGAATGCATCCATTGAGTGAGATAACCCAGCCCCAGAAAGATAAATGCTCTGTGTTCTCTCTCATATGCAGATCCTAGCTTTGAAATTTCAGATTCCTATTTTTAAGTAAAAGTGAGTGTCTCTAAGGGCCAGGAAGCAAGGAAGGAACCATAGGCTGCATGGGGAGGGAGGCTTATGAGGGATAATAAAACACAAGTGGCATGAAAGTAGATAGGGGGAAAGGTGGGCCTTGGAAAGAGTTAACCAAAACTCAGGATGTATGGAAATGTCATATAGAAACCTACTACTCTATAAGCTAACTAAAAAACACAGTATTATAGGTATATAATACTCCTCCCAGAAATCATAGATTTTTACATAGAAGTCCCAGTGCTAGGTACAGGATACCTACCTATGAGTTGTTGGCCAGGGAGCTCCCAGTGGCTCCCAAAACAATAGAAGCTATTGCCATTGCTTTTGGTTACTCACCAGAACTAGATAGCCAAACCTAGGCCAAATTTCTCCAATTTCTTCTTGCTGAAGACTCACATGGGAACAGGACACAGAGAAATCAAGCTGGTGCCAAGATGGAAGCTTCTTCCCTGTTGGCTAGCATTCTACCATGTCAGAAGATGCTATAACAGGCTGCTGGGGGAGAAAATCCACCAATGGCCTTATGCAGCTCTGGACCCTGCCATTCTAAACCACTGACCTGTCACATAAGTTGTGCCCACTGAAGCAATAGCAGTATGATTGTTTGGGGGGTAAGAAACCACTTTCTAATTGGATTTGAAGCCCCCTCTACAGGAGGGAATATATTCCTGATTCTATAAATCTGGTCAAGAGCTTATGGCTGGGGAGGTCACAGGCCCTAGGGGGGGCGAATTTACTAGTGATGCACACAGTGTTGACAGATGCATGTGTTGCATAGGACTGTCCTCCAATTGGCAAGCTATAAACAGAGCCTTCTTCCCAAGCTTGTTCGCACTTCTTGCCTAGGATCATCACAAACTTGTTGACTGTTGACCTTCCACAAGAAAGGAGGAGCAGGGAGAGTCAGCCAGCCCTCTCAACCAACCAGTGGGCCCTAACTGCATGAGAGGGAGGAACTAAAGGTATATAAGTGAATAAAGCAGCAGGGAAGGACTCTCACCATTTTGTGAGGCTGTGGGGTGGTCATACACCTGGATGAAGACTATACTGTGCAGCCTTAGGAGGGGAGCACCCACATTCCTGTGAGTAAACCCTTACCCATTGCTCTGTAAGTAAACCCAATAAACTCTCTGGTTTCCCAAACTGCAGTTTGGGGAAATTGGACCTCAGTTTGTTGCAGGGACCAAGGGAGGAGGGGGCTGGATGTTCTTTGCACTTCGCAGAAGGAATTTTAGCAACAATATGTAGTATACTAAATGAAAGATGGCAAACTCAAAAGGCTCTCTATACTATGTGATTCCATTTCCATGAAGTTCTGGGAATAGTGAAATGGTTGGGTCAATTATTTTGAGGAGCTGAGAGTGGGGTAAGAGGCTAAACCCAAAGGGAACAGGTGGAGAGGAGTGGAGAGCCTCTATATCTTTTTATACTGCATAATTGTTTGCTATACTGGAAAAAATTTCAGTTGTATGCAAATTTTAAGATAAATACATTGATTTAAAAATTGTAGAATACAGCCAAAGAGTTATATCATATAGAGTAATATATTCCATAAAAAAAAGCAAATGAATCACAAAGTAATTAAAAAGGAAAGTACATAAAATATATACTAGAAAACTGAACAAAAAGAGACAATTGTTCTTCATTATGTTTTGTTTTGTGAGGCGGGGCCTCATGTTACCCAGGTAGGTCTTGAACTTGCTATGTAGCCAAGGATGACCTACATCTTGCCTCCACCTGTCAAATGCTTGGATTGCAAGCATGTGCCACCATATAGAGCAAGAGAAAATTAATATAGAAAATTGATTAAACCTAAAGTTGATCCTTTGAAAAATTTTTATCTTTTTTAATTTTTTTAATTTTTTAAATTTTTTTTACTATTTTTATTTTATGTATATGCATGTATTGCCTGCATGTAGGTAAGTGCAGCCATGTCGTGAAATGCCTGCAGAGGTCAGAGGAAGCTGTCAGATCCCCTGGGACTGGAGTTATGGACAGTTGTTAGCTGCCATGTGGGTGCTGGGATTCAAACCCAGGTCTTCTGCAAGAACAACCAGTGTTCTTAACTGCTGAGCCATCTCTCCAGCCCCCTTAATTTTTTATTTTACGAGTGTATGGCCTGCATGTGTGTAAGTGCACCCATGTCATGTAACGCCTGAAGAGGCCAGAAGAGGGCATTGGACCCCTAGAACTGGAGTTGTGGATGATTGTTAGCCACCATGTGGATGCTGGGAATCGAACCCAGGTCCTCTTCAAGAGCAGTCAGTGCTCTTAACTGATGAGCCATCTCTCCAGTCCCCAAAAGATTTTATTTTTGAAAGAGTAAATTAGTAAAGCTTTAGCCAGATGAGTGTGTGTGTCTTAGAGAGAGAGAGAGAGGGAGAGGAAGGGAGAGAGAGAGAGAGAGAGAGTCCTTAAAACTCTAAAGAGCTACAGAGAAAATCATAAACTTCACTAGCAGCTTTTTGGTTTGCTTTGCCACCCTTGGGATGGAACCAGGAGCAGAGCTGACAAGCATTTCACTGGCAGCTCTAGCTTCAGCTGTAATCTTACTTTTCACATCAATGTAGATATTGAACTGTCAGTTAAAGGCCAGCAGAATGGCTCAGCAGGTAAAAAGCCTGATGACCTGAGTTCAAACCCCATAACCCACATAGTGGAGAGAGAAACCCACGTTGACTAACTAGAACATTCCAATTGTGGATAGAATGTTGCAGATAAAAAGCAAAATTATTTTGGGTTATTTTAGTCCTTTTGTTGTTGCTATTTTGCTTTGTTTTGGGGGGTGGGGACAGACTGGCCCAGAACTCTCTATGTAGACCAGACTGGCCTCAAACTCACATAGATCTGCTTGCCTTTGTCTCCCAAGTGCTGGGATTAAATGCATGCACCATCATGGTCTGTATCTGACCTAACATTCTTGTAACTCCTAGACAAAATTCTTAGAATTCATGTCAACATAGATCTGCCTTCCACCAACCTAAAGCTGAGACGATAAACTATAAATCCTATAAAAGGGACCCCCCCCTCATTGCTTAGCCATCTTCCTAGTGACCTTTATTTGACTTTGTAACACATTGGTTCATGACTTTCATTTGTTCTGTGTCCTAGTTTGTTTTCTACTGCTATGATAAACACCCATCCCAAAGCCAACTTGGGGAGAAAAGGGTTTAATTCTACTTACATTACAGTCCTTCATCAAGGAAAGCCAGGGCAAGAGCTTAAGCAGGAACCTGGAGGCAGAAACTGAAGCACAGAGAGTGGAGGAGCACTCCTTACTGGCTTGCTCCTCTGGCCTGTACTCAGCCTGCTTTTTTATACAACACAGGACAATCTGCCCAGGGGTGGCTCTGCCCAGGGGTGGCACTGCCCACAGTGGACTGGGCCCTCCACATCACTTATCAAAAAATGCCTCATGGACATGGCCACAGTTCAATCTAATAGAGCTAATTCCTCAGCTGAGGTTCCCTCTATCCAGGATGTCAAGTTGACAACTGAAGCTATCCAGCACAGTTAACCACTTGTCCACTTGACACACAAACACATCACTATTAAACCACATCTTTCCATTTCTTGTCCCCAAGATATGATGTTATTAATCACAATATAAAGCAGTACAACCATAAAAGTCCCACAGTCTTTAAAAAACTCAAACACTTTAGTTCAAAGTCTCTTCAAAAAGTCTCTAAGATATAGGCTCCTGTAAAATCCAAAACAAGTTACTGCCTTATTTCAAAAACAAAGAATTGTGCGCACATAAATAAAACCAAAGTCCAGCAATGTAACTCAGTGTTGGAAATCTAGGATCCACTCACAGTCTTCTAGGCCCCAAAGGGCTTGGGCAGCTCCACTTCTCTGGCTTTTCTGTCCACAGCACTTACAGTTTGTCTTATTGACTCAGGCTAGTTCCGCTCCACACCTGCTGCTGCCCTTGGTGGTCATCCCATGGTCTTGGCATCTCCAACATGCAGGGGTCTCCACTGCATTTGAGGCTGCATCTTCAACTAATGGACTCTCCTAGTCCCTCATGGTGCCAAGCCTCAGATTCTCTCCATGACCCCTTCAATCCTGGGGGAGGTCTTTACCACAATTGATGATGCACCTTCACCAATGGTCTCTCCTGGCCTTTCACAGTGCAAAGCCTCAGATTCTTTCCATGACCCCTTCATATCTTCAACACCAGTACTATCTAAGAGACTCTTACACATTGCCAAGTTCTGCTACCAGTTTATGTGCAGCCTTGCCCCCACCACACTCTACCATAGCTTCTGTGTGCTGACCCTGAGGAAATACTTCCCAGAAGATTTCACCTCGATGATGCTGGTCTTTTGTTACTCAGAGACAATTTTTCAGCCCTAGCTAACCAGCATCAGTAGTCCCAGTAAAGCAAAGGTCACTTCAGTGGTACTAGTCTCTTCTTAATCACACCTGATTCTTCAGTCCCAGCTGACCAGAAACCACAGATTCTCAATTCAAAAGATCATGCAAACAGCCGTAATAGTCTGCTTCCCTTGAAGATTCACAAGCCAGGCCTCCAACAGAGTCTACGCCTCTTTAAGCATTATCATCCAAGTTTCTACAGAACAGCTCACTGAGTTCCAAGTACTTTTCTAGTTCAAAGCTCCAAAAACTTCCACAATCCTCTCAGATGCAAAATAGACAGGTCTAGCACATAAATACCCCACTCTTGATACCAATTTCTGTTCTACCTACTTTCTAGTGCTATGACAAAAAACACTGACCAAAACCATCTTGGAAAGGAAAGGATTTATTTTATCTTATCTCTCCCAGGTCACAGTTTATCACGGAGGGAAGTCGGGGCAGGAACCTGGAGACAGAAGCTGAAGTACAGACAGTGGAAGTATGCTCCCTTGGCCTGTGCTCAACCTGTTTGCATATACAACCCAGGACCACCTGCCCAGGGCCATGTGGCACTGCCCACAGTGGGCTGGGCCCTCCTACATAACTCAACAATCAAGAAAATGCCCCACAGACTAATCTAATGGGAGAAATTCCTCAGATGAGGTTCTCACTACCCAAGTGTGTTGAGATGACAACTGAAGCTATCCAGTCATTTTACAACTTCAAAATCTCATGTAACCACTTCCTCGGTGGAACATGTCAGTCAGGATATACTTAAGTCTGTGGTCCTGGGCCATAGCCATTCATATTTGGCTTATGTTAAGAGATTTCCTTATTTATTTAAAGTAAAATTGTTATTTTATGTTGAAAAACTCAGTCCTAGAACATTTTTATAAATTTTATATTTTTTATTTTTTTTTTATGTGTATGAATGTTTTGTCTGCATGTATGTATATGTGCCACAGGCATGCCTGGTGCCCACAGAGTCCAGAAGAGGGCTTTGGATTCCCTGGAACTGCAATTACAGGTGATTGTGAGCTACCATGTGGGTGCTGGGAATCCCAAACCCAGGTCCTCTGCAAGAGTAGCAAGTACTTTTACTGCTGAGCCATCTCTTCAGCCACCTAAAACTTTTAAAAAATTATTAATTATCGTCAGACCGGTTTTGGAGCTGCTTCTGGAAGGATGGCTGCAATGGCCATGCAGGGAGAGCCGCAGGTCCAGTTCAAGCTCGTCCTGGTGGACAATGGTATCACCGGGAAGACAACGTTTGTGAAGCGCCACTTGATGGGGGAGTTCGAGAAGTATGTAGCCACCCTGGGCGTTGCAGTGCACCCACTCATGTTCCACACCAACCAGGGACCCATCAAGTTCAACGTGTGGGACACCGCCAGCCAGGAAAAGTGTCAGGGCCTGCACGATGGCTACTAAATCCAGCCCAGAGTGCCATTATAATGTTTGATGTAACATCAAGAGTTACTTACAAGAATGTGCCTAACTGGCATAGAGATCTGGTACGTGTCTGTGAAAACATCTTCATTGTGTTGTGTGGCAGCAAAGTGGATATTAAGGACAGGAAAGTGAAGGCAAAATCTATTGTCTTCCACTGAAAGAATCTTCAGTACTATGACATTTCTGCCAAAAGTACCTACAACTTTGAAAAGCCTTTCCTCTGGCTTGCCAGAAAGTTCATTGGAGACCCTAACTTGGAGTTTGTTGCCATGCCCGCTCTTGCCCCCCCAGAGGTAGTCAGGGACCCAGCTTTGGCAGCACAGTATGAACATGATTTAGAGGTTGCTCAGACGACTGCCCTCTGGGAAGAGGATGATGACCTGTGAGAAAGTGAAGCTGGAGCCCTGAGTCAGAAGTCTAGTTTTATAGGCAACTGTCCTGTGATGTCAGCAGTGCAGTGTGTGTGACACCTTATCTGGCTAAGCAGAAAGTGTGCTTCATCATTGGGATGCTGAAGGAGATGAATGGGCTTTGGAGTGAATGTGACAGTTAAAAAACATACCTTCATTGTTTTTGGACTTGCATACCTAGCTGTTTGGAACACAGTTGTTTTCTTCCTGAATTTCGAAGACTGCTACAGTCACTTCACAATTCTCAGTGATGAAATCTTGTTTGTTACTGTCACTTAAAATCAGAATAAAGTTGTATTTCAGGGAAATATCTTTTAAAAATTACTATCAGATTTTTGTCTCAAGTTTATATCAACAGAAGACAAATTACAATTTATCTTTAAGGAATAAGTATGTAGAGGACTGGAGAGGTGGTCCAGCAGTTAAGAGCACTCGCTGATCTTGCAGAGGATCAGGTTCAGTTCCCAGCACCCAATGGCAGTTAACAGCCATCCAAAACTCCATACTTACATACATGCAGGCAAACACTCATACACATACAATAAAAAAATAGAATTTTTTAAAATGTATAGCTGTGCATATTTCAGCTGCACATATCTGAAATTGGAACAATACAGAGAAGATTAGCAAGCCCTGCACAAAAATGGCATGCAAATTTGTGAAGTGTTTCATATTTTTGCTAAAAGACCAGGACATAAATCACAGAAGTCCTTCCTCCTGTCCCTACCAGGACGAGTGGCAGAGCATCCACACACAAATCAGCATATATCTGATAACTGTCTTGTTGAGTCCTAACCATCTTCAGTGTGTCCTGATGGGCCTTGAGTCAGATTTGTTAAAAACCTAGCTATATAGGAAATGGTGATTTTTTTTTTGATGACTTTGTTTTAATGGGTTTGTTTTATTATGCTTTGTTTACATTGATTTTTTTGGCAGTTTCAGAACAGTTGAGCAAAAAGTAGTTTCCATATATTCCTGTTTTTTTCCTATTAAAATCTTATTATAGTAAATAAATAAAATTTAAGAATATAAATAAAATGTATAATTGAAGCCGGACTTGGTAGCTCATAACTGTAATCCCAGCACTTGAGAGGCAAAGGCAAGAGGATCAGGAGTTCAAGGTCATCTTCAGCTACATAGTGAGTTCAAGGCCAGCCTGGGCTACCTGAGACTCTGTCAAAAACAAAGCAAGTGTAGTTGAAAAGGGCTAGAGACATAGTTCATTGGTAGAACACAAAATATATAGTTGAGAAACTGATTTGAACAATATTTTAGGATACGATCTTCCTAATTTCTTGCCTAGTTTTAGAACATCAAAGAGAATTCTAGGATCACTTTAGGGTCATTTGTGAGTTTCCTTTATTAGATTTAGATCTATAAGACTTGTTTGGGGAGTTTTGCTAATTCAGACTAGCTGAAATATAAAAAAGAAGATTTAAAATATATTGCATTTATAAATGCAGTTTTTAAAATGTATGGACTAAAGATGTAGCTCAGTAGTAGATTGTTTGTCTAGCATGCATAAGGCCATAGTTCTGATTATCTGCATGGAAGGAAAAACAAAAGCTGTGAAGTGTTCAAATAATTTAGTAAATCCAAGGATCTCTTAAAAGTAATGGTTAAAAATATTTTTTCTGTACTTGAAAAACCTTGTCAGTGACCTGCAAAGTCTAAGGAAGAATGGAGCATGGTGACAAACACCTGGGAGATGGAGGTAGAAGGTTCAGGTTCATGGTCATCCTAGGCTACCAAGTGAATTCAAGGTAAGAATGGAGTACATGACATAGTCTTTCAAAAAAAAAACAAGGAGTGGGGATGTAGCTTAGTGGTAGGAGCACTTGCCTAGTATGTGCAAGCCCTGGGTTCTTTCCTCAGCACTGCAAAAGGAAAAGGTAACAACAACAAAAACAGCTGTGTAATGAACAGTTACAGAAATTAGCAGGGAGGTGGTGGTGAGCTCATCAAGCAGATTTCAGTGTAGATTTTTGTATATATGAAAGGAACTCAAAGCAACAAGTTACAGATTGAATGGCAGATTGAATGTCATTCCACATCTAGTTGTTGCTGAAACATTCCTTTGCTGAGCCCACACTTTCAAAAGCTTCTCAGCAGGTATACTGATTTCTGCTTCATGGTCATGACAGACCCAGAAGCCATCCATACAGGCAACTGACTTGTCTGTTTGATTCTGTCTTTTTAAATCATGATTATATGTACTGCTTCATCTTGATTTATAAGCAAAACCTACAAAAATTAATGTTTTGTGGTTTATCTAAAAGGTAATACAGAAAATATTGCTGTTATTTTTGATGATTAGAATCAATTTTGTATAGTTTATTTCGATCTAAATAAAGTGTGAATTTTGTTTTAAAAAATAAAAATAAAATTTAAGCAAGAATGTTGATATTTAAACCTTAATAAATTGAATACTAGTTATTTAAATAGAAAGTAAATTCTTGAATCTTCTCTCTGTACACTAAAACAGCCCCAACCTCAAATCAGTGGTGCAAAACTAGTCCAGCAGATAAAAGCTCAAGCACTGAGGGTTGGCTTTGAGATAAAGATAGCTGTAAGCCTCTTGGATCATAAACTGCTTAAAGAAAAAAAGAAGTGCTGTCTCCAACACAGCTCTCCAGCCTGCAGGAAACAGACAGAGCTGGTAAAGGTCAGATCAAAGAGTCAGGTCCTTGGAGGGGAAACTTTGAACCAGAGCCAGGCCACCTCCTGATCTCTAGACAGAGTGAGTGGTTACCACCTATCATCCAGCCTCGGGAACCAGGAGCACCTGGGAATAGAGTCCACTGTGAAGATGTGAAGGAAGGATATATAGCTGTGCACGCTTCCCCCTCAGGTATTCATAGGTGAGATGAAAGCCTCTGTATAGTAGAGGCCCAGGTAACACCCAAGAGAAATGACTGTTACTGGGGCTGTCTGATGAACTGATTGGGCCTGAAATCTGTAAATACCAATTTCTGTAAGTAATCTGTATAAACCAAGGGAACACCAAGGAAGTTTGGATGAGAACTCCTAGCTATAGGGGTGGAAACAGCAAAGACTTAGCCTAGTCACCATTCTCTTTCTCTGACCCCTCACATGGCCTGAGTTTTAATGAGAGTTGCTATGTGTGCAGGATGATGGATGAGTGCTCTTGAGGAATTCCATAAAGCAAGTGTGTGCATATGCATATTGTTGATGTAAAGGATAATTCTCATCTCATAAAAGGTAAGAGATAGTTTATTCCAGAGCCAAATATAAGTGACCATGGCCAAGAACACAGATTCGGGTTACTCCCAATTCCATGTGCCAACATGGAAGCAGTTTCATGAAGCTTTTATAGTAACAGAACAAAGAAAAGTCATAAAGACACTTCTCAAATACATTGGTGGAAACAATAAGTGGGTAGTTACAGCAAAAGAGAAATCTTAGCTATAGACCTCAGATGCTATCTGATGACACTCAGCCTTTTAGTTGGTGGGAACTAGGGCTTTGTTAATACATTCCAAAAGGTTTTTATCTGTTAGTCACAGGGTGTTAAGTCAGAAACAGAGGTAGGCAAGGAGTAACTAGTTAGGGGGCTAAAGATAACCTAAAATAAACTGTAATTTCATTTTGAACCCACAACTTTCCAAACTCTCCAGTCACTGACATTCTAATCAGTTAATTAGCCTTTGCAGAAGGTTCACTTTCAAGATGCAGGTTTTCTAGGAACTTTCGTTCACAGTTTCTCCTGTTGAACAAATATCACATTTTGTGCATGCAGGTCGGGAAGGGAGCACATATTTATTTACCCATTGCTAGGAAACACTTCATAGGATCTAATGTTGATGAAGCTGTAGCAGGCAGGAAGAGCAGTCTTCAAGAGAGAGGAATAGATTCTAAAGCCAATAAGGAAGAAATTCCTGGATCATATCAAAACTATTAGACATCATTATCTGGATCTGACTTTTTCTTTTCTTTTATCCTCTGTATCTGACATAACATTTATATGTGACATATAATAGGATTATTATACTTAAAATAAGAACATTGCCTGACCTAACAGAATAAATGTAATAGATGAGGGAAACATGTATTTAAAGAAAAAAAAACAAGATTGGCTATATGTTTCCGCCTGTATTTATAGTTATTTGTACTCTATAAACTATTTATATTTAGAATATTAAGCAAATTTATTACCTTTTTATTTTTAGCTTTTCTTTTAGTCAATTTGACCTTAGAACTATAAGCTCATGTGGAATGGCTGGCTCTAACTCTAGTAAAGACTGATCTTCAATATTTAAGTTATCATAGCTCTTATCTATGGATTCTGACTTGATCTGTTTTATTATACTGGTATCCTACCAGATTTAGTTTGGAAAAGTAAATGAAAACATATTATAGAAGAAATTACATAACAATATAGTATTTCTTTAAACTTTCTTTAAATAATGTTTTCACTGACATACCAAACATTAATAACCTCGATGGAAATAAGAAATCAACTTGTTAGAAATTGTAATTTTATAGGCCTTGTAGGTATAACCAAATATTTTTTTATTTTGATAATTAGATAGAAATGGGACTCTAAAAGGAGTCACTGTGGTATTGTCCACTTCCTTTTATTAGTAAAATATAAAGATTGTTCTTACATAGGCTTGGTGCAGATATGGAACTTGACAAACTTGTTTGTTGGTTTTAAAGAGGCAGTAGTGGCCTTAAAAATCCTTAAAATGATACTTTTATATATGTAACTTACATACAAAATATATCTAAAAGCACAGAAATAAGTTATCTTCTCAATATCTCGAATAGAGATTCTAGGGACGTAAATGCAACATCACTCTACTCATGCATGCTAAGCAAGTCCTCTGCCACTGAACTTCCTCCCCAGCCCTATAGTTTGGATCCTAAATGCTTCCAAAATGCCCATATGTTAATGGCTTGGTTCCAACCTGTGGCATTTTTGGGAGGTGATAGAATCTTTAGGAGGTTAGGCCCAGTGGAAGAAAGGAAGTTATGTGGTTGAAAAATGAACAATAACAACCTTGGGGGGATATTGAGACCTCAGTCCTTGCTCTCGCTCCTTTTGCTTCCTGGCCACTGTGAGGTAAATAGCTCTCTTTGCCATTGCTGCCTCCATGATGTAACTCACTGCCACAGGCCAGAAGCAATGAGGCCAAGTGATCATTCATGAAAACATTAGCCAAAATAAACCTTTCCTGTCTTTAAGTTGATTAACTCAAGTATTTTGTCACAGTGACAGAAGGTTGGCTAATGTTTTTCTCAGTATGACATTCACCAGCCACATTTATTGACTGGTACTTCAAATATGACTGAAGTAGCTAAAGAAATACATTTTATTTCAGTTAATTCTACTTTAAGTTAAATGTCTACATGCAGCCAGTGGCCACTGTATTGGCTAGCACATTTCTAAGCACTGAGAAAAACATGGTAACAAAGAGGGATAAAGACTTTTAGTTTCATAAGATTTCTATTGAAAGAAAATATGGAGAGAAATAAATAGCACAATATATAAGTAAATAAAACTCCAGGTCATGGTAAATGTTACGCAGGAAATAAAGTAGGGTAAGGGGGTAGAGAATGTTGGAGGTGAGGGAGATGGGGTTTGGAATCAATGATTGGTAAAGGCCTCTGAGAAGGAGAGATTTAAATGGGGTGCTGAAATTTGTTCTGGGTAGTTTTTTTGCGGGGGAGGGTTGTTTGTTTTGCAGGGGGAGTACTTGGGGGACTGCTCCTAGGGCCTAGTGCACAGTAGGCAAGTCCTCTACCACTGAGCTATATCTCAGCCCTGAGATTTTGGATGTTAAAATAGCTCTACTGATCTATAGCCACTTAAATGCTACACTGTCTTCACCATAAATTATCTGAAGCTCCCTCTCCTTTGAAGTATCATACTCCATTTCCTGTCTTTAGCTATGTCGGCTTCATCCATGATGCCTGTTCTTTTCTCTGTGCTCCTAATATGCTGATTGCCAGGGCTGTGCAGTGTAGCCCTCAAATCATTTAGTTATTCATTCATTCATTTTGTTGTTGTTGTTGTTAAGACATGCTTAATGTTTAGTTTTCAGATAAATAATAAACTTATTTGGGTTAAGGCCCACACCTCATTTTTTTCCTGACTAAGCACATAATAGGTTTAAACTTTAATGCTGCATCTGAAAACTTTCTTCCATTTATTTCTAAAACCAGGGTAGGGAACATAGCATTCTCCTGTTTCGTTTACTTTTCTAGTTTGAAAGTGATACTGTGCAGACCAGGGCATCCATTCCAACTGAATCTTCTAGGTGTTAAATGGGTCTACTTTATCTGACCCTATAGAATGTAAAAATCAAAGCAATGAACCCCAAAGCAGAATATAGAACAGAAAGGGCAAAGGAAGTTACATTTCAAACAAGTTGAGATGAAATAAAAATTACAATAATGGGGCCTGGAGAGATGGCTCAGTGGTTAAGAGTACTGACTGCTCTTGCAGAGGACCCGGGTTCGATTCCCAGCACCCACATGGTGGCCATGAACCTTCCTTAACTCCAGTTCCAGAGGAATCTGAAGCCCTCTTCTGACCTCTGCGCATTGTACGACACAGGTGCACTCACATACATGCAGACAATACACTCATACACATAAAATAAAAATAAATTAAATTAAATTAAAATTAGAATAATGGTCAAGTCAGGTGTAGTAGCACAGACTTTGATCACAACTACTCAGGAGGCTGAGGCAGGAGGAGTGCTTGAATCCAGGAGTTCTAGACCAGCCTTGGCAACACAATGAGGCCCAGGCCCAAAGGAAGAATAAGGTGTATCTTTTAGAGCATTCCTTAAACTTGAAAAATAAAACTGCTCCCAGCACTTGAATTCAAGGCCAGCCTGGATTATATAGTTCCAGGCCACCATGAGCTATAGAGTGAGACCCTATTTAAGAAAGGAGGAGAGCAAAGAAGGAAAGGTGGGACAGAGGGACGGAGGGAGGAAGGAAGAGAGGGAGGGAGGAAGAGAGGGAGGGAGGAAGAGAGGGAGGGAGGGGAAAGGGAAAAAGGAAAAGAGAGGAAGGAAGGAAGGAAGGAAGGAAGGAAGGAAGGAAGGAAGGAAGGAAGGGAGGGAGGGAGGAAGGAAAGAAGGGAGGAAGGTAAAGGGAATGGAGGGAAAGAGGGAGGGAGAGAGGGAGGGAGGGAAAGAAGAACCTGTGTTTGTTGACGTCATAGTCACCTTACAAGAGATAGAGGCAAAGAAAGCTATATTAGCAAAATATTATACCCTTTAGTGTATAATAATATAAAAATGATTATAAAAAAGAAATGGATAGAAGTTAGATGTGAGATATGTTATAAGAATTTTTCAAGCTTTCTTTCATCACAAAAAATTATTTAAGAAAGTAAAGTATAGAATTCATTTGCAGATATTAACTACTGAACACAGTATGAAGAACTCTGCACAACACGTTCACCATGCTTTGAAGGATAGGTGTGCTGCATTACTTCACTTGTCGACTTGACGCTTCCCTCCCTGCGCAGGGCTGAGGAATTGCCTCCATTGAACTGGCCTGTGGTTATGTCTGTGGAGCTTTTTTTTGATTGTTGAGCAATGTGGGAGGGCCCAGCCCACTGTAGGTGGTGCCACCCCAGCAGATGGTCCTGTGCTGTATAAGAAAGCAGGCTGAGGCTGGAGAGATGGCTCAGTGGTTAAGAGCACTAACTTCTCTTGCAGAGGACCCGGGTTCGATTCCCAGCACCCACATGGTGGCTAGGAACCATCCTTAACTCCAGTTCCAGGGAAATCTGAAGCCCTCTTCTGACCTCCACGGCATTGCATGACAGGGGTGCACTCACATACATGCAGGCAATACACTCATACACATAAAAAAAAAAATTAATAAATAAAATATTTTTTTAAAAAATGCAGGCTAAGCACAAGCTAGGGGAGCAATTCAGGAAGTTTCATTTCTCCATTGTCTCTGTTTCAGCTCCTGCCTCCAGGTTCCTGCCTTGAATTCCTGCCCTGACTTCCCTCATGTGGGAGTGTTAGGTGCAATAAACACTAACACTTTTCCTCCTCAAGTTGTTTTGGTCAAAGTGCTTTATCACAATAGGAAAGCAAACTAAAGCAACAGGTAATCAAAATCAATTCTAATTTTCTCCCCCTCCCCGCGCCCCCCCCCCAAGCCTTTAAAGGTCAATAGAAGTGATTCCCTTGTCCTTAATTAAAGAAAGCCTAAGTGAGCTCTTGATATTTCTGGCCACATTTCGGAGTGTATAGGAAGCCTTAGGATAATTTAACTGTGAATATAGCCTCAGTTACATAGTTAAATTTCCCCCTCCCCACAAGCAGAAGTTGGGGCTAGGACATGAGACTGAGTAGGGGTCAGGCTGTTTCTCAGTCATCTCTGGGTACCACTCTCTAGCTGTTCTGCTTTCTCTCTGTGTCAGGTCACAGGGTAGGGAGGGCTGGGGACCGAAGTAAGATGATTCTCGTTCTATTGGTTCTCATAAGGATAGATATGTGATTTCTGAACCTCATGAATATTTAAGGCAGAGATTCTCTCTTGGCCAGCTTCACAGATAATTCCCCTGGATCCTTCACATTAACTTTTGTCACGGGGAGGGTTCTTTTCTCCTCTGCCTGCTTTCCTCCGGCAGGCTTCCTGATGGCCTGCTTTGCACAGACTCTCCTATGGGCATCTTGCTGACTCAAGTGAGCCTGTCCTCTTGATCTGGAGTCACATGGTCCCAGTGATTACCCATGTAGTCCTCATCTATGACCACAAAATCAAATTCAGAATTTTGCTGATCTCAGCATAGCAGCAATTTCTCTTCCATATTAAGGAGACAATGAGAAAACATCTAAGTAGAAAGCAGCCCTCAACAGACACAGTATCTGTCATCCTTGATCTTGAACTTCCCAGCCTCTAGATCTCTGAGACATAAACAGCTGTGGTTTACAAGCCAGCCGACTATGGTATTTATTTATTTATTTTATTTTTCAGATTTTTGAGACAGGACCTCACCATGTAGCTGGTCTCGAACTCACAGAAATCCACCTGCCTCTGCCTCCTGAGTGCTGACCTCCTGATGCCCAGCCTGTTTGTTATTATCTTTTTGTTTTTTGAAATTTTTGAATTGAAGTTTTGCAAATTTCATATAATAGAGGATACACTTACACACTTCTGGTTCCATCCATTTACCTGCAAATTTCATGATTTTGCTTTTCTTTTAGACTCTGTTGTGCAAATGTACCATGTTTTCATTATCCATTCATCAGTTGAGGAATATTTAGGTTGTTTCCATTTCTTAGCTATTGTGAAAAGAGCAACAACAAACATCGATGTACGAATATCTCTGCAGTAGGCTGAATCCTTTGGATATATGCAAAGGAGTGGTATAACTGAATCATATGGTAGATTAATTTTTAGTTTTTAAGGAGTTCTCCACATTGATTTCCACAGTGGTTACACCAATTTGCAATCCCACCAGCAGTGAGTGGGGATTCCCTTTCCCTGAATCCACGCCAGTATTTGATGTCATTTGTTCTTTTGATCTTAGACATTCTATTTGGGATAAGATGAAATCTTAAAGTAGTTTTGATTTGCATTTCCCTAGTTGCTAAGGACGTTGAACTTTTTAAGGCATTTCATAGTCATTTTTATTTCTTCTTTTGAGAGCTCTCTATTCAAATCCCATTTTCTAACTTGGGATTTTTTTCCCTTGATTCTTTGTTTTTTGAGTTCCTTATATATTCTGGATATTAATCTGTCAGATATATAATGGGTGAAGATTTTTCTCCTACTATGTAGGTTTCCTCTTTACGTGATTGGTTGGTTCCTTTGCTGTATAGAAGCTTTGTAGTTTAATGAGGTGCCATTTGTCAATTGTTAACCTTAATTCCTGAGCAACTGATGTCCAACTTAGGAAGTCCTTTCCTGCACCTATATCTTGTAGAGTATGGCCACAGTTTTCTTCTAACAGTTTCAGCAGGAAACTGTTTTCTTCTAACAGTTTCTAACAGGTTTCACATGGAGGTCTTTGATCCATTTGCAGTTGACTTTTGTGCAGGATGATAGATTTGGGACTTATTTCATTCTTCTAAACCTGGTGATTCAGTTTGCCAGCACCATTTGTTGAAGATGTTTTTTGCCCAATGTCTGTTCCTGGCACCTTTGTCAAATATTCAGTAGCTGAAATTGTGTGTACTCATGTTTGTGTCTTTTTTAAAAAACTATTTTATTTATAATTTTCATTGTGTGTGTACGCATGTATTGCCTGCATGTAGGTAACTGCACCCATGTCATGCAATGCCCACGGAGGACAGAAGATGCTGTCGGATCCCCTGGAACTGGAGTTATGGACAGTTGTTAGCTGCCATGTAGATGCTGGGATTCGAACTGGATCTTCTGCAAGAACAGTCAATGTTCTTAACCACTGAGCCATGTCTCCAACCCTGGGTCTTCTTTTTTCCCCCATTTATCTACATGTCTGGCTTTGTGTCAGTTTTTTTTTTTAACTGTGCTGGTTTTTTTTTAATTTTATTTTTATTTTATGTGTATGTGTGTTTTGCCTTCATGTATCCAAGTGCACCTATGAGTGCAATGCTGGTGGAGACCAGAAGAGGGCATCAGACCCCCTGGAACTGGAGTTATGGATGGCTGTTAGCCACCATGTGGGTTCTGGGAACCAAACCCAGGTCCTCTGCAGCAGCAGCCAGTGCTCTTAACCATTGCACTATCTCTCTAGCACCTACCATGCTGTTTTTATGATGATAGCTCTGTAATATAGTTTAAGATCTGGTGTGCTAATCCCCCCAGCCCTCCCCCAGGATTTCTCTTTGTGCTCAGGATTGCTTTGGCTATCTGCAGTCTTTTGTGATTTCAAATTTTGGGATTTTTTTTTCTATTTCTGTGAAGAATATCATGGAAGTTTTCTCATTTAGAATGATGTTGGCTGTGGATTTGTTATTTATAACCTTAATTATGTTGCATTTTTACCTGGTTTGGGTATTAGAGTAATACTGGCTTCATAGAAAGAGTTTGGGAATTCTCCCTCTTTCTCTAGCTTTTCAAATCATTTAAGTAGTATTGGTTGTAGACCTTTAAAGGTCAGGTAAAATTCTGCTGTGACTCTATCTGGGCTTTTTTTACTCAGGAGCCTTTGTATTTGTTTCAATTTCCTAATTTGTTATGGTCTCTTTAAATTGTTGACCTGTTCTTGGTTTAACTTTGGTGGTTAAACCAAATTCAATGGAATGGTGGTTCCACTGGATTTGAAATTCAACCATTTCTTTTAGTATTTTAAAAGTTTTTAAAATACTTCCATATAATGTTGTGGATCTTTCTGGTGTCTGTTATGATGTTTCTCTTTACATCTGTGATTCTGTTGATTTGGATTTGGTTAGCTAGGCTAAGGGTCTGTTTATCTTGTTTAGCTCTTAGATTCATTGATTCTTTGTATTGGTTTTCTTTGTTTCTACTTCATCTACATGTCTGCTCTGATTTTTATTATTTCTTCTTTTCTGCTGGGTTTGATTTTGATCTGTTCTTGCTTTTCCAGATTCTTGAGTAATACCGTATTAGTTACCTTTCTGTTGCCATGATAGAAACACTGACCAAAGCAACTTAAGAAAGGAAGTATTTATTTGAGCTTATGATTTCGGAGGAATTACAGCCCTTCTTGGTGGGGAGACATGGCAGCAGAGGTGGCTGGAGGAGGAGAGGAAGCAAAGCTCTACATCTTCTAGTAGGCACAGGAAACGAGAATGACTGGAGATTCAGAAAGGCTTAAGAACTCTCTAAGCCCATTCCAAGTGACATGCTTCCTCCAAGATAACTACATCTTCTAAGACCTCCCAAAACAACGCCACCGACTGGGGCCAAAATGTGCAAATACTTGGAGCCTATGGAGAACATTCTCATTCAAACCACCACAAATACCATTAAGTCATTTATTTGTGCTCTTTCTGATTTTTGTTTTTGTTTTTGAGACAGGGTCTCCCTGTAGCCCAGCTGGCCTGGAACTCACTATGTAGACCAGACTGGCCTCCATCTCACAGGGATCCTTCTGCCTCTGCTGGGATTTAAAGCAGGTACCACCACACCCAGGATCTTTCTGATTTTTAATGTAGGACTGCTTTTAATGTGTCCCAGAGGTTTTGTTGTACTGCATTATCATTTTCATTTAGCTCCAGAAGTACTTTTATTTCTTTCTTGATTTCTTCTTTTTTAAAAAAAATTAAAAAAAAATTTTATGTGTCTGAGTGTATTGCCTGCAGGTATGTGAGTGCACCCATGTCATGCAATGCCGCGGAGGTCAGAAGAGGGCTTCAGATTCCCCTGGAACTAGAGTTAAGGATGGTTAATAGCCACCATGTGGGTGCAGGGAATCGAATCTGGGTCTTCTGCAAGAGCAGTCAGTGCTCTTAACTGCTGAGCCATCTCTCCAGCCCTTGATTTCTTCTTTGACCTATTCATCATTCAGAAGTGTGTTATTTAATCTCCATGAGGTTGTGTAGTTACTAGAGCTTCTTTTGCTGTTGAGTTTGAGTTTTACTGCGTTATGGTCCTATAGAATACATGGAATTATTTTAATTTTTTATATTTGTCGAAGTTTGTTTTGTGTCCCAGTATGTGGTCTCTTTTACTGAAACTTCCACAGGCTGCTGAGTAAAAAGTGTATTCTTTGGCACTTGGGTGGAATATTCTGTAGATGTCTGTTAGGCACATTTGATATATAATATTATTTAATTCAGATGTTTCTCTGTATATTTTTTGATCAGTTGACCTGCCAATTGGAGAGAGTGGGGTATTGACATCACCTACTATTAATGAGTTGGAGTTAATCTGTGTTTTTTTTAATGATTTATTATTTTTATTTTTTTTGTATGAGTGCTAGTGCACCTGTGTTGTGCAAACCTTACAAAGACCAGAAGAGGGTATCAGATCCCCTGGAACTGGAGTTACAGACAGTTGTTAACCTCCATGTAGGTGTTGGGAATGGAACCTGAGTCCTCTGGAAAAGCAACCAGTGCTCTTAACTGCTGAGTCAGCTCTGCAGCCCCTCATCTGTGCCTTGAAGTTCAGTGATACTTTTTAAAAATGAAATTGGGTGCATCAGAGTTTGGTGCATATATATTTATGATTATAATGTCTTCTTGGTCAATTGTTCCCTTGATCAGAGTGAAGTGACCTTCTTTATCTCTTCTGATTGATTTTAATTTGAAGTTTATTTTTTCAGACTTGCAACATCTGCTTCTTTGCTTGTTTCTTAGTGTCATTTGCTTGGAATATTTTTTTTCCAGCTTTTCACCCTAAGGTGGTGCCTATTCTTGAAGGTAAGATGAGCTTCTTGTAGACAACACATAAACTTTGTTTCTTAATCCAGTCAACTAGTCCCTGACTTTTTAGTGGGGTGTTGAGGTTATTGCTATTTAAAGTTATCATTGAAAGATTTATATTAGCTACTATCATTTTATGTTCTGTTTATGTCCTTGGTCCTATTCTGTGTTTTCATAATTATACCTTCATTTTTCTTTCTGTAAACTCTTGGGTATTATCATTCCTTTCTTCAGCCCTTTGTATTGCTTTGAGTATTCTCTGTAAGGCTGATTTGGTGGGCATGAATTCTTTCAGTCTATTTGTATCATGGAAAATTTTTCTTTTCCCTTTGACTATGATTGACAGTTTTGCTGAGTATTCTGATTTGGCATCTATGATCATTTAGAACTTGGAATGCTATGCTCTAGGCTTTTCTGGCTTTCGTAGTTTTCATTGAAAAGTCAGTTGTACTTCTGATGGGTTTTTCTTTATATGCAACTTGCTATTTTTCTCTTGCAGCTTTCAGTACCCTGTCTTTGTTCTGTGCATTTAGTGTTTTTACTATGATATGCTGTAGGAAGTTTCTGTTCTGGTCCTGTCTAATTGGTGTTCTGTGTGCTTCTTGTACATGTATGAGTATGTCTTTCCTTAATTCAAGAGGTTTTCTTCTATAATCCTGTTGAAGAGCTGGTCAGTGTCAGTGACCTGAGATTCTTTTCCTTCCTCTATGCCTATAATGCATAGATTTGGTCTTTTCATGGTGTCCCACATTTCCTGCATATTCCATTCCTGTGTTTTAAATTTTTTTCATATTCTTAGCTTTAGTGGTCCAATTCTGAAGAATTGATAAAGTCTAAACATTATCATTCAGTATTGATATTGTTTTTCATTTGATTCAGTCTGCTAGTGAGACGTTCCTCCTGTCATTTCAAATTGCTTTATTCAGTTTTTCAATTCCATCTTCATTTCAGCCTGAATTTTCTTTAATATTTATATCTCTCTTATTATTTCACTTTTTAAATCTGGAGTTGTCTTTGTCATTTCATTCAGTCATATTTTTCTTGAGCTTCAGTCAGGAGTTCATTCCTCTCTTCTTTGATTTCTTTGTGTGTTTTTAAATTCACTGAATTCTTTGATCATGTTTATAATTGCTCTTTAAATTCTGTGTCCCATGGTTTCTCTGGCTAGTTCTAATTGTATAGCACTTACATAGGACTGGTGGGATTTGGCAGGGACATATTATCTTGGGTTTTCATATTATTTGTATTTTTGCATTGTATCTTGGGCACATGGGCTTCTTTTGTTGGTTGTCTATTTAGCCTTCTTTTTTGAGTTGAAATTTGGTTCTGTTTTTATTGTTGATGTATCTTGGTTGCTTTCTGATCAGGTATGAATAGTTAGTTGGTCTGTGCTTCAGGTTCTCAATTTTGCTTTTTTATTGGTTCTAAACCAACTAGTCAGGAGCTCTTCAACATGGTGAAGGGGCCTAGGCCCAAGTCCCAATGATGGGGGTCAAATGGACAGGTTCTGACTAGCTAAGCAGAGTGGATGTGAGTCCTGAAGCAGCTTAGACAGGCTGATCCCAAAGCAAGGGAATGGTGACCTGGGTGGGTGGGATTTGGCTAACTCACTAGGCTAGTTGGGCACACTCTGGCAGTAATAGTGGGAAGGATTTTTTTTTTGAAACAGTCTCCCTATAAGCCCAGTGGCCTGGAACTTGACTAGGCTGTCCTTGATCTCACATAGATCTATCTGCCTGCTTCTTGTTTGTTATTTTTAAATAAACAAAAAACCAAGCTACTTTACTGCCATCTTCTGGAAAATTATTTTTATTATTATTATAAATAGCAAATCTATGATGTCCCTTTATATAAATAAGACCACCTTAGATGTGTCATTCTCATACAGTACACAACCTATCCAACCATATATAACAAAAGCTGAGATAAGCATAGTATTGTTTAGGGAAATTGATAAGCTTGAATGTAAGCTATATTTAGACAGATAGTGACTCTTTGTCAGAAGGGCCTGTTTTTAATAGCCATTTTTAATTACTGTGAATTTTTTCCAAATGACCTCTGAATTCACTCAGAAAAGATGTCAGATGTATTTTATCTTTGGGTGCAGAATGCTCTGAGTTGAGGGCAATTTGTCAAGAGAGGAATTTGAATTTGAAACCTACCCAAAGCCAAAGCTGAGACGCTAATTCAACAACCGTATAATCATACTCGAGGAAATAGGATGATTAGATCTTGATTAATGGTGACTTTTGAGGATTGTTTATCAGTTTGTACAAGAAATAGAAGCCAGGGCTTGGAGCATCCTAGGCAAGTGATCTACTATTGAGCAGTCTTTGATTTTCTTTTCTGAAGTGCTCCCTTCAGAGTTGCTAAAGGGTAAAGACATACTTGTAATGACAAAGATTTCTTTGGGCATCATCACGGCGTTGTCACACGTGTGTTGCTGTCCTTTGCTCTCATTTGTTCCTCTCCCACCTGGTCTTCCCTGTGCCTCATCTCCCACTCCAGCTGGTTCCCTTTCTTCCCCCAGTTAGCCATCCTCTTCTGTTTTACTCTTGCATCTGTTTTGTTGTCCTCTCTATGAAAAATAAAGAAAAATGATTCATGAAGTACATGAACTACATCAAAAGACAAAGTGTCCTCTAGAATCAATGCAGTGAAGAAACCACTTCCCAGTGCAGCAGTGATATGAAGCGACAGCTCTAAATGATGATCCAAAGGACAGCTTTTGTGGATGGAGAGATGCCAGCATTTCAAGAGCGGTTTGGTGACAAGTTCAGTCTGCCTTCCCTTGCCCTTTTACCCTCGCTTGCCCTCCACCTTCCACTTGTTTCCATGCAGCAAGAAAGTCCTTACCTGCTGGGTGTGGAAGGAAGGAAGGAAGGAAGGAAAGAAAGAGAAAGAGAAAGAGAGAGAGAGAGAAAGAAAGAAAGAAAGAAAGAAAGAAAGAAAGAAAGAAAGAAAGAAAGAGAGCCCTTATCAGATGTAGGTCATTGATCTTGGACTGCCCAGCTTCCAGAATCATAATACAAATAAACTTCTATTCCTAATACATTATACAGTCTCAAGTAATCTGTTAGAATCAGTTAGCTGAGATTCTTTTGCTCTATTCAGATAGCAATCACAGGGAGGCAAGGAGAAGTCTTCTAGTGATGGTGCTTGGGCAGCTTTTGTAACCCTTGGTTTTCAGTGACAGTGAGCAGCCTCAGCAGCAACCAAGGAAGACCTAGGAAGTCAGGATTCTCTAGTCCTTGACAGTGGCTAGTATTACAGCTGCTAGGCCTAGGGCATTTGAGAGCCTTGACCCTTGTCTGATTGTTGGCAGTCCACTGTTACATTTCCAGTGACGACAAATGTGTGATCTCTCTTCTCTTGCACTTTCCAGCCTTCTTCAAGCTCAGCTCTCCATCTTCTCTCATCTACCTCTTTCCACTATTTCTCATTTTTTCTGCCCTGACCTCTCTCCAGGACTTTTCAACTGCCTCTCATTGCTATTGCTGCTACTACAGCTTTGCTGACTTTTCCTACTGTTGCATTTCTGATGTTCATGCCTCCAATATGGCTGCTGCTGCTGCTGCTGCTGCACCAGTGTGGCTCAGCTGTTGCTGCAGTCTCTACCTCTGCATCAGTCATTGTCCCCTCTTCTTTCCTTATGTTTCCAGTTCAGCCTGCTCTACTGGTGATGGAGGCCAAAAGCAAGACAAGATCACTCAAGAGTAAGAAAAGGCTCCTATTGGGTCTAATTGCAACACTTCGCAGTGTGGGGAATGACATAATAGAATATATCTCAGCAGCTCACCCAGTGAGCCAAGTAGCCTATGTATAGATCCAGAAAAGGATGTTCACGAGGGTTTGTGTTCATGTCAATCATGACATTATTCCTTTGCACTAGTCACAGCAGACCCTCTTACAAATGAAGGACTATGTTTTCACTGATCACAGGCCTTCTGCTGGGCCACCAGAGGAAGCACCCTCTGGAATGTATGAGAAATGCTGCAGCATCACCTACAGTTCAGGAAGGCTCGGGATGGCAAAACGAAAACAACGCAAATAAAACAAAAACAAAAACATACACATTGTTTGGGGGTGTTGTGGATGGAGACAGTGCCTTTCAGAACCAGAGTGGTGCTTTGGCAGCAAGCAGTAGTAGTTGACTTAAAGCTTCCTCAAGGAATCTGTGGAATGTCTAAAATGGCCAGCTGTCATGAGGATAATGAGCTGGCTGCTAGGTTGATAGTCCTTTGCTCAAGGCATCAGAGGCAAGAGGCATAGGTCTCAGAGCTGTCCATTAGGGAATCAAGCTGCCCCAGCTCCCAACACCTTATCTTATTTATAGGAAAAAAATAAGTGCCTGAATTTTTACAATAAGGATCTATTATTAACTTTAATAGTAATTTTTAAAATATTTTCTTTATTATGTTTATTTTATGTGTATGAGTATATTGCCTGCATGTATGTGAGTGCACCCATGTCATGCAGTGCCACAGAGGTCAGAAGAGGGCTTCGGATTCCCCTGGAACTGGAGTTGATGATGGTTCGTAGCCACCATGTGGGTGCTGGGAATTGAACCCGGGTCCTCTGCAAGAGCAGTCAGTGCTCTAAACTGCTGAGCCATTTCTCCAGCCCCTAATAGTAATTTTTAAAAGATTTTATTTTTATTCTATGTGTATGAGTGTTTCACCTGCATGTATGTATGTGCATCACATGCATGCAGTACCTGCAAAGACCAGAAGAGGCCATCAGAACCCCTACAACGAGTTACAGATGGTTGCGAGCTGCCACTTGGGTGCTGGGAACTGAATCCAAGTTCTCTGCAAGAGCAGTAAGTATTGTTAACTGCAGAACCATCTCTCCAGCCCCAACACCATAGTGATTTTTAAACAAGTTTAGCAGTGCCTTAACAGTGTTCAACATATGCCCAGTGCCCTGGGGAGAGGTAGGTCTCACTCATCTGTTGTAGCACAGAATGGACGGACACCTGCTACCATTCAAACTCTCCTCTAGCATTAAATACTCACCTCACTAGAACAAATGGGGAGATTAACAGTGCTTCTGATAAGTGACATGTCACTCTTCATAAGGTGAAATTTAAAAAATACAAGTAAGGGGGGTGCAGAAATGGCTCTGCGGTTAAGAGCATTGGCTGCTCTTCCAATGGACCCAGGTTCAAGTCCCAGCACTCACATGGTGGCTAAGAACCATCTGTAATTCCAGTTTTAGGGGACCTGATGCCCTCTTCTGGCCTCCACGGACTTTGCACAACACAAGTACACTTATATGCAGGCAAAACACTCATACACACAAAATTAAAAAAATTCTTAAAAGATGCAGGTAAGTATGCACATTAATTATTTCTCCAATGCTCTGTATTATAGCATGGATTTTTAGAATAAATTATCCCCCATGACTTTTTAAATAAAATCAAGTCACTAGATTCTTCATACCATGATTTGGAGCTTAAAATGATCATTTACTCAGAACTGTAAGCTGAGCCTGGTGGCACAGGCCTATACCCCAGGTATTCAACAGGCTGAGGTAGGAACATAGCAAATTCAAGGCCTGCCTGGGCTACAGAGTGAGTTCAAGGTCAGCCTGGGCAACTTAGTGAAATCCTGCCTCAAAAAGTAAGAAAGAGGGACTGGAGAGATGGCTCAGCAGTTTAGAGCACTGGCTGCTCTTGCAGAAGACTTGGGTTTGAATCTCAGCACCCACATGACAGCTAACAACCTTCTGTAACTCCAGTTCCAGAGGATCTGTCACCCTCTTCTGTCCTCCATAGGCACTGCAGGACTTGGGTACACTTACATACATGCAGGGAATACACTTGTGCACGTAAAGTAAAAAAAAATTTAAATAAAAAAGAAAGAAAAAGAAAAGTAGGGCAGCTCTGAAGTAGAGGGCTTTCCTGCTGTTTAGTTAGCATGCACAATCTCGAGTACTAAAAGAAAGAGAGTTTGTACAGGTGCAGTCGGGTGATTTTAATTTTCCCTTCATCCTTGTAGTGCTGTCCAGTGCAACTTCCTCCGGTGATGGAAATGTTCTTTATCTTACCAAGATAGTGGTCAGTTGAATGAAACTAGTGTAACTGAGGAATGAATTTTTTTAAGGAAGGAAAGATTGGAAGGGTTTATTCCAGCTTAACAGTATGAGGATTTACAGTCCATTGTGAAGGGAAAGGCAGGGACACACACACACACACACACACACACACACACACACACACACGACACGGGACACACCACGACTCTAAGGTGGCAGAGTTGTGCACTCGGGACTCACATCTTGGAGAAACAGGAAGCAAAGAACAGACAGAACTGAATGTTTACTGTGATTTAATTTAAACCAAGTTAAATTTATTCTGAAACAGCCATCCATGGCTAGTGGCTACCTGGCTGGGCGGTGCAGTTTGTACACATTCTTGGATCCACCAGGGTTTGCCACCTTTCCGGTTACACATTTGTGAAACTCCTTCCACAAAAGATGAGTGAATGGATGAATGAACGGTGAACATGCTCTGTCAGGCCTTCAGTAATAAATTGCTAATTTTGGAAGTAGCATGTGCATAATTTTTCTGTGGGTTTGTTTTGTTTCTGTTTTGTTGTGCTTTGGGGTAGAACTCAGCCTTGCACATGCTAGGCAAGCACCCTATTACTGAGCTATACCCCAGCCTGGTTTCTTATCATCAAATATCTTTGCACAGTGTCCCTTTGGAAATTTTTGTAGCTCATTTCTTGGTGATTTTGGAGGCTGAACAAGGGGAAATTTGCCTTGGGTTGGAAAGGACCTATCTGTTTCTTTCCAAACCACGTTCCAGCCCTCACCTATACTACTTTCGACTGAAAAGCTGAATTCACATCTGTTATTATGAAATCCACTTAATTACTGACTCAGACAAGCAGGCGGTGGTGGGGGGGGGGAATGGGCAAGTTATACTACGGAATAAGGCTTTTTATAGGAAAGCTTTTTTGAAGCAGAAAAAAGGAAAGCCCAAGGGGTGGAAATTTACTTCATACATACACTACACAGACTATCCTTTCAGAAAAGGGCTTCTGCAACAACAGCGCAGTGTGTGAAGCTCATGAAAGGGACCAAGTGTGGGTCTCTTCAGCAGGCTTCCCTTTGCTCCAAGCACACTCAGGGGTTCATGGGCAGCAATTAGAGGGCACCACAGGCCCGCTTTTTACAATTCCTATCCATAAAAGCAATTTGAACAGTTAGTATTTCTCCATATGTCTTTTTCCCTCTGCCCCATTCCCCTCAGTTTCTATCAGCAATCACCTTTCACACTGAATACAGAGTGATCACCTTAAATCTAGAATATTCTACTGGTTCTTAAAGTGAGAAATTTAAGAGAAATATCAGCATTAAACCTGACCTAAATTCCCTTTGATAATTGTTGATATCCTTTTTCTTGTGACCAATAAGGTAGTAAGCTGATAGGCTCAAACTGTTTACCTGACAAGTAAAAGAAAAAGAGAGAGAGAAAAAAAAGAGCCTTACATCTTTAATCATAGCACTCAGGAGGCAGAGGCAGGCAGATCTCTGTGAGTTCAAGGCCAGCCTGGTCTATATAGCAAGTTCCAGGCTAGCTGGGGCAACAAAGAGACCCTGTCTCAAAAAGACCAAAGAAAAAAAAAAAAAAAAAGACGGATGGGATTAAAAACTCAGAAGCTGCCTCAGTGGTTAAGAGTATTGGTTGCTCTTGCAGTCGACCTGTGTTCAATTCCTAGCACCCACATGGCAGCTAACAAACATCTGTAACCCCAATTCCGTGGCTTTCTTCTGACCTCCACAGGTATTGCACGACACAGGTGCATTTACATACATGCAGGCAACACACTCATACACACATAAAACCCAAAATAATAAAATATTTTTTAAAATGAATAAAATATCTTTTTTTTTTTTTTTTGGTCTTTTTGAGACAGGGTCTCCCTGTAGCCAGAGCTGTCCTGGAACTCACTATGTAGACCAGGCTGGCCTTGAACTCACAGAGATCTGCCTGCCTCTGCCTCCCAAGTGCTGGGACTACAGGCATGCACCACCATGCCCGGCTATAAAATATTTTTTTAAATACCTCAAAAGTCACAAGAGCTGGAAGAGGTCAAGTCTGACCCTTCTCTTTCACAGTTGAAAAGATGGTTCTAGAAAAGGAAGGACTTGACCAAAGTCACATAGTAAAATCAAGTGGTAATGCTGAAAGGAGAACCAGAGACCCTGATTTAAGCTTTCCTACACACTTGCTTCACTGGGTCAAGACCTAGATAGCCTCCAAACTTAGCATGACATTGAAAGGCTTTTTAAAAAAACCTTCCTCAGGCCAGGAGGCATGGCACATGCCGTCAATCCCAGCATTTAGGAGGCTGAGGCAGTCAGATCTCTGTGAGATCAGGCCAGCTTGGTCTACATAGTGAGTTCCAGGCCAGCTGGGGATACCGGAGACCATGTCTCAAAAAACAAAACACCCCAAAACCAAAAGACATCAAACCTTCTTCAGGCCAAGTGTTGTGGTACTTGCTTTCAATCCCAGGGCTTGGGAGACAGAGGCAGGTGGATCACTGTGAGATGAAGCCAGCCTAGTCTACTTAGTGTGTCTAGGCCAGATGGGACTGCAGGAGACCCTGTCTCAAAAAAACCAAAACAAAACAAAGTGTAAAGATTAACAAAGCACGCATTTAAAATTTTACTAATCTGATCAAAATGATGCTTACATCAAAGACAAAGAAATTCTAAATGTCTAGTAACCTAGGATATAATCTATGCTGGTTTAAAAATATTCTTGGGCTAAGGGTGTAATTTAATGGTAGAGCCTGTGCTTAGTAGATGCCAGGTTGTGGATTCCATCCCCAGCATCAAAACAAAGAAAAAGGGGTTGGAGAGATGGCTCGGGTTAAGAGCACTGGTTGCTCTTGCAGAAGATCTGGGTTGGGTTCCCAGCATCCACATGGTGGCTAACAACTATCTATAACTCCAGTTCCAGGGGATCCAATGCTCCCTCTTCTGGCCTCCCTGGGCATTGCATGACATGGATTCACTTACACACATGCAGGTAAAATATTCATACATATAAAATAAAAATAGATAAATCGAAAAGAGAGAAAAGAAATAGCCAGGCATTATCTACCATGTCTCCCTTCAATAACAGTAATTAGGAGTCAGAGACAGGCAGATCCCTGTGAGTTTGAGGCTAGCTTGGTCAGTGAGCTCCAAGCTGGCTAGGATTACATAGTGAAACCCTGTCTCAAAAAATCAAAAAAAAAGGGGATGGCTTGTAGAGATGGCTCAGCAGTTAAAGAGTACTGGCTACTCTTGCAAAAGCCCCAGGTTGGATTCCCAGCACCCACATAGAAGCTAATAACTGTCTATAACTCCAATTCCAGGGATTTGACACCCTTCTCTGTCTTCCACAGGCACTGCACAGCACAAGTTCACTTATGTACATGCAGGGAAAACACTCATACACAAATAAAAATAAACACATTTTTTAAAAAAGAAATGCAAAAAACCCCACAACTTTCTTCTGCAAAAACTTCACTGAAATACCCATGAAAATTCTTTTGCTTATTCTATCTAAAATTAGATGCAAACATCTGTTATCAATTTCTTTCTTTCTCATCTCCAAGGATGACATTGGGAGGCACAGACGTCACAGTTCAGCAAACCAAAAGCATCTGTGCCTCTAGAACAGCAGAGGCCTCCATGCTGTCCCACAGCAGGTCAGGCTGCATACAAGACTCACACAGGCCACTTCTTTCCTTTGCTCCCTTCCTTTCTCTGCTGAAAGCTTTGCTTCACCTCCAGCTTTTTATATCTTTAGGTTTTTAAATTTGGGGTTTTTTGTTTAGTATTTTTTACTTCCTTTTGCAGCTATTATTAGAGTATATTAATTACACATAATAATGTGTTTCATTATGACATTTTCATATATGTATAGGATGTATTTTGGTCACAGTCATCCATTATTCTTTCTTGCCCCTCTCCCACTCCTGTTGATCCCTTCCCTCTTCCCAACCAGACCCCCTTCTACTTCTGTGTCTTTTTGCTTGTTTTGATGACCAAAAGAGTTCCATTAGGGTTTACATGAGTATTCATGAGGGGTTATTTACAGAACAGGATTGTGGGCAACCTTGCCACTGGCTACACCACTGTCTCCCTCTCCTCCAGCAACCACTAGTTGCCAGAAGTCCTCAGGGAGTCATTAGCCTCATGACTCATGTAGCCCACACTGGCCTCCAATTCACTATGACCTTGAATTCCTTATCTATCCTCCAAGTACTGGGATCACACTTGTACATAACTTCACCTGGCTCTTATTTTTAATTAATTAAATAATTAATTAAGACGAGATTTCTCACTATAGATCAGGTTGGCCCCGAACTCATGATCCTCCTGCTTTAGCATCCCAAGTGCTGGGATTATAGGGATGAGCCACCGTGCCAGGCTCTTCTTTTTTAAATGACATAAATAGGACTGGGTATGGTGATGCATGCCTTTAATCCCAGTACATTGGGGCTACAGGGAGACCCTGTCTCAAAAAGACTTTTTTAAAAAAGCCAGAACCAGAGTGAAAATGTATCCTCTTCCATGGAATATGTTGAGACATATAAGGCAAGTCATCTTTTTCCAGAGTTTATAACACCTGAGAGGTGGGAGGCAGTACAGACTGGATTTTCTTCTAAAATGACTAGTAGGGTACCACAACCATCAATCAGCAACTGTAACTGAAATGATCACTTCATCCCTATAGACAGAGATGAGGACTGCCTCCTGACAAATGAGAAACATGCTGGTACAAGGCCGGGGTGTGGCTCAGTGGTACAGCATGCATTTTACACTTGAGAGGATCTGGGTTCCTTTCCCAGCTCTGCAAAAAAGAAACAGAGAAAGAGAAGAAATGATGGCATTGCCTTCTCAATTGATCCAGATATCTCTTGAAGTCAGATTCTGCTTTCAGCAAAAGCCCTGACTTTTCCAAGGGTCTCTTCATCAAAGCAGAGCTGCTTTGGATCATTTCCTTGCTTAATGGTGAGCACTTTCTCAGAACTGCATCTTTACTTCCAGGTATTATATTTTTGCTTAATAGAAGAAAAAGTGATAAAAGCAGGTGAATTTCGAAATTGAGGAAAGACCTACAAAATCAAGCCAAAATGAATGGAAAAGAGACTGATGTCTGCTTACAGAAAGTAGCAAACTCAAAGCAGTGGTTAGAAATTCCTTTGAAACCACTGCCATAGAATCATATGAGCAGAGTCCCAGGAGCTTGTAAGACTGTTTCCATATGGTCATGCACCTCCTCTCTGGCTCTTACAATCTTGCCACTCCCTCTTCCCATGATGGTCCCTGAGCCTTGGGTGGGTGAAGTTTAGAACCTCCAGTGACCTGAGGCTTTTTTTCTGAAAAATTACTATTTGAGGTGAAAAATAAAAAGAAATTAAGTGCTTGGGATATAGATCAGTGGTAGTTTGCTTTTCTAGCATGCATGGGGCCCTGGGTTTGATTTCCAGCATTGTAAAAATAAATGAAATAAAAAGAAAGCAGAAGAGTATGATAAGCATGTGGATAAGTCCAAATATTTATGCAGACCAACTCAACTACTGGATTTCTGTGGCAAACATTAATAATTTTCAGTAATACTAATGCTAGAAGCAAGACTGTGGATTTAAGTGGAAAAAACAATTCAGGCTAGAACTCCAAGTTTAAAAGAGAGAGAGAGAACAAGAGAACAAGAAAAAATGAGAAAAGAACAAAGGAAGGAAGGAAGGGAGGAAGGGAGGGAGGGAGGGAGGAAGGAAGGAAGGAAGGAAGGAAGGAAGGAAGGAAGGAAGGAAGGAAGGAAGGAAGGGTATATATTGCTTTGTTGACTAGCATATTATATTGGACTGACTTTGTAAATTTTTTTTTTTTTTTGTATTTTTCCTTTTCCTTTTTGTCGATGTATTAAGACAAGGTCCCACTCACCAGCTCAGGCTGGCCTGGAACCCACTATAGAGCTAAATCTGGCCTGGAATGCATGGCAATTCTCCTGCTTCAGTTTCCTGAGTATTGGTGTTACAGATGTGAGCCACTACACAACTCATTAATTTTATTTTTATATGTACCATTGAGTAGGATAACCATGTCACCAGAAGGCCAAGAGCTTGCCTTTTTTATCTTTTAAAAAATAATCAATGAGGAGACTGGAGGGGTGGCTCATGGGTTAATAGCACTTGCTGTTCTTCCAGAGAAGCTGGGTTCAATTCTCAGCATCCACATGGCAGCTCTGTCACCCTCTTCTGGCCTTCATGGGCACTACACACATACCAGTATACATACAAGCAATTAAAACACTTGTATGATTTTTTTAAATTAATTAATTTGAAAAAATCAATAATGGGCTAGGGCTGTCACTCAGAGGCAGATTACCTGACCTGTATGTGCAAAGGACTAGGTTTGATTCCCAGCATTTAAAAAAAAAGTGGGGGTGGAGAGATGGATCAGCAGTTAAGAGTCTGCTCTTGCAGAAGACCTGAGTTTGGTTCCTAGCACCCATATGGTGTCTAACAACCATCCATAACTCCAGTTCCAGGGGCTCCAATGCCCCTCTTCTGAGCTCCAAGAACATTGTACACCACAAGTGCACCTACCTATTGCAGGCAATATACTCATACACAGAAAATTAAAATAATAAATAAAATTTTTAAAAAAGAAGAGGTCAAGAGTGATCCTTAGTCACCTATCTTGACTAACTCCTCCTCTTTGGTCAACAATATGTTGTAAAGTCAACATTGGGCTTCAGTGAGTTATTCCTTTAATACTAAATTCTTTGAACGAAACTGTCTGGGCTCTATATGCTGCCCTGGGGTATGCAATACTATGGGACAGCTTGCAGTACCTCATACCTCCTTGTATGTTTCATACTAATTCCAACTTGTTAGTGGCTGTGGTTTTTACAATGTGAATAGACATAGGACCTTCTCATTAGGGTAATTTACAGTCCAATGTCCATTATTTTAAAACAGATTGAAATTATTGGCAGGATCAAGTTAATCTGTAACTTAAACTAAGAAATTTTGCAAATCTGAGCTCACAGAGTGACACTTTGGGTTAAAGTATGAGACACTGTTTATTTCCCATTTAGAATCTAAAGATCCTGTCCAAAGGCCATGAGAATGATTTGTCTGGTTGTTACTGTGGCCAGTTGGAAAGGCAGTATTTATCCTTTTAAGGCATATTGATCTCTACTTCTAAATTTGAGACCGGGTCTCAAAAATTTAGAAAGGAAAAAAAAAAAAAAACATTTAACAGGCAATCATGAGTCCATTGTATTTTGTGGGCAGAATAGGTGAAAGGGCTTCATAGTACCTAGTAAATTGACTATTAGGTAATTTCATGTTTTTGTCATGCTAGGTATTGGGAATCTGTTTGTATCACTCAGCTTCCCATTACTGCATCAAATATCTGAATCAACTTATAAAGAGGAAAGGTTAATTTGGGCTCATAGTTTTGGGGGTTTCAGTACATGGTTGGTTGGCCCCCTTGCTTTGGGGTCTGTGATGAGGCAGTAAGTAAATCATGGTGGGAACATACGGCAGGGCAAACTGCTCACCTCATAGCTGGGACTTGAAAGAGAAAAGAAGGGACAGGGTCCCATTATCTACTTGGTACATTCAGTTGTAGTAATGACTTTTACAAAATAGACAGAATCTGGACTAATGACTTTGGTTTAGCCTTGCAACCAAAAGCTACTGCAAACAAGCTCACTGAGCCATGTACTCTTGTGACCTGGGCACCTGACTTTGATCCCTTGGAACCTCAATTTGTGCTCCCCACATGACAGTGAATGATTGTGAGTATGCTTGAGCGTTAACAAATCAAAGCACTGAAAGCACATTCATATTCATATCTTCATTGAAAACAATGAAGACTGAGAATACTTGACATTGTGTGCATGAGATGTTTTAGGCCTAGGGATGAAAGGGCAAGATTGTCTGATAAGGATGAATTGAGTTTGTAGTGCCTCAACTGAAGCGGAGATATGGTTTTGAATAAAATTATAGGTGAGGCCTGGCTTAGCAGCACAGTACCAGGAGACATCTTGGGGGGAATGGGTGTCCTCTGAGTTCAAGCCTACCCTTAAAACTAAAGCTAAGAGTCAGGTTGTTTACTCAGGCATAACATAATGTTGGCATAGAAATGCTACACCTAGTGGCCTAAAACCTTTCACTAGGTTCTATTCCTTAACATTTCCACCACTTCTCAATAGTGCCAAGGACTGGAAACTAGACCAGTGGTGAGCAGCATCTTGTGGCCCACTTTGGTATCTGCTAATGGATAAAACTGACTATAAAACTGCTTTATGCCATGACAGTGGAAGGTCAACATGATCTGCAAATACGCAGATAATACCCAAGATAAACTAAGTGTCATGAACTGGATTGTGTACTTCCCCTCAATTCATATGTTGCAGCCCTAACCCCCTAATACCTCAGAATGTGACTGTTTAGAGATAGAGTCATGAAAGGGTACAGAAGGGCCAGTAAAATGGCTCAGTGAGTAAAAGCACTTACTGCCACACCTGATGACCTGAGTTCAATCCCAGTCCCCACAAAGTAGGAGAGAACCAAGTTCCCTAAGTTGTCCTCTGACTTCCATAAAATGGAGCTACTACAATACACTGTCATGTAAGTTGTATGAATGTGCTCTCTCTCTCAAAATATCTAAATTTCTCATTGTACTATAGCAGTACATTCAGACTGTGGTTAACCATACATAACTTAAATCACAGAAAGCAGAACTGTGGATAAGAGAGGCCACCTCATATAATTAACCTTAAATAAGTGTGTAAGTTGGACCCTAATTTGATCAAACTAGTATCCTTGTAGGAAGAGATTATGACATACAGAGACACCAGGTATTAGTGTTTGCCTGCATGTATGACTGTGCACCATGTATGTGCCCACGGAGGCCAGAAAAGGGCATCAGGTTCCCTGGAACTGTAGTCACTGATGGTTGTGAGATGCCATGTGGGTGCTGGGACTAAACCTGGGTCTCTGCAAGAGTGACAAGTGTTCTTAACTACTAAACCATCACTCTAGTCCATAAAATAAAAATTTAAAAATATATTTAAAATTAAGGTGATTACTCTTTGGATAGCTATTTTGTTTAAAGAGCAAGTAAGTTGAAAAACTTGAATTTATTTCTAATTTTAAAAATTCAGACGGCTGGAAATGTATAGCCTGGAGATCTAAAGAAATTGCAACAGTTGTCTCTACATATTAAAGAGCAGTGACTTGGTGGCTGGAGAGATGGCTCAGCAGTTAAGAGCACTGGCTGCTCTTGCAGAGGACCCAGGTTTGGATCCCAGCACCCACAAGGTGGCTAACAACCATCCATAACTCCAATTCTGGGGGATCTGACACCGTCTTCTGACTTCCTCAAGCACTGCAATGGCATGGGTGCACTTACATATATGCAGGCAATACATTCATACACATAAAAATAATAAAAATATTATTAAAAGCATTTAAAAATGAAGTGCAGTAACTTGAGAGGACTCTACAGTGTTCACTAATTAATGAATATTTATCAACTATTTGGTCTGAAAGTTAGGCACTGTAGCTAGATGCTGTCAATAATTGTGTAAGATTTAGGCTACTTGCAAACTAACAAATTAGCCTAACACTGTTAACTGAATGCTGGTAGTAGAAAACACCTAACTCGGTGACAAAGGACTTTATTCTTCACAGCAAAAAAAAAAGCAGCTTGATCAACTTAATAGTAGTGGTTCCCCTATGCACCCTTGATACAGCCTGGGCAGATGCTACACGTGTAATAAATTTCTGTCACAGCTAAGAAACCCATGGTTAGAAAACCTCAATCGTTTATAATGGACTGACAGCCAACAAGCCCAGATTGGAGGGTGAGACAGAAGGATCAGGAGCTCAAAGCCAGCTTGGGTTTTACTGAGATCCTGTCCTAAAACACACAATGAGGGGCTGGAGAAATGGCTCAGCAGTTAGGAACACTGACTGCTCTTGCAGAGAACCTGGATTCAGTTCCCAGCACCCATATAACAGATAACAACCATAGGTAATTCCAGTTCCAGGGGATCCAACGCCCTCTTCTGGCCTCCACAGGCATTGCACAACACAACTGTACTTAGATTCATGCAGGAAAAACACACACACTAAAAAAAGTAATTTTAAAATTGCATTTGATTATTCACTTATCTATCTATACAATCTATCAATCTATCTACCTACCTACCATCTTTAGAGATCACAGACAAGACCATCTGAAAATATATCGTATGACCAATAAAAGTCTATTCAATATTCCACAGAAAATAGCCTTCCAAGATCCACAAGATACGTGTGGCGGCTCCGGGGCACAATTCATTCATCCAACTACCGGCGTCAGTCATCAGCTTTTAGGAGGGCCGCCTCCACAGTCACAGCATCTCATCCCCGGTGCCGCCCACCCTCCTGGACCCCGCTGGCCCCTGCGCCAGGAAACAATGCGCCTTCCCAACACTTTGAGGCTGGCGGCAATTCCCTCCAGCTAGGTGCTTCCGGTCCCGAGCTTCCGGCCGCGCCCGCCCCCACGCGGAGGATTGTGGGAACGGCTTCCTTGGATTCTCGCTTGGCAACCGCTTGGCGTCCTGCTCGGCCTGGGGAGGCTCAGACGTGGCGTTTTCCCTGGGACCACTTGCGGTCTGCCCGCTACCCTCAGCGCGAGGTAGGAGAAGGGCCAGGTCGAGCGCCCGAGCCCTCGCGGCCGGCTGCCTACGCGCTGCTGCTTCGCGGGTGCCTGAGTTGACGCGAAGCTACCCCGAAGGCGGCCTGCTGGATGCGGGGTGGCGGGCCCGGCCTGGCGGACGCGCTCCGCAGCCCGCGCTCATTGTTACTGCGTCTCCTGAGGGTGGGCGGCACCGCCCCCAGCGTGGCGACCTAGCCAAAGTCCAGGCAAATGGCACTCCAGCCCCCTGAGACCATGGCCCAGTGAAACCTGAGGTTCACAGCCGCCAACAGCCAACAATTCTAATACTTGTCAGGTCAGGCCTTTGAAATTGCGCAGTGATCAGGAATGAAGCTAAAGAATCCACAAAGCACGTCTCACAAAGCTAAAAACATTAAAAAACATTTATCTGAGGGATTGGTTCTAGGACACCCACTTCCCCTGGATACCAAACTTACATCCCCTGTATATGATGGCATTTGGTATTTGATAATTTATAATATCTAATGCAATGTAAATTTTACATAAATACTCATGCTGAATTGTTCAGGGAATGGTGATGAGAAAAAGTCTGCATGTTCAGTAAAGTTGATGTCCTTTTTCCCCAAATATTTTAAACTTGCAGTTGTTTGAATCGAAGGATGCACAGGCATAACTGACTACTGGTTTCCCCAAGATTCTAAGCCAAAAGTTCCACTTTTCCTTTTTACAGGCCTTTATCCCCCAACTCTGTGAGCTTTTGAAAAACTACAGTAGGCATTTTGAGTGCAGACTCATCATGACAGAAGTATACAAAGAGATAACTTTCCCTTGTAAAGTGGTTTCACTGGCAGTGTTGAGGTGGCATTATCCCAGACTGTTTTTGAAGCATCTTGGAGAATCCAGGAACTCTTGAGTTGCAATTGTTCTGCCACCCATAGTTGTTAGTAATGAGTAATTACTTTTGTTTTTCCTGGCCTTGCTTTGTAAATCTTTTAAAATTAATATCTTCCACCTTTTGTCCAACTATATATAATGTCCAGGTGGTTTTTGTTTTTCAAAATCTGGTGACAACCCAAAAGAAAGGATTTCTAGTTCTTTTTAAAAGCTGCTTGTTTTAATAACAATGTATAAACTGAACTGATCAATCAGGAAGCATGTGAGGATGTGTGGTTCCTAGACCAGCAGCATCAGCATTACTTGGGAGCTTGTTAGAAATCTACATTCCAGAGACTAGTTGTTAAAGTGCTTGGTGTGAAAGCCTGAAGACCCGAGTTTGATCCCCAGTGCTTGATATGATTGCTGGCCCATGCTTGTAATCTCAACTCTGAAGAAGCGAAGGCAAGAGGATCTGAGGGGTTCGCTGGCCAGCCAGCCTGGCCTAATCTGCAAGTCCCCAGTCTCAGTGAGAGATCCCATCTCAAAGAACAAAGTAGACAATACCTGAGGAGGATCATACCCAAGGTTGACCTCTGACCTTCATATAATGCATACAGTCTTATACATATGTGCACCAGTACCCACACAAACACACAGAGAAATCCACAGGCATAGTAGCTCATTCCTGTCATCCTAGCATTTGTGAGGCAAAAGGAGTTCAAAGGCAGCCTACATGAGACCTACTAAAAAACAAAAACGCCTAATAAATTCACATTCTGAAGGATCCAAGGCGCTGATGATCTCCCTCACTTAAGACTCTGAATGACATCGATGACTGAGTAGGAGCAATCTGAAATTAATAAACCCAAATTTGAGAGCCACTGGTTGTTTCTTATCTACAGGGATATAATAAGACCCTTAGTAGAAGTTTGAAACCATAGATAGTACTGAACCTTACATATACTGTCTTTTCCCATGCATAGCTATCAATGATAAAATTTATAAATTAGGGGCTGTAAGAGATTAACAGCAATAGTAAAATAGAAAAATCATAACAGTGTACTGTGTTTCTCTAAAGTGTTTTCTTGTACTGTATTCACACTTTAATGAAGTGAGTTGATACTTAAAGGAATCATTATTGCTTATGTTTGGCATGTCTGAGTTGCCAAGGACCATTAATAAACAAAATAAAAGCCACTTAAACACAGGCACCATAATACTGTAACAGTTAACCAGATAACAGGGAGCTGCTACACGACTAATGGGCAGATAGCCTATACTGTGTGCATACACTGGAAAGAGGAATGATTAGCATCCCAATGGCACTGAGTAGGACTGCATATGATATTTTTATTGCTTTACTTAGAATGGCACACAACTAGAACTCATTAATTTAAGAACTTTAGAACACTTGTGAAACTGCCTACGCCATCAAGGGAATGCATATGAAGAGGTACCAAGTATCTGGAAGATACCACTTGAAAGAAGCAGTGTGTGCTATTCTGGTGATATAATGGTAGAGTTGATAGGTGTGCCCAGGCAACACAGCAGGCTGGACACAAGGCTAGTGACCCCCATAGAGTGATGAATGTTTTCATTCATATGTTTAAGAATGCAAAGTGATGTGGAATTGAACATTTATTTATTGCTGGATACGTGTGTTCATGATTCAGGATGTGTGCCACAGCATATGTGGAATTCAGAGAATAACTTTGTGAAGTGGTTCTCTCTATCCACCATTACATGGGTTCTAGACATCTAACTCGGGTCACCAGGTTTGTGTAGGAAGTGCCTTTTCACTGAGCCATCTCACCAGCCCCTAAACTGGAAACATAGATCCCCTAGCCATTTGAGTATATAGAGGTGAACGAGGCACCCAAGATGTATCACCAGACTTACAGAGCTCATGGTCAGGTTAACCCACACCTAAGCTCCCCTGCCACACTGAGATGATCCTCACTGAAAAAAACAAGTTGTTTCCTAAGCCAGAAGAGGAGGTTCCATGGAAGAAAAAGATTAGCCCCTAAGAAACTGAAGAAACAAAGACTTATGGCATGGAAAGAAATTTAGCATAAAATAAATGCCAATAAAAGTAAAAAAGAGGACATTAGATAGTATATGAATTATATCTATTTAGTATTTAAAAAATTCTAAGAGGTTCTCATGGGTCACATATACTTGGTATTATGCTGAACAATAAGATTAACTGGAATTTTCTTGGGAGTTTACTAGCACACCTAAGATACAAATTAGATAGACAAAGTAGTTCAATGTTACACTTTATTTTGAGTCAGGGTCTCCCTATGCAGCACTGTCTGTCCTGGAGCTCACAGAGATCTGCCTGCCTCTGCCCCCAGCATTGGAATTAAAGGTATGTGCCACTACACCCAGCCTAATACTACATTTCTTGACTGACTAACCCTTCCTTACCTCCAACCTCCATTTTCCTAAAATACCAACTTGATTTTAGTGACACTTCTGGGACTCTTTCCCAGATTCTCAAGTAATTACTACATTTGCAGTATAAGTATATAATAATTGCATATCTCTCATGCTTCCTTTTTACTTTCTTTTCACATCTGTTTTATTCTACCTACCTTGCATCCGTCTCAACATTGCATTATGAAAACTTTCAAATGTGGGGCAAAATTTAAAGAAATTGTACAGTGACTGTACTTGTGCCTAGATCCTGCCATTACCACTTTTCTGCGCTTGCCATTATTATGCATCCATTCGTCTACCTCTTTTCTTTTTGTGTGTTTCAAAGTAGACATTAAATTTTCCTTTAAATACACTGCATATTAGAGTTCAATATTTGTTTAATTTTTTTCTTTTGATATAAAATTTACAACAAAACAAAACAAAACAGGTCCAAGTATGGATTTTCTGGGCTTTTTAGGGAGATGCTCTGCCACCATGTCACATTTCCAGGCCCTTTGCTGAGTTTTCACACATATATGCTGGTGTGACCCAAACCCCTATCAAGATAGAGAATATTAACTATAGCCCAGAAAATTCTCTCATGCCCCCTTTCATTCAGTCTCTGCTACCCAGCAACAAGAAGCAACTGCTTTCTGATGGTTTTCTATAATAAGTTAGTTTTACCTCTTCTAAAACTTTGTAGAAGTAAAGCAACACTTAGTGTATTATTTTGTGTAAGGCTTTTTTCAGTGTGATTTCTGTTTTTCCGTACTGTTACTTGTCATCAGTGCCTTTTCTAATTGTGAATAGTACTTCATTCCATAAATATGCCATATTTTGCTTGTTCATTCTGTTCCTGGCCATCTGGTCTGACCATTTTTTGGCCATTCTGAATAAAGCTGCTATAAATATTTTTATGTAAATATTTTAGTAGACATATGTTTTCATTTCTGTCATAAAAATACTCTAGAGTAGAATTTCTAGGTCATAAAAGGTAAATATTAATTTTATGATACAGCAGAATTTCCCCCCATTGTAATTTTTTAATGCTCCCACTAATATTGAATGAATATTCCAGTTCTCCTATCATCTTGCTGACCTTATATGTTTTTTGTTTTTATTTATTTATTTATTTAATTTATTTTTATTTTATGTGTATGAGTGTTTTGCCTGCATTTATGTAATTGCACCCATATTGTGCAGTGCCTGCAGGGACTAGAAGAGGGCATCAGATCCCCTGCAACTGGAGTTAAGGATGGTTGTTAGCTGCCATGTGAGTGCTGGGAACCAAACTCTAGTCCTCTGGAAGAGGCATCTGAGACATCTCTCCAGCCCTTGTTTGTGATCTTTATCATTTTAGCACTGATGCTAGGGATGTAGTGTTTTTTGCTTATATTTTAATTGATGATTAATATGTTCATTCTGTGATTGACATTACCTTCTGTGAAAATCAGGGTGATCAGCTGTACCCATCTCATGTTTTCATTGTTCTTTTGATGTAGAAAGTGTGCAATGAATATAAAATAAGAGCAATAAATGAATATTTTGACAGTTTGAGGAATTTGGAAAAAAAAGAGACCATAAAAATATGAATGAATTTGATCATTATTTATACTTTATTTGAATTAAGGATTGTTTCTTAGGGCTTTGTGTATACCTTAGTAATATGCTTAGCATGCCTGAGGCCCTGGGTTCAACGCGTAGCATCAGAAAAAAATTCTTTTACCAGGAACATGTTTATACTGCTGATTTTTTTTTATAGGTACAAATGATGGAAAATGTACACCTGGCACCAGAAACAGATGAAGATGATCTTTATTCTGGTTTTAATGAATATAATCCAGCCTATGATACTGAGGTAAAAGAAAAAGTCAAGTTTTCTTCCTTCCCCCTCCCCCTTTTGGTCCTTTTGAGACAGGCTCTCCGTGTAGCTCCAGCTAGCCTGGAACTCTCTATGTTGACCAGGCTGGCCTTGAACGCACAGAGATCTACCTGCCTCTGTCTCCCAAGTGCTGGGGCTCTTGGCTTTCTTCTTTTCCTAAAATATATATATATATTTATTTATTATTTTTATGTGTTGGAGTGTATTGCCTGTGTATATGTAAATGCACCAGTGTTGTACAATGCCCATGGAGATCAGAAGAGAGTGTGAAGTTACGTACATTTGTTAGCTGCCATGTGGGTGCTAGGAATTAAACCCAGGTCCTCTGCAGGAGCAGTCAGTGCTCTTAACAGCTGAGCCAGTTCACCTGGTTCATGAAGACATGAGTATTCTCTACTTTTTATATACTTCAGATTAAGTAAGTTGATTCAAAAACCTAGAAGAGTACTCTTATTTGAAACTGTTGCTTAAGATGTTCATATACGTCCTTCTTCATTTCTACCTGAATTTTCTTCAATGTTTCTATCTCTTTTGTGAATTCATTCAGAAGTTTATCCCTATCCACTTTTAGTTCTTTGTTTGTTCATGTGTTCTTTAAATTCCTTGAATCATGTTTATGATTGTTCTTTTAAATTCAGTGTCCTGGGTTATCTCTAGGGGGTTCTCCTTGTAGAACTCTTCTACAGGACTGGTAGAGTTTGGTGGGGACATAGTGTTTTGCCTTTCCATTTTATTCTTCCATTGTGATTTCATCATGTGAATTTCTTTTGTTGTTTATGATTCTGATATGAGAATTAAGTTGAAGTATGCTTCTTTTGTATTATTGGGGTGCCTAGGTCCTTTCCTTATTGGTTATGTAAAGCTGGATGGTACAGGTTTCAGGTTCTCTCGGGTTTTATCTTGGAGGGAACTGATGGCTTCAAATCAGCTATTCAGGAGCACCCACAGAATCCCAATTCAGGTACCAGTCAGGTACACTCAGGCTTCTTCCTAAGGTTTGGACCCCTATTAGCAGAAACACAGAGAAAATTTGGGAAATTCCCTAAGCGGCGGGGGGGGGGGGGCAATTTGGGGACTCTCAGTTTGTCTGCTCTGTTCTCAACTCTGATGCCAGAGGGAGGCCAGAACCTGGCTGAAGTCACAGCCACTACACTGATGGAGGTCGGAGCCCACCCTTTCAGGCTGTCAAGATCTCAGCCTTAGCCTACCAAAGCCAGGTCTGCCCTGGAGCCTTCAGAAGGGGCCTAATGAAACCCCAGGTAGGGGGATGGGTATGGTGCAATTAGGACATGCTTACCACCATGTAGAGGCAGCGTCCAGGCCCTTTCAGGCAGCCTCCTGCATTCTCAGCCCCTATGCCAGAGAGAGACCAGAACTCTGTACTCTCTGGCCATCTGCTGCTACAAACTCAATAAGCCAACTTGAAACAACAGGGGAAAGCCTCACTGCTAGAATGAATGAAATGGAAAACAATGTCAACACTGGAGGATAAAGTTGAAAAATTGGACCACTCAAGCAAAGATTATGGAAAATTTAAGAAAACACACAAATGGAATATGCAAGAGATGTGGGATACCATGAAAAGACCAAATCTACATATCATAAGAATAGAGGAAGGAGAAGAATTTCAGGTTAATGGTATTGACCAGATCTTAAACAGAATTGTAGAAGAGAATTTCCTGAAATTAAGGAAAGACATCCCCATACAAATACAGGAAGCACATAGAACACCAAATAGGATTAGAAAAGAAACTCCCCATGATGTAAAGACACTAAATGTTCAGAACAAAGAGAGAATACTGAAATCAGCAAAAGAAAAACAATAAGTTACATACAAAGGAAAGCCCATCAGAATTACAGCTGATTTACCAATGCAAACTATGAAAGCCAGAAGAGCCTGGACCAAGTTATTTCCATTTCTACATGACAATAGATGCCAGCCCAGAATACTTTACCCAGCAAAAATGTCTATTATAGTTGAGGGGGAAAGAAAAATCTTCCATGACATGAATAGCCTGAAAGAATATATGTCCACAAAACCAGCCCTTCAAAGAATACTTGAAGTAATACAGAGAAAGAAACAACTATACCCCAGGGGCAATGAAACAACAACAACAAAAAAAAAGGTATAATTGAGGAAACTAAAAATTTGACAAAGAACACGAACATCAACCAAAATGATGGCAACCAATACATATCTTTCAATAATAACCTTAAATATCAAAGAACTGAACTCCCCAGTCAAAAGACACAGGCTAAGTGAATGGAATAAGAAACAAAATCTATCTCTTTGCTGTCTGCAAGAAACCCATCTCACCTTCAAGGACAGGTACTACCTTAAGGTAAAAGTATGGAAAAGAATATTCCAAGCAAATGGCATGAAGAAACAACCAGGGGTTGCAATTCTAATATCTGAGAAAATAGTCTTCAAAGTAAAACTAATCAGAAGAGATAAGGAGAGTAACTTCATTCTGATCAAAGGAAAAATTAACCAAAAAGATATTACAGTCCTTAACATATATGCACCAAACTCTGATGCACCCAAATTCATAAAAACACCACTACAGGTCTTTAACACACAGATTAACCCCAACTCAGTAATAGTAAGGGACTTCAATACCCCACTGTCTCCATCAGACAGATCAACGGGACAAAGAATAAACAGATGTCTGAATTAAATGATACCATACTTTAAATGGATCTAACAGACATCTTACAAGTATTCCACCCAAGCACCAAAGAATACACGTTCTACTCAGCACTCCATGGAATTTTTTCAAAAACACCACATACTGGGCCACAAAACAAACCTCAACAAATACAAAAAAAATTGAAATAATTCCATGTGTTCTATCAGACCACAATGCAGTAAAGCTCAAAATCAACACTGGACAAAGCCCTAGTCACTACACAAACTCATGAAAATTAAACAATACACTCCTAAACAATAAGTGGTTCAAAGGAGAAATTAAGAAAAAAATAAAATAATTTATGGATTTCAACAAAAAGGACAATGCAACACAACACAACCGCTGGGACACTTTAAAAGTAGTCCTAACAGGGAAGTTTATAGCTTTAAGTGCCTACATTAAAAAATTAGGAAGAATGACTGCAGGCCTCTCTCTGGGCCTAGGTTCTGTCCCAAGGTCCTGTCCCATTCCTTGTCATGGTGCCCCGGACACTAGGGAACCACCACTGCTTCCTGATCCTTTGCCTCTAGACCACACCAGTTCCTTCTGGGGTCCCCAGGAGCCCGCTGAGCCTGGTCCTGTCCTCACCTCCCTCCTTCCCTGGGCTGCACAACCCACCAGCCTCTTTCCTGGACATGGAGCAGACCTTTCTGCTTCCTGACCCTTTGCATCCAGACCAACCTAGTTCCTCAGTGCAGCCCCCAGCACCCCTTGGGGCCTCTTCCTGCCCCCATCTCCCTTTGCATCTCTGGGTGGCATGGCCACCATCTGCCCGAGACCAGCATCTTTCCTGGGCCAGGCTCCCAGGCCAGTCTAACCCCCAAATTCCTGAGGCCAAAATCTTTCCCGGAGGGACTCAGACCTTAGGAGAAAGCCTGAGAGCGTCTGATCCTCATCTGACTCAGGACTCTGTGGGAACTCCTGAAGACAAAAGCAATCCGGCCATTCCAATATAAAATCAAAAGAGAGAAACGGAAGCTTAGACGAACCAGCTTTTCATGCCCAAAAAGTAAACCACAGTAAACCACGAAGACATAAAGTTTACAAAAAGAAGCAGACCTAAATTTGAAGACTTGAGTCTCATGCAAGAATCAGAAACTACAAAAGAAATTCACATGTCAAAATCACAGAGAAAAAATAACAAGAAAAACCAAAATAACATATCCCCACAACATATCAATAGTCCTCTAAAGGAATACAATGAGAACCTCCTAGAGATAATGCAAGACATGGAATGCAAAAGAACAGTTATAAACATGATAAAAGAATTCAGTGAATTTAAAGAACACACACAAAAAGAAATAAAAGAACTAAAGGAAGATAGGGATAAACTTCTAAATGAATTCAGAAAAGAGAAATATTGAAGAATACTCAAGCTGAAATGAAGAAGGAAGTAAAACACTCAGTAAGCCAATTAGAAACGACAGGAGAAAGCCTCACAAATAGGATGAATGAAATGGAAAACAGAATACCAAGACTGAAAGATAAAGTGCATGAACTAGACCACTCAGGCAAAGATTATGAAAAATTTAAGAAATCACAAGAATTGAATATGCAGGAATTATGTGACATCATGAAAAGACCAAACTTACAAATCATAGGCATACAGCAAGGAGAAGAATCCCAAGATAATGGCATGGACCAGATCTTCAACAGAATCATAGAAGAAAATTTCCCAAAAATAAAGAAAGACATGCCCATACAAATACAATAAGCATACAGAACACCAAACAGACAGGACCAGAAAAGACACTCTCCACAGCACATCATAGTAAAAACACAAAGCATACAAAACAAAGAGACAATATTGAAAGCTACAAAAGAGAAACAACAAGTCACATACAAAGGAAAACCCATTAGGATTACAGCTGACTTTGCAGTGCAAACTATGAAAGCCAGAAGAGCCTGGACCAAAGTAGTCCCAGTTTTAAATGACCACAGATGCCAACCCAGATTACTATACCCAGCCAAAATGTCTATTATAGACGAAGGGGAAAGAAAAATCTTCCATGACATAAATAGGCTGAAGGAATTCATGCCCACAAAACCAGCCCTTCAGAGAGTTCTGGAAGCAATACAAAGGCCTGAAAAAAGGAATGAATATACCCAATGGGTTGAGGAAAGAAATCCAATGAAGGTGCATAACTGTGGAAAAGTACAGCTATATCAAGATAGAAAGCAGAAATAAAAATGACAGGATTCAATAATCATCTTTCATTAATAACTTTAAATATTAATGGACTGAACTTCCCAGTCAAAAGATAC
>NW_008360304.1:653316-653905 GCF_000622305.1 Nannospalax galili | reverse complement strand
TGTCTCCATTAGATAGGTCAACAGGGCAGAGAGTTAACAGAGAGATATCTACCAAGTATTCCAGCCAAGCACCAAAGGACATACTTTCTCCTCAGCACCCCATGGAACCTTCTCCAGAATCGACCATATAATGGGGCATAAAAGAAACCTCAACAAATACAAAAAGATTGAAATAATTCCATGCATTCTATCAGACCACAGTTCAATAACGCTTACAATCAACACTGGAAGAAGCCCTAATGACCACATGAACACATGGATATTAAACAACACACTCCTAAATGATGAATGGGTCAAAAAATAAATTAAGAAAGAAATACAAGTATTCCTGGAATTAAGTGAAAAGGACAGTACAACACGACAAAACCTCTATGACATGCTGAAAGTGGTCCTAAGAGGGAAGTTTATAGCTCTAAGTGCCTACATCAAAAAATCGGAAAGAACACAAATAAATGACTTAACATTGCAACTCAATATACTTGAAAAGAAACAGCAAACAAAACCCAAACCCAGCGGACAAGAAGAAATAACAAAAAACAGGGCAGAAATTAATGAAATTGAAACAAAACAATACAGAGAATCAACAATT
>NW_008360304.1:652027-652912 GCF_000622305.1 Nannospalax galili | reverse complement strand
AAGACACAACCAAAAGAGAAAACTATAGACCCATATCCTAATGAACATAGTTGCAAAAAATCTCAACAAGATACTTGCAAACTGCATACAGACACACATCAAAAATATCATCCACCATGATCAAGTCGGCTTTGTCCCAGAGATGTGGGGATGGTTCGATATACGTAAGTCAATAAATGTCATAAATCATAGAAATGGGCTCAAAGACAAGAACCGCATGGTCCTTTCAATAGATGTAGAGATGGCCTTTGACAAAATTCAACATGCATTTATGTTCAAAGTCCTAGAGGGAATTGGACTGGAGGGAACATACCTCAACATAATTAAAGCCATATATAACAAACCCACAGCCACAGTTTATCATTCTAAATGAAGAAAAACTGGAAGCATTCCCATTGAAATCAGGAACCAGACAAGGCTGTACACTATGCCTGCTTCACTTTAACGTAGTACTTGAAACTCTTGCAAGAGCAATAAGGCAAAAACAGGAAATAAAGGAGTAATAATTGGAAGAGATCAAATTATTTGCAGGTGATATGATATTATATCTAAGGGATACCAAAAATTACACCCGAAAACTCCTAGAAATTAACACATTCAGTAAAGTGGCAGGTTACAGAAAGAACCTCCAAAAGTCTATAGCCTTATATACCAATAACAAGCAATCAGAGAAAGAGCACATGGAAACACTCCCCTTCACAATAGCTGCAAAAAAAAAAAAAAAAAAAAAAAAATCTCTGAGTAAACCTGACCAAAGACATTAAAGAGCTCTACAATGAAAATTTTTAGTCTTTAAAGATAGAAATTGAGGAAGACATCAGAAGATAAAAAGACCTCCCATGCTCATGGATTGGAAGAATTAATATTGTGAAAATGACCATCCTA
>NW_008360304.1:645935-651492 GCF_000622305.1 Nannospalax galili | reverse complement strand
GTGTGCTCTCGCGCGCACACACACACACACACACACACACACACACACACACGGGGCATTTGGACAGTGAAAACAAGCACTGCTATATTGAATTAAGAGCAGATTATTTTAATTACAACTGATTCTTACTATCTAATATCATTAGCTTTTCTTTAAAGAATATGTAGATACATTAAGGCATAGGGCCTGTGATATGGACCAAGTAACCCTGGGGAAGCACCAATACTGTGGTTGCAGCAAGGCAAGTTCCTAACTGTGGATGCTCATGGTCAGTAGGCTCCCCTTATTTGGAGAAAATGTGGGGCATACCTGATGTGGGACACAGAGGAGAATCCTGCTTCCTCAATTTGAGCCTTTAGCTCCTTGAGTTCCGCCTCAGCTTTTCTCTTCTCCTCTAAGTACTGGTGGATTTCAGCCCTCAGGTGGAGAATTTCCTCCTGAAGACACCTGTTACTGTCCCCTCCTACTGGGGAAGAGGGCTGAAAACATATGTTCTGGGTCTCCATGGTTGCCAGGCTTTTCTCCAAAGCCACCTTGATGAGCTGAAAGAAAATCATGGTTTAAAGAATTTAGACCATTACGTATCAGGCCAAAGGACTCATCCTACTGCAGAGATACCTGTTCATCCATGTTTATTGCTGCTGTTTTCACAATAGCTAAGAAATGTAAGCAACCTAAGTGTCCCTCACTTAGGGATAATGAAAATGTGCTACATTTACACAATGGAGTTCTACTCAGCAGTAAAGAAAGATGAAATCATGAAATTTGAAGGTAAATGGATGGAACTAAAAACTGTTATACCAAGTAACACAGACTCAGAAAAAAAAATTGACGTATGTTCTCTCTCACATGTGGATCCTAGAACCAGACTCTAATAAGTAAGTATGCAACCAGATGTAACTATAGGAACCAGGGTAACGGAAAGGAAACAGGGAGGTAAAGGAAAAGAAATAACCTGAAAGAGAAGAACAGTAGGAAACGCCTTAATAAGGGATATATGGATTAAAAATTAGGTTATGTTAAGGGAGGGAGGAGGGAATGGTATTCAAGGAACCTAGGGGATAAAGGGAAAGAAGGGGCTCAAGAGAGGTAGGACCATAGGAGAAGGGTATTAGGGAGAAATGGGGAAAACCGTGATGGAAGCATGAGACAATGTGAGAGATAAACAATGCCTAGCTAGTTTTGAAAACCAGAGAGAACCATATTACTCCTACAACCTACTGACAAATTATACATAGCAGATCAAGAAATATATGTCTAGGTAAGGTTTATCTGAGAACAACTGATCTTTGCTCAAGATTTATCTATATGACACACAGTAATTAAAAATACCAGACTGGTGGAACTAACCTTCTTGGGTGTTTAACAGACATACTTTGAGGTCTATAATAATTTAGTCAGTGGGACATAAAGGACACTTTTGGCTCCTTTCCCTCCTAGGTCGACTAGTTCCAGGGGACTATGAACATCCCTCAAAATGTCCTATAATGGTGGTGGGTCGCCTGTCCTCTTCATCAAGGAGGCCGAGGAAACCCCACCAAATGGACTTGAACCAGTGTCCAGTCTTCAAAGAGGAGGGTCAACACAAGAGGAATCATTTCCTCCATGCTTCCAAGCGAAGCCAACGAGGGTTGAGCAGGACCTTTGACTTATCTTCACATAAGTGGAACTGGTAAAAGAAAGGAGCCAGGGGCTCCTCCCAAGCCCATGTGACCCTGAGGAACAGATCCTCAAACGACCTCAAGAGTAAAAATAAATCATTTTATCTGGACCAACTGTATGGCCTCAAACACCCAAAAGGAAAGTATAACCAATGATTAAATGGACAACCATAATTTCATAAGATTCCATACGTATAGCTACAGGCTACATAACAAGCAACAATGCCAGAGAAGTGATACCTTTTTTTGAGTTGATGGCCTGGGTGGCCAAAGGTATTCCCAGATAGTAACCCAGCATAGAACTGGGAAAATGAACAGCAGACCCCAATCTTATCCAAAGGAATATAGATAACTGATTACCGCTAGATGAAGAATAGCTGACCCTCCTAAAATAAAGACCTCTAGAAAGGCTCACTAGATTCACCAAAAGGGCAAGTAGTGGGGAATGGCTGGAGGTGCCGACAACACAGCAGACAGTAGCAGGGTTATCAGAGTATAAGGGCTCTAGTGGGGGGAGAGAGGCTATGGGAGGGTGCTACCTGGGAAATGGGTATATAAATAAAAAAATAATAATAATTCTTCAAAGCATAAAAATTTGCTCCTTAATAATTAGTAGATGTGAAAAACATTACCATTGAAATCTACCTGATGAGTTTATATCCATGCTTAGATGGCAAGGAGCTCAGAAAGTAACCGACTGTGACTAATAATAATCAGATATATAGAGATTAGAAACACATGTGCGTTGTAGTGTCAATTATATTAAAAATGAATTTTTCTACATGAACCTATTTTAATAATGGAGATCTTTTTTAAAGTTTAAAACCTCATTGAATTTTATGTCTTATAGGGGTTATACGGAGTATAATATTGTATAACTGTATCAATTCAACTGTAAACCTAAAAATTTACAGCTAATTTTGAACTTTCCATCTTAGCTCTGGGAATTGTGATTGAATATGTCAATGCTGTTGTAATGAAATGCTTCTTCTAGTTATATGGCTTTTAAATAAATAATTTTTTAAAAAGTTAAAAAAATTCCCAGTTTTTATAACTGAGGATTATGTCCTTATTTCATTTTTTGTATTTGATATGAAGGTTTAAGTATGAAGAATGCTTAAAGGTAATAAAATCATGTTTTAAAGTTTATTGTACTAGTATCCTGGTTATGTTAACATTTTATTTTGATTTTAGATTTTTTTTTTTTTTTTTTTTTTTTTTTTTTTTTGACAGGGGGTCCCTTTAGCCCCCCCTGTCCTTTTTTTTTCAGCTGTCCTGGAACTCACTATGTAGACCAGGCTGGCTTTGAACTCACATTTAAAAGTTAATTGATGGTGACTATTTTATATGAAATGGTTGTGTTTATTTTTAGAAACTTGGTTAGGTGTTTAGTCTTTTTCCTATTACAAAGTACCAGGTGGGAACCATGTAGAGAAAAGAGATACTTAGCACACAGTTTTGAAGGCTGAAAATCTAAGATTGGGCAGCTCTGTCTGTTCATCCTTTGGTGAAGGCCCCCTTGGCTATATTACAACATGGTAAATGTCATCATGATATAAAATACCTGCAAGAGAGATAGATACACTGTTCCCTCAGGAATTAGCTTCAACAAGACCAACATTAGTGGCATTCAGGCATAGTGCCCCCAGTAACCTAATTACTGAGCCCCACCCCTTAAATATGCCACATTGTCCACAGTGCCACATTGAGGACTGAGCCTCTAGTGTTGAGCTTCTGGGCTACAAGCCACATTTAAACCATAGCAGCAAGTATGTTTTTAAAAAAGCAGACTGAAATAAAGGCAAGTGTGAGGATTGGGTTCAGTGTATCAGAAGAGTTTGTCTAGCAGCAGCAAGTGAGAGCTGGTTAGAAGATAGGTAAGGTGGTAAGATCAAGTGCCTGTCAAAGAGCATAAAAATGCCAGTTTGTCCAGGTAACTCAGGAACACCTGTACCCTGCCCTTGATTAGTATTCCTTTGTCAGATATTGGAGGGAAATTTAAGTATAGGTCAAGAATCAGAAAAACAAATCACTTTTATTTTAACTAATGTTAGTTCCCAGTGCAGTGCAGGTTTGACTGGGTGGGGGTGTGGGGCTGTCAGTTTCCTAGGTTAGCTTCATTTCTGCACCTCACCGTGTACCTACTGTTCTTTCAGTTGGACAATCAGGAATGGAACAAAAGAAGCTATTGTTCGCCTTGCTTGTAGAGAATATAGCTTTTTCTGTCTGGCAGTTTTCTTAGGGACAGTACTATGACCTTAGAATATAAGAGAGAATAGAGAAGAAGGAAATAGAGAAGAATAGAAAGAATAGAGAAGAAAGGGAGAAGTTGAAATGGAAAGATTTGAATTTCTCCTACTGCTTTAGCTACTAGGGAGAAAGAAAGAGGAAAGGCAGTATCTTTAGGTGTTTGACCTTTTAGCCAGGCTTTATGGTACCACCCATTTGAATAGGGGCCAATAAAACATCCATAAAGTTGATTAACATAATCAATACCCCCCACATAGGGGCAGAAGGAGCTTTGATATTTTGGCAGTCAGTCAGTGGGGAGTAGTATTTGAAGACACTCATTTGAGCCCTCCTATTTGGGGTAAGATGAATTATAGAGAATTTTGAATATGAAACAGAAGAGATTAAACTTTTTCACATTTTCTTTTGAATGGTAAATTTGCCATTTTCTTTTTAGGAATTGGAGAATGACACAGGTTTTCAGCAAGCAGTGAGAACCAGTCATGGAAGAAGACCTCCAGTAAGTGAAAAAAGAATTTTTTGGTAGAAAACATGTCATAAAGATTTATGGTCTTGGCTGTGTTTAAGTGTACATACAGTTCAGTGTGTTAAGTACATTTACATTATTGTAAAATGAAACTTCAGAACTTTGTCATCTTGCAAATTGAAAACCTTGCCCACTGAATAACCCCCCCATCCCCCAGTCTTTTCCTGCCTAACACTTGCCTTTTGGGTTTCTGTTTCTGTGACTTTGACTTCCCTTGATGCCTCACATAGTAGAGTGGGAGAGCGTTTGTCTCTCTGTGACTGGTGCATTTCCCTTAGTAAGTTTCCTCATAGCCTATCATTGTTCTCTTGTCAGATTCTTGATTTGCCACAATTTTTCTCTATTCTGTGAGCTGTGTTTTCATGTTGTTGATTATATTCTTTAGGACATAAAAGGTTTTTTGTTTTGGTTTGGTTTGGTTTGGGTTTGGGTTTTTTTGTTTTGTTTTTGTTTTTTGTCTTTTTTGAGATAGGGTCTCTCTGTAGCCCCAGCTGGCCTCCTGGAACTTGCTATGTAGACCAGGCTGGTCTCGAGCTCACAAATATCTACCTACTTGCCTCCCAAGTGCTGGGATTAAAGGCATGCACCACCACACATGGCTCAGGACATAAAAGGTTTTGGCTCACATAATCCTTAGTTCTCAGGCTCCAAATCCTGTGTCTGTGGCTGGCAGTACTGAGTATAGCATGTATTGAATGAATGATGGATGCATGTATGGAAATTGGTCTTTCTTATTAGGACCTCAGGTTATTCCCAAGTCTCCTTCTTAGCAATATAATAACTGAGCTCCCTGGCACTTAAGAAATCATTCTAAATATTGTGTTGTTTTTTTTTTTAATTGAAGAGTCCGTTTTCTATTTCTTTTCTAGCTTTCTGTTATAGCCTGATCTGAATACTGTTAACTGTGTTCTTTTTCCTCCCCAAGATAACTGCTAAAATACCAAGCACTGCAGTTACTAGACCTATAGCTACTGGATATGGGGTAGGTTTTTGTAAGCTGAAAATATTGAGATGCTTTTTTTATATACCTAAGTTCACTTGAGGCAGTTCTAAATAATTTTGGCTCTTTCAGTTTATGACCCAGATATAGTTCTATTTTGGATAGTTGTAAACATTAAAA
>NW_008360304.1:629647-645367 GCF_000622305.1 Nannospalax galili | reverse complement strand
AGTGATAGCTTTAAACATTTTAGTAATTTTGATTTATACTTTATATTTTATTACATTTGTTAACCTTGTGTTTGTTGATTGAGTCCTGTTTGTTGTCTACATAATATAACCAAGTCTCATGTGCATTCCATTCATGAATTGTATGTGAAGTTAGATTTAAATAAATGTAATAGTGTTTATAAGAACTTACCAATCAATAAATGAAAAGATGAAATTTAAGAAAAGTGATTCAAGGGCATATATATGGGTTTTGTCTTATAGACGCTTTGGGGGAAAATAGTCTCTAAAACTCCCTAAAGGTACTAATCCTTTTAATCTTATCCACCTTACTTAAATTTGGATGTTTTGACTTACATAAAATTAAGAGAGAAAAGGAAAGAATTAGTAGGAAAAGGAAAGAATGCGGTGGAATAGCATTTCTTAATTCTTATGAATATCTTTCCTAAGCTCAGTAAAATGGTTTCAGAACCCAGAGGTTCAGAGAATTTGCCTTTGTAGTGTTGCTTTATATGAGAAAGGAAAGTAGCCTTTTATAGGAAATATCCTTTGATTAGTCAGCCTAAGGATGTATTTGATATTTGATGCTGTCATAGTAAGATGCTGTAAAGAGCCAGATATCTTCAGGCTTTAGATCAGATAGTCTCCATTGCAACTATTCATCCAACTGTATTCATAATACAAAAGCAGCCACCACACAGTGTATAAATGGATGGGGCTTGACTGTGGTTCAGTAAAACTTAATTTACAAAGGTGGTAGTTTGCTGACCTCTATTTAAGTGGTTTGTAGATTGATCCCTTACCCTGAGGTGAAAAATGGAAAAAAAATTGTTTATGCCTATGTGTAGATAAAATGAAGAAAAAGTTAAGAAAAATGCCTATAATTTGATTTGTAAAATTAAAGGTAGCTGGTTTTAGGAATCTTTTAAATGTGCTTTTCTGCTTATTAGTCTAAGACATCCCTGGCATCATCAATGGGAAGACCAATGACAGGGACTATTCAGGTATGTCTCCTGTGTGGTTGGTTGTTGTATGCCTATCTTGTGACTTGGAATTTATTAAGAGAGAGCCCCTCCCTTATATATTTAACAGTGTTAACAAAAGTTGTGGGTTAACATTTGGGTTGTCCTGAGCCTTCAGAGGCATGCTTCTTTTGGATTTGTATGCTCAGGTCTCGAGTGAATCCTGTTGGGGAGTAGACACAGTCTGATGCTTTGTTTTTCTGATGTATCTGGAACTTGCCTTCCCTGTGCTGCCATTTACAGCAATTTCTGTGGTCTTTTTTGTGGGCTTATAGGAGACTAGCCAGAAGTACAGGGGTAGCTAACAAATAAGAGAAGTTAGTTAGAGAAGCCCAGTTAGATTAAGACATTCATATTTTGGGGGCTGGAGAGATGGCTCAGCAGTTAAGAGCACTGACCGCTCTTGCAGAGGACCCGGGTTCGATTCCCAGCACCCACATGGCGGCTATGAAATGTCCTTAACTCCAGTTCCAGGGGCATCCGAAGTCTTCTGATCTCCTTGGCATTGCATGACACAGATGCACTTATATACATGCAGGCAATACACTCATACATATAAAATAAAAATAATAAAATATTTTTAAAAAGACATTCATATTTTAGAGATAAAAGAGAAATCGTTGTTACATGAGAATGCAGAAGTAAGGATAAGCAGATGTTTATTTAAAATCAGCATTAAAAAGTGGGCTAAAATAGGATATGTGTTGTAAATAGCTATATATCTTGTTCAAGAATAATTTTTAAAATGATTCTTGTTCTTTGAAGGATGGAGTTGCTAGACCCATGACGGCAGTGAGAGCAGCTGGTTTTACTAAGGCAGCTCTGAGAGGTTGGTGTTCTCTCTCTCTCTTATTTTACTGTTGTTGAATGTGTATGTCATTACCATTTTAAATAAAATAAACATGCCATTGATTATTCATGCACCAAGATTTTAGGCACCATTAAGGAAGGAAAGGGGTAAGCTGGCTGTCATAGTTCATGCCTGTAATCCCAGTACTTAGGAGGCTAAGAAAAGAGGGTCACAAGTTCTCTAGCCTGGACCACATATTGTGAGCCTATCTTAAAATAAAGGAAAGGGGTGATGAACTTATGGCATACCAGTGGGGTGGTAGTTATACCAGTATGTACTTTATCAAAATTTGCTGAACACCTAGAATTAGGTTTCTATAAGTTAGAACTTAATTCTGAAAGTGAGAGGTGAAGTATTCTTTAAATGTATGTTAAGTAATTAAAAATATAACTGACAAAATTAAAATTTATTATACCAGTAAGAAAAATTAGAAAGCTAATCCCAGGTTACACCTCACTATAATTTAGACAGTTCATGCTCAGAATACAGATCATGGAGGAAGAGAAAGTGCATACTGAGGGAGTGTCTTAATTTTGGTTTTGTTTGTTAGTCCATGTGCTTTATTCATATAGTTTCATATGTGTTGAAAATCTTGCCCATTTTCTGACACAAGATAATTATGTAGATATAATAAATGTGATGTCTATTGAACCTCTATCATATAATAAATAAGTAGATTAATTTGTATAAGATTTTCTTGAATATTTCTGGATTATAAATTAAATATGAACTTTTGAATTGTGTCTCAGGCTCTGCATTTGACCCCCTTGGTCAGTCCAGAGGCCCTGCTCCTCCTTTGGAAGCCAAAAGTGAAGATAGGTATGCAAATCCTCATGCAGCTTTGTTGTTGCTGCTGCATATTTTTATTTCCTAGATACATAATTTTAATTTTGCACGAGCAGAAAACTAATGAAACTTCATCCCCAATTCTTGGAATTAGAAAAGGAATAAAATATAAGAATAGTTGTATGTATTCTGTGCGATTTCAATGATCTATTATTTGAAGATGTGATCTGATTTTTATGAGTACCAATAGTGATTATCTTGAAGGCTAAAAGGTTTATAAATTAGGCTATTTTAGTTTTAAAATATTTTATTACATTTTTGTGCATTTCATATAATAGATCTTAATCAAATTTGGACCCCCTTCCCTATCCACATTTCTCCATGCCCCCCCCCATTGGATGTCATGCATTCTGTCAGGTATGTTAAGGCCTATCAGGTCAAGCATTTGTATTCACATGTCCCTCAGTGCAAGTTCTTCTGTTGGAGTCTAGTCAGCCTATCTAGAGTCACTCACTCCCTTAAAGAAGATCAACTCTCCCTCACCCTGCAGTAATGGGTTGCTGATAGTTCCTTGGCTATGCTGGGTTTTTGTCTGAGTCAGCAGTGTTACGCTGTTTTATAAGAACACATCAAAGAAAAAAAGATTAAGAGACTAGGAAGTTAGTTTGTCATGTTATTATTGAGAACTTAATTTTTGTGTATGTATGTGGTTGGGGATAGGATCCAGGACCTTGCACTTCCTGTGCATGTGCTTTATCACTGAGCTATAGCCCCAGCCTAAGCAATTCATTTTTTAGAGAATTAACTTAGTTCTGTACTGTAATCTAGATAGTAGCCCAAAGTTCAGCTACATGCATTTACTGCTATCAAAGGACTTTGATGCATACATTTTATAAATAGCAGCTAGCATTTCCTGAGTTTCCTTTGTGCAGGCACTGTTTTATAAGTGCTTTGCACATAAAATGCAGTTGTTACTATCACCAGTTCACAGAAGGGGAACAGAAGCCCAGAGATCTTCACTTGCTGAGACTAATAAAGAGCAGAGCTGAGATTCCAACCTAGTTTGTCAAGTTCCAGAGCCATGTAATTAATTACTACATCATTGCATATGGGGAAGAGAGGTTGGTTAGTTTGTTTCGTGGTGCTGAAGATCCAACTGAGAGCTTCACCCATGCCAGCCAAGCACTCTGCTACTGTGCTACATCCTCAGCACCTCCTGTTTGTGTTTTTAAATTGAAATTCTTTTTTTTAATTTATTTTTTATTTTTGTGTATATGTGTGTACCTGCTTGCCTGTATGTGTACCATGTGCAGTGCCCATGGAGGCCAGAAGAGGGCATCAGATTCCCTGGAGGTAGAGTTACAGGTAGTTGTGAACCACCTGATGTGAGCACTGGCAACCAAATCTGGTTCCTCTCCAAGAGCAACAAGTGTTCTTAATTGCTGAGCCATCTCTCCACCCCTTAAAATGAAAGCCTTAAACCTAGTACTTCGAGCTATTATATAAATTATGTAAATTCCCTTTTGACTAGCAAGAAGCTGCAATAGAAGACTAGTTTGCTTTGTACCCTAGCTAATGACATGTTTGCTTATAAAAATATGTTAAGAATTAATGTGATTTAACAGGTCTTTCTGCTACTAGCAAAAGAGAAATTTTGAAACAACACACACAATAAGAATATTTTTTTTGTGTGTTACACAGCATGAGCCCTGGAGGAAGGCAGCTCTGGTGTGGTTAACTTTACTGTTCAGTATCATCATCCCTGATTTAGCTTTTCTTTGACCCTCTGGGCTTTTCCCAAGAGCCCGCTTATCATTATGATGCCAAGAGAGTAGTAAGAGTTCCAAACTGAAACGTTCCAAATCTTCAGCCCTTTTCAAGAAAAACAAAGATCTTTCCAGAAGTTCTCTACTACAAGTACATACATCTTAATTTCTCACTGGCCAGAAATGCATCATATGCTTGGGCTTATGCCAACTGCCTGAAATGGAATCAGGTGCTCTAGACTCGCTTAGAGTCTGCATGCCAGTGAGCAGGCTCTTGTCAGATAGGTATCTTAACAGTGTCTGCATATCAATTTTATTTTGTTGGTATAAAGAGATAGAAGTTATTTTAAATGCCTTCATAAATTTCTCTTACATATTTTTACTTAAAAAACATATTACTATTTTTGGTTTAATTTATAATCTATAAGCAACATTTAAAGATATTAGAATGTTTCAGACAAGTTGAAGATGTTTAAACCTCATTGTAGCTTCCATAAAACTTTCTATTTGTTATACTCATTGCTAAATTAGAATTATAAAGATCTTTATAAACTAGTAGAATTCATGGTCTTAGTCATGGGCTTCTCCACAGAATGAGTCTATAGATAAACCTATGCTGCAACATTTGTTTCTGTGTTCTTTTAAAAAGTCCATTTATAGGGAATTAAGAAAACTCCCACCTAATTGGATATATCTTTAGTAAAATTTTGTTTTGGCATTGATGTACATTTAGAGTGTTACACTGTTTTTCTGCAAGAAAATGGTAGCAAATTGACATTAACATTATTTTGAAATATGACTGCTTTGGCAATTATTTGTGTGTACATGTGTTCTGGAAATTGAACTTAGGACCTTCCACATCCTAGGCAAATGTTCTACCACTGAGCTGTATCTACAGGCCCAGGATAATTTGCTCTTAATGGAGACAAGATTTTTTAAATTAATGCAATATTTTTATTAATTTTTGGGGAGTTCATACATGCATATATTGTATTTTGATCATGTTTACTCCCACTCTTTCCTCAACTCCTCTTGGATCTTCCCATTACCCCCTATACCCTTCTGTAACTTCATGTCCTTTATTTATCATATTTTTTTATAACCCAGTAAGTCCAGTTTGTGCTAACCATATATACATGGGTGTGGGACCATCCACTGGAACATGGTTGACTTAACCAGTGGCCACACCCTTAAGGAGCCAAAATTTTAACTTCATCTTGTTAAAAATTTTCTTTATAGGGGCTGGAGAGATGGCTCAGTGGTTAAGAGCACTCACTGCTCTTGCAGAGGACCCGGGTTTGATTCCCAGCATTCACATGGCAGCTATGAACCATCCTTAACTCCAGTTCCAGGGGAATCTGAAGCCCTCTTCTCACCTCCGTGGCATTGCACAACACAGGTGCACTCACATATATGTAGGCAATACACTCATACACATAAATAAAAATAGGAAACAAAATAATTTTAAATTTTTCTTTATAGCATCTTTCTGCTCATGATTAATTTTTATCTTTTTTCAAGCTTTTTTCCTAGCTGTATGGGAAAGTTTTCATTTTTCATAATCTGAAAAAAATACATACTTCTCTTCTGGAGTGATGATACTGTAGCAAAGGTTCAGTGCATCTAGTTGGGTCTAAATCCTTCCTCTGTCACTTACTAGCATTGTGATCTTGGACAATATATTTTCTTTCTAAACCTTAGTTTCTTTTTCAGTAAAATATAATAATGATAGTGCTCATATCAAGTGTTTTTATGAGAAGTAAATAAAATTATTAGGACAGGGCATTTAGTGCAGTGTGTAATTTATTATACTTATGCTAAGTAAATGTTAACTTTTACTATTATAAATAATTCTCTAATGTAATTATTAAGTATAGTAATATGTTTGCTCTGTAATCCTATATATATCCTTATTTGAGATCTATTATCTTTATTCTATGTGTGTGAGTGTTTTGCCTGCGTGTATGTATGTACACCCTTGTCTTGCAATGCCAGCAGAGGCCAGAAGAACATGTCAGATCCCCTGGCTGGGGTTATTGACAGTTGTTAGCTTTCATGTGGTGCTGTGAACCCAACCTGGGTCCTCTGCAACAGTAGTCAGTGCTCTTAACCACAAGCCGTGTCTCCAGCCCCTTGAGATCTATTCTTAAAGCTTAACCTCATGTAATAGACAATGTTAATAAGTAAATAAATTTTGGTGTAGATTACTAGTGGTTAAATGATTTAAACTACACCCATGTTTTTAACAGTCCAGAAGAAAAGATTAGACAGTTGGAGAAGAAGGTAAATGAGTTGGTAGAAGAAAGCTGTATTGCCAACAGTTGTGGAGACTTAAAACTGGTAAGTGCATAGACTGATAGAACTCAAGATTTGAACTCTCTGTAGGTGTATGTATGCACACATATGTACATCGTGTTTTCTTTTTGCTTTTGACTGGCCCTTAGGGTTTGAGTGATGCAATTATTTTGAGAATCAGAATTATAACCTTTGCTTTACAAGTTCTGATCTTGTGACAATTGGATGATTGTGTAATTTGATATTAGTCTTTTTAGTGTGGAAAATAAATTCTATGTAATACAAAATTATAGCTATCATGAACCATGAATCACATCATGTGCTATAGAGTACTAGTGTCTGTGCCCCCACCCCCATTTTTTGTTTCTTGTTTTTTCTTTTCTGTTTATTTTTTTTTAAACTGAGGCATAAAATACTTTATTAATGCTATTACATTTGTGTACTTGAGACTGTTAGGTATGTTCACATACTCTTTCCTGATCCCAAGGAAGCAACAGTGCCAGCACTACCAGCCAGGAAGAGTGAGCAGGGGACTTGCCTGCCAAGCTTTCTACAGTGGGCCTTACTATGCAAATAGAAAACTGTTATTTAAACATACTGAAATAGCAAGATGAAATTGATCTTTTCTTTTTTTTTTTTTTTTTTACATGACCAAGTTTCTGATACCAATACATATAAGAATTAACTTTATCCATATTAAACAGAGTGGAAATTGTCATGCTGCTATGACTCCGGAAACTTTGAAAAACTTTCTGAGCCAGTGAATTTAAAAAAAAAAAAAAAACCCACCCCCCCCCACCCCCACACACATAAGTAATATTTTCTACAACTGATAAACTGATTGTTCTAAAAATTCAACAAGCAAACAAACATGCAAACACAAGATACATACCATTGCCTCATTGCCTTGTAGAAATATAATGCCACTCTGATGCCAAGAATCACTGCAGCCCAGCTGGTTCCTAAAGGGGCACTCTGCCTTAAGCCACTGTCTTCTCTGCTCATCTACTGCCCATCTCACTGCCATATAACTCTGAGAAGCTTAAGTGTCACACCCCCCGTTTTTTAAAAGATAGAGTCTCACTACAGCCAAGAGTGACCTATAACTCACCATCCTCCTGCCCACACTTGTTTTCCAAGTGCTAGGGGGTAACAGGCATGTGCTACTGTGCCTGGTTTCCTAAGTTCTGTTTTCTTTTCTTTTCTTTTTTTTTTTTTGAGTCAGGATCTCCCCTGTAGCCCCAGCTGTCCTGGAATTCACTATGTAGACCAGGTTGGCCTTGAACTCACAGAGTTCCGCCTGCCTCTGCCTCCTGAGTGGTGGGATTAAAGGTCTGCGCCACCACGCCCGGCAGTTCTGTTTTCTTGTGGAAGTCTCACCAGCCTTTTTTTCCTAAATAAACCACAAAATTTTCGTTTATTTTTCAGGAATTCAATTCTGCTTTTTAGTATAAAGTTCATCCCTCCCTCCCTCCCTTCCTTCCATTTATTTAGTTCTTGTGGTGCTTGGGGATTGGTTCTAGGGCCTTGTCATGCTAGGTAAGCACTCTATCACTGATCTATAGCCATAGCACTCTTAACTTTTTATTTTGAGACAGTCTCACTCAGTTGCCTAGACTGGCCTTGAACCTGCTCTGCAATGTGGGTAGACCAGTCTTGAACTTGTAACTTCCTACACCAGCTTCTCACATAGCTGAGGTTATAATCATGCTCTGCTAGGTCTGGCTAAATTTTTTCTTTTAGTTTGAGTTGTTCATATTACTTTAGTTGTCAGACCATATGAGTATAGTTTCTGTGACTTAGCAGATTAATGCATACCCTTAGAGAGAGATTCAGTTCTTTTTAAAAGTACTTTTATTATTTATATAATTGGTGTGGTATATTTTTGTTATTGTTGTTGTTTCTTCTTACATCTAGTTCTAAGAAAGCAACATTTCTTATTACATTTCTTTGCAGAAATCAACAAAAAGTTCATGGTATTCCAAGTATGCTAGTTACCTTTTAGCTTATTGAATTTTGAGTGTCCCAAAAGCCATACAAAATCCATCCAAATTTCTACCTCATAAGATTAAATTAAAATACCCAGACTATTCAGGAATTGTGAGGATAAAAGAGGTAGTCAAGCCCAAAAGGTGGTGGAAGGTGTGTGGTAGAGAGTGTTAATGTGAAGTAAATATGCCCTATATTTCGTCCCTCATGCTTTCCCCTTCTTTCCTAGCAAAACCATATGGGCAATTCTATGATGCTGAGCTGCAGCTGGAACAGTATCCTGGGAAATTTTGTATGAGAGTTCAGAGGGGTATCTTGGAGAATCCGAGGTGGAAAATTAATTCAGCTATACATTATATAGATGCATACATATTGGTGAATGCAAAGAGCTGTCTTACAAAGTATAAATCTGATTTCAGGCCTTAGAAAAGGCAAAAGATGCAGGAAGAAAAGAGAGAGTCCTGGTGAGACAACGAGAGCAAGTTACAACTCCAGAAAACATCAACCTAGATCTGACTTACTCCGTGAGTGTTGATGTAGCCACTGAGTAAAGCAGGTTTACTAGGATCTCTGGATTCCAGGTCTTTTCTTTTTCTGTTTGTTTTGTTTTTTGTTTTTTCTCCAGTGTTAGGGATCTAAACCAGGACATCATACATGCTGGTCAAGTGCTCTACCACTGAGCTACATCCCCAGCCCATTTAAAAAAGATTTTTTTTGTGTGCCAAATCCAAAAAAAATATGTACACTTTTTGTACCATGTGATATTTTGACAAATGTATGCATTGTCTAATTTTGAAGTTGGATTAAGTGTATACCTGGGACTGGAGAGATGGCTCAGTAGTTAACAGCATTGACTACTCTTGCAGAGGACCCAGGTTCAGTTCCCAGCACCCACATGTTGGCTAACAACTGTCAGTAACTCCAGTTCCAGGGGATCTGATGTCCTTTTCTGACCTCCACAAGCATTGCACAACATGGGTACACCTACCTACATGCTGCTATACACTCATACACATAAAATAAAAATAATTAAAAAAAATATTGTTTAAAGTATGTATCTCCTCAAACATTGATGATTTCTTTATGGTAAAAGTATTTAAATTCCTTTCTTTGAGCTTTTAAAAATATGTAGTATATTATCATCTGTGTTACCTTATTGTGAATAATAGCACACTGCATCTCTATTTTGTTAAGACAGGGTCCTACTTCATAGACCAGACCAACCTCCAACTCCTTATATAACCTAGTCTGGACTCAAATTTGTAGTCCTCCTGCCTCACCCTCCTAAGTGCTGGGATTTCAGGCATGTGCCATCACACCCAGCTACACTACAACATCTTACTACTATCTAGCTATAACTTTGTTATGCCTTTGGCCAACCTCTTCCTTTCCTTTTGCAAGTTTTTTTTTGTTTTTGCCTTCTTATTTAATTTTTTAAATGATTTTTATGTGTATGAGTGTTTTGAATGCATGTAAGTGCACCCTTGTTTGTGCAATATCTGAAGAGGCCTGTAGAGGGCATTGGATACTCTGGAAGTGGAATTACAGGCAGTTGTTAGCTGCCATGTGGGTGCTGGGAACCAAACCTGGGTTCTCTGCAAGAGCAGCCAGTGCTCTTAACCACTGAGCCATCTCTCTAGCCCCTTTATTGTAAAATTTGAATGCTTCTTTGGTATCCAAGATTAGGTTAATAATATTGAGTTCATGAGACACTCTTGTCTTTGGTTTGTATAAAGATCTCTCTTTTGTTTAATTAGTTATTTGGTTAGTTGCTTTTATTTCTGTGTTGGGAATTGGACCCAGAGCCCTCCTGCAAGGTATGTAAGCACTTTACTACAAGATGCATTCCCAGCCCTCAGGCGTTTTAATCAGAAGTTGCAAACCCACATTCCTATGCCTCTGTTTCTTGAAGATTGTTAATATTTGTGTCTACCCAAAGTTATCTTAATGAGATTCTAATATAGACTCTTGAGTCTATATTAGAGTAAAAATTCTTACTGTACAAATTCTCTATACACTTTAAGGTTTAAGATATTTCTACACAATATTTAATTTATGCTTGCAGGGAGAAGTAGTCCATTATCTTGCTGATTTCTTTTACCACCAGCAACATTAGCAGTAACATTTATTCTTTGTATGTTTTCCTAAGATTAATAGATGACAAAGACTACCTAAATTAAAATATGAATATATAGACCACTAAGAGAAGTTTAGATGACAGCTCTTCATTTTAGTGTTCTGGTTTATTTGGAATCCAAGATATTTTTTATATGCTTTTTTTTTTTTTTTTTGTCTTTTTGAGACAGGGTCTCCCTGTAGCCCTATCTGGCCTGGAACTCACTATATAGACCAGGCTGGCCTTGAATTCACAAAGATCTTCCTGCCCCTGCCTCCCAAGTACTGGAATTAAAGGTGTGCTACCACACCAGGCCAAAGATCTTTTTATATTGTTTCTTCCTTAGGTTCTCTTCAACTTGGCCAGTCAGTATTCAGCTAATGAAATGTATGCAGAAGCACTCAACACATATCAAGTTATAGTGAAAAATAAGATGTTCAGCAATGCAGGTAGGTATATATAATCAATATTTCCAATAAGCTTATAGTTATAGTATAATGTTAATTTTTTCTTCCTTACTTTATATATTTTTATAATGAAATGAGCTATGCTTTAAACAAATTCATATTTATGATGTGGTATCCTGCTTAAGGATGCTCTGTGTAAAAATCCACTTAAACACAAAGGAAAAACTATAGTCTGTATGAGGTAGACTGCCTAATGGTAAACAAAAATGTATTTTAGCATCATGGGTAGAAGGAGCCGTGACAACCGTATGGGATACTCCTTCCCTGTGTGACTATATTCCCAGCAGAGTAGAGCTTATATTGTGTAATATTTTGTTTCAGTATTAAAGTTTATCAGAGTATCATTTCCTTTAATAGCAAATTAAAATTTATGTGGCATTATTGAAAAAAAAATTTAAAGTCTTAAAGTTCATGTTTTGAAATTTTAATTTCGTTTGCTATTGTAGTAGACGTGTATATTTATAAGTGTGTGTACATGTATGCTGTGGCACACATGTGGTCAGGACAACTTTCAGGAGTCTGTTCTTTCCTTCCACTGAAGTTCTAGGGTTGGAACTCAGATTATCAGGCTTGCATAGCAAGTGCATTTACCAGTTGAGCCGTATCTCCTATCCTGTCCAGTGTTTTTCTTGGTAGAATACTCTTACAGTTTTGTAATATATTTTCTAGCCATATTTTTAGGATTCTACTTGTTCCATTTCCTCATAGATAAGTGTGTGACCATATAACATTGGTATACTGTTTTAAATTTAGACTTTTATGTGTGAAAGTTTCTTAACTAGTCTGTTGAGATGGCTCCAAGGTAGACAAACTTGCACACATATATGGCTTGACCTGAGTTCAGACCCCACATCCTAAGAGGTGGCAAGAGAAAACCAACTCCAGCTTGTCCTCTGACATCCACATGTGTACCATGATAACACGAGCACCTACATGTGTGTGCGCATGTGCGCACACACACACACACACACACACACACACACATTAAAAACGTGAAATGAGCTTTAGAGAATATAAAGATCATCTAAAATATCACAGAAAAGGTACAAATATGAGAATGTAATACACTCCTTTTTTTAAAAACTTAGGTAGACTGAAAGTAAATATGGGAAATATTTATTTAAAGCAAAGGAATTATTCCAAAGCCATTAAGTTCTACCGAATGGCCTTAGATCAGATCCCAAGTGTCCATAAGGAAATGAGGTAAGTGTGCAACATGATAACTGTCAGTAAATTTTAACTGTCTTTCAGAAACAAGATAACTTCTGGTTTATTGTCAGGGGTTGAGCATTTTGAAGTGTTTGTAGATGGGAAGTATTAGAGTCATGTTTTATGTATGCTGTTTTGCTCTATTCACTTGAGACTATTTGTGTATATCTGCATAATGACAAATTAAGAGTTAAAGTCATAGTATGTGATCAAATAAAATAAAACTAAGCTAATTACTTGATATAGGGGTTAACCACTCAGGCCATTAGTAACACCATACAACTTAATGCCAACCAAAAAAGTCACATTTAACAATCATACAGAATATATCAGACTAAACTACAAGGCTAGAAATCAAGACCCTCTGGCAATTTCTTTCTATAGCTTGAAAGTAAAATAGTAAAAGGAAGAGATTACTTCTGAAACTAAAAGAGGGAAAAGTTGTGATACTTTCTATTCTTCCATTATTCAATAACAGAAACAATATATTTTTTGGTTTAATTTCCCCTAAGCAAAGGGGACATTTCATCTGTGTTAATTACTTATTTGTAAATGCTACCTTCCAGTAAGTATCACCTAACTTATAAGATATTCTTGAAGCACTTTTAACCCAGGTAAGACCAAGAATTGGAGCATTTTAGAAAAAGGCAATATTAAGTAGCATATAGTAATACTTTATTTTTGTCTGTTTATTTGTTTTGTTTTGTTTGAGGCAGGGTTTCCCTGTAGCCCCAGCTGGCCTGAAACTTGCTATGTAGACCAGGCTGGCCTTGAGCTCACAGAGAGCTGCCTGATTAAAGGCATGTACCACCACACCCAACATGTTAATGCTTAATAATTGAGGTGCTATAGTAATTTAGCTGAGACAATAACTACTGAGAAGAAGAATGAACAAGAAAGACTACTAAGGAGGTGTACTTAGGAGAGGTTAACTGAAAGAAGGGTTGATGATCTAGGCAAAAGGAACACCATGAGGTAAATGATCATGGGCCTGTCAGATAGTTATGAATAAACAATGGGATTATATTGAGGGATACTTGGAAAGAAGATGAGATCACATCCACTAGAATGGCTCTACCCAAAGAGACAAGTATTGATGTTAATGACAAGTATTGATGAAGATATTGAGAAATTGGAAATCTCATCATTGGATGTATAAAATTGTACAGCTATTTTGGAAGACAGGCAGAATCTTAAAAGTTAAACTATGGTTACCATATAACCAGCAATTCCATTCCTAGGTATAAACCTAATGGAAATGAGTTTACATTATTACAAAGTCTTATATGTGAACAGTCATAGTAGAATTAATCATAATATCAACAGAGATCCTAGCAGACAGCCTGAGAGGGTGGGTTCAGACCTCAATGGGGTAGTGGCTCGGAGCTCAGCAGACTACCAGAGAGTGCCAAGTTCTGGCACCCCTCTGGCCTCTGTCTGGCATAGGGTTGACAACAGCACGGAACTGCCTGAGAGAGCCTGGATCCTGACCCCACGTGGTGAAGGAAGCCTGAGTGTACCTGACTGGAACCTGAATTGGGCTTCTGTGGGTACACCTGAATAACTGATCTGAAGCAGTCAGTTCCCTCCAAAATAAACCTGAGAGAACTTGAAGCCTGTACCAACCAGCTTTACATAACCAATAAAGAAAGGATCTAGGCACCCAGATAATACAAACAGAAGCGTACTTCAACTTAATTCTCATATCAGAATCATAAACAACAAAAGAAATTCACATGCCAAAACAACAATGAAAGTATAATAAATGGAAAGCCAAAACACTATGTCCCCACCAAAGCCCACCAATCCCGTAGAAGAGTTCTACAAGGAAAACCCCCTAGAGATAACCCAGGACACTGAATTTAAAAGGACAATCATAAATATGATCAAGGAATTCAATGAATTTAAAGAACACACAAACAAACAGATCAAAGAGCTAAAAGAAGATAGGGATAAACTTCTGAATGAATTCACAAAAGAGATAGAAACATCAGGCAGAAATGAAGAAAGAAGTACAAAACTCAATAAGCCAATTGAAACAATGGGAAAGCCTCACCTCTACAATGAATGAAATGGAAAACAGAATATCAACACGGGAGGATAAAGTTGAAGAATTGGACCACTCAAGCAAAGAGTATGGAAAATTTTAAAAAACACAGGAATGGAATACGCAAGAGATGTAGGACACCATGAAAATCTTCAGATCATAGGAATAGAGGAAGGAGAAAATTTTCAGGTTAATGGTGTTGACCAGATCTTAAACAGGATTGTAGAAGAAATTTTCCTGAAATTAAATGTAGAAGAGAATTTCCTGAAATTAAGGAAATACATCCCCATACAAGTACAGGAAGCACATAGAACACCAAATAGACAGGATCAGACTTGCAATAACCCTCAACATATCATAGTAAAAACACTAAATGTACAGAACAAAGAGAGATTACTGAAAGCAGCAAAAGAAAAACAAGTTACATACAAAGGAAAGCCCAGCAGAATTACAGCTGACTTATCAATGCAAACTATGAAACCCAGAAGAGCCTGGACCAAGATGTTTCCAGTTCTACACGACAATAGACGCCAGCCCACACTACTTAACCCAGCAAAAATGTCTATTATAGTTGAGGGGGAAAGAAAAGTCTTCCATGACACAAATAGCTTGAAAGAATAAATGTCCACAAAACCACCCTACAAAGAATACTTGAAACAATACAGAGAGCAGAGAGAGAAACAACTATACCCCAGGACAAGGAAAGAAAATAAATAAAGGTATAATTGAGGACACACAAAATTACACAGAGAATAGAAACAGCAATCAAAATGATGGCAACCAATACAAATCTTTCAATAATAACCTTAAGGGGCTGGAGAGATGGCTCAGCAGTTAAGAACACTGTTCTTGTAGAAGACCCAAGTTCGAATCCCACCACCCACATGGCAGCTAACAACTGTCCATAACTCCAGTTTCAGGGGATCTGACAGCCTCTTCTGTCCTCTGCAGGCATTGGACAACATGGGTATACTTATGTACATGCAGGCAATACATGCATACACATTGAAAAAAAAAGTTAAAAAAAATAATAACCTTAAATATCAATGGACTGAATTCCCCAGTAAAAAAGACACAGCCTAAGTAAATGAATAAAGAAACAAAATCCATTTCTTTGCCATATGCAAGAAACACATCTCATCATCAAGGACAGGCACTATCTTAAGGTAAAATGGT
>NW_008360304.1:629012-629466 GCF_000622305.1 Nannospalax galili | reverse complement strand
TCGTGTCGATTGAACAACACACTCCTAAACAACGAGTGGGTCAAAAGAGAAATTAAGAAAGAAATAAAAGAATTCCTGGAATTCAGTGAAAAAGACACTACAAGATAACACAACCACTTGGACACATTAAAAGCAGTCCTAAGAGGGAAGTTTATAGCTCTACGTGCCTACATTAAAAAATTGGAAAGAGCCCAAATAAATGACCTAACACTACAAATCAAGGCACCAGAAAGGCAAGAACAAATGAAACCCAAACCCAGCAGAAGAGAAGAAATAACAAAAATCAGAGCAGAAATTAATGAAATAGAAACAAAGAAAATAATACCAAAAAATCAATGAATCTAAGAGCTGGTTCTGTGAAAAGCTAAGATAGACCCTTAGCCCAGTTAACTAAAAGAAAAAAAAAAAAGCAAATCCAAATCAACAAAATCAGAGATAAAAGGCAAAACATCCC
>NW_008360304.1:627275-628475 GCF_000622305.1 Nannospalax galili | reverse complement strand
GAGGGAATTGGACTGGAGGGAACATACCTCAACATAATTAAAGCCATATATAACAAACCCACAGCCAACATCATTCTAAATGGAGAAAAACTAGAAGCATTCCCATTAAACAAGGAACCAGACAAGGATGTCCACTATCTCCATTCCTTTTCAACATAGTGCTTGAAACTCTTGCTAGAGCAATAAGACAAGAGAAGGAAATTAAAGAAGTACTCATTGGAAAAGAAGATGTTAAACTATCACTTTTTGCGGATGATATGATACTGTACCTAAGAGATCCCAAAAGTTCCACCAGAAAACTCCTAGAATTGATCAACACTTTCAGTATAGTGGCAGGTTATAAAATCAATCTACAAAAATCAGTAGCCTTTCTATATAGCAATAACAAGCAGTTGGAGAAAGAAACAGGGAAATGCTACCATTCACAATTGCTGCAAAAAAAATTAAAATATCTTGGAATAAATCTCATGAAAGACCAAAGATCTCTACAATGAAAATTTAAAATCATTAAAGAGATTGAGGAAGACAACAGGAGATGGAAGGACCTCCCATGTTCACGGATTGGAAGAATTAATATTGTTAAAATGGGCATCCTACAAAAGGCAATATATAGAGTCAGTGCAATCCCAATCAAAATCCCCATGACATACTTCACAGAATTAGAAAAATCCATCCTTAAATTCATATAGAGGCACAAAAGACCCCAGATAGCCAAACAACCCTGAGCAGAAAAACCAGTGCTGTGGGAATTACTATACCAGATCTCAAAGTATACTACAGAGCCATAGTCATAAAAACAGCATGGTACTGGTGCCAAAACAGACACATAGATCAATGGAACATCATTAAGGATCCGAACCTGAGTACACGCAATTTCAGTCACTTGATATTTGACAAAGGTGCCAAGAACACACAATGGAGGAAAGACAGCATCTTCAACAAACTGTGCTGGCAAAACTGGATCTCCGCCTGTAGAAGAATGGAACTAGATCCTTATCTTTCGCCTTGCACAAAAGTCAACTCCAAATGGATCAAAGACCTCAATGTGAAACTGGAAACCCTGAAACTATTAGAAGAAAATATTGGCAGTAACTTACAGGATATAGGTGTAGGAAAGGATTTCTAAATCAGACAAGTTTCTCAGGAATTAAGATCAGCGGTCAATAAGTGGGGCCTCATTAAACTAAAAAGCTTCTGTAT
>NW_008360304.1:621801-627080 GCF_000622305.1 Nannospalax galili | reverse complement strand
AAGGAAGAAATAAAGATTGCCGAAAAACATCCCAAAAAGTCTTCAACATCATTAATAATTAGGGAAATTCAAATTAAACCACCCTATGGTATCACCTTACCCCAATCAGACTGGCTAGGATCAAGAGAACAAATGATGCCAAATGCTGGTAAGGATGTGGAGAAAGGGAACACTCATTCACTGCTGGTGGGATTGAAAATTCATGCAGCCTCTATGGGAAACAGTGTGAAGAACTCTTAAAAAACTAAAAATGAACCTACCATATGACCCAGTTATACCACTCCTTGGCATATATCCAAAGGACTCATCGTATTGTGGAGACACCTGTACAACCATGTTTGTTGCTGCTCTTTTCACAATAGCTAAGAGATGGAAGCAACCTAAGTGCCCCTCAATTGATGAGTGGGTAATGAAAATGTGGTATATTTACACAATGGACTTCTATTCAGCAATAAAGAAAGATGAAATAATGAAATTTGCAGATAAGTAGATTGATCTAGAAACTGTTATACTAAGTGAAGTAACACAGACTCAGAAAAACAAATGATGTATGTTCTCCCTTATATGTGGCTACTAGCACCAAATCCTTTTAAATTCCAGGTCCTTTTAATAAGATGATGCTATACAGCAGTCCCTTCTGCACGAAATAACTACCATCATCACGACTTCCTAGGCCTGATTGCTAAACATAGTCACAATTGGGCTTGTTGATGGTTGTGCTCATTCATTAAAGGAGTGCCAAGCAGGGTCACTGGACCCTCACCTGAGTATCCAGCCACTCTTCCCAGTCAACTAGTCCACCTTGGAAGACAAAAGAAAAATGAGGAAGGACCCAATAGAGGGATGCTTTTGGAAGCCCTTGTCAAGAAACTCCAATGGACTCTCATATGAACATTTGAAAATTGCCCTGTTCTGGCTTTTTTCAAGTTCCCTGTCTAGACCTTGTAATGCTAATTACTCTTGCTTTCTTCACATCCCCCATTCATGATTCAAGAACTTTCGTTTTCCCTTAGAGACAAGAGTTATGCAATTTGGGAGTCTTTTAGATAGACCCACTGAAGGGTACTCCAGTTGCCTCACCTGCCTCCCTGTTCAGCATGGAGGAAGCCAGAGCGGTCTGCGTCCCTATTCCATGCCGGCAATTTGGGTAAACCCTTCAGAGGATGGCATGATAAGAATAGGAGGTAGGAATTGGCTAGGCAGTTAGGGTAAAAAGACCTGAAAGAAATGTAGCCAGTTTCTGGGCTGAAAGTCAAAATGTCCTTGGGCCTGTTAGCCACACAATCTGTTCAAAAAGCCAAAAATGTCTAAAGTATTTGGGAGCTTGTATCTAATCCTTAAAAGATTTTAGGGTTACCTCTTCAGTCGGGGGAATGTTGGAGGGGAGGGAGTGGGCATGGATTTGATTAAATCACCTTATATACATGTATGAAATTCTCAATAAAGTTTTTATAAAAACTTAAAAAAAAATAAAGAAAATGTAGTATATATCTATACTATAAAATACTATTTGGTGGCAAAAATAAAATAGTGACTTGCTATAATATGGAGGAAGCGACAATTATATCTGCTGAATGAAACCTGACATACCATCCTATGATTCTGTTTATGTGCAATACCTAGAAAGAATAGGGAGACAGAAAGTAGACTAGAGGTTGCCTAGGGCTGACTGTGAGAATGAAAAACAGCTGTTCATGGGCACAGGTTTTCTTTTCAGGGAAATAGAACCAACTTAAATAAGTGGTTAGTGTTCTAGAACAGTAAATTCAATGGTAATCACTGCATCTCACACTTAAGTGGATTTTGTGAAATGTCTTTTATACCATAAATAAGTTTTTATAAAATTAAAAAGAAATAAAATGAGATGGAAAAAAGTGAAATTGGAAAAACTTGTATGTTATATTAAGAATTCAGACTTTTCAGGTTAACCTCTGTTTATTTTTATTTAGGATTAAAATAATGCAAAACATTGGAATTACGTTTATTAAAACTGGTCAATATTCAGATGCCATTAATTCCTTTGAGCATATAATGAGTATGGCTCCAAATCTGAAGGCAGGCTTCAATCTGATTCTTAGTTGTTTTGCCATTGGAGACCGTGAAAAAATGAAGAAGGCATTCCAAAAATTAATTGCTGTTCCCTTAGAAATTGATGAAGACGACAAATATATTTCTCCAAGTGTGAGTATCAAAGTGACAGTTACTCAGCCATCTCCTGCTTGTCTATGTTTTCTCTTTCCAGAAATGAGAAAATTGCATCTTGAATTTCTCACAAACCTATATTACTGCACTTTTGTTATGTAAATTGGAGTGAAATTGGAGTGACTCTTGAAATGGGGCTAGAGATTACAGTAAAAACAGACTACACAGTTTTAGCCAAAATCTTAAAAAAGGAACCATTTAAAATAAAATAAGATTTATATGTGATTTGTTAAGTGATACCTTGACTATGTGACCATGAAATTTTTGTTTTTTTAGTACTGATGCTTGAACCTAACCTAGAGCTATGTACCCCAGCTCATCTACGGTGGAATCTCAAATTCTTTTCTTTCCTTTCTTTTTTCTTTTTTTTTTTTTCTTTTTGTTTGTTTTAGGTGGGTTCTTTATAGCACAAGCTCACCTCAAACTTGCTATAAAGCCAAGGATGACTTTGACCTTGAACTGTTTAGAGAACAAACATGAGCCACCACATTCAATTCTCAAATCTTTTAAAACCTTTTCAAAATTACTGTGGGCATGGTGGCACATACCTATAATCCTAGCGTTCAGGCCTAGGCTGGCCTCTAAATTCTGGACGCTCCTAGCTCAGCCTCCCCAGTGCTGGCTTTACAGGTATGGGTCACCATGCCCTGCAGTAGATTTTCCTTTTTCCTTTATTTTCTTCTCTCTTCTCTTCCCCCTCCTCCCCTTTCCCTTCCTCCCCCCACCCCCATCTCTTTCTCTCTCTTTCTGGTATTTGTGAATGTGTGTGTGTGTGTGTGTGTGTGTGTGTGTGTGTGTGTGTGTGTATGTGTCCATGTCTACTTGTAAGTCTGTGCATGTGGAGACCAGAGGTTGATTTTGTAAATCTTCAATCATTCGCCACCTTATTTCTTGAAACAGGGTTTCTCACCAAATGTGGAGCTCATTGATATGGCTGGACTAGCTGGCCAGCAAGCCCCAGGGGTCCTCCTGGCTCTATTTCCCCAGGGCTGTGATTATAGGTACATGCTTTTCACATGGTGGTTTGGATCCAGCTTAGGTCCTCATACTTGCATGGCAAGCACTTTAGCAGACTAAGCTATCTCTCCAAACCCCAGCAGTAGATTTATTAATAGAGTATTGTGGCCTAGTGGAAAAAGGGTGTAGGCTATGGAGCCTGATGCCTGGCCTCTCACTCAGGACTTAACTCTCCTTACAGCTCAGTGCCTTTATGTATAAATGAGGCAGTTACAATAACCTGCCTTATAGGATTGTGAGGATTAAATGACTTAATACATGTGAAATGTTGAAAGTATACCTGAAACATAGTGCTGAATAAATATTAACTATTATATATTACTTTCATATTGAGAAAAATAGTATGTGTTGTTTAAAAAAAAAGGCATCTGTGTTTTTTTGGGGGGGGGTTGCTGGTGATTGAACCCAAACTTTCCATACCCAGGCTGGTGCTCTGTCCCTGGACTGAGTCATGCCCAACCTCATCTGTATTTTCATAAGAAGTAGAGACATAGATTGCACTAAGCAGCTGGTAACCATGAAAGCATTTGCATTTGAGTTCAGAATTCATGGGATCACATATTTGCACTAACAACCATAGTGTCTATGGATCTGGTCCTATTCTTTCTAGCCTAACCCTTTTATCTGCTGCTCAGAATCTGTTAGTTCAGTGGAGACTGTGATCAAGAGTGGGAAATAACAAAAAGAGTTGTACTTTATGTAAGGGAAAATCTATTGATTTATTCATCATTTTATATAACTAGTTGGGGTTTTAACTTGAACTCTTAGGTTTTATACTTTTGACTCTTTTTCAATTTTCTTTTCCCAGGATGATCCCCATAGTAACTTATTGATTGAAGCTATAAAAAATGACCATCTTAGGCAAATGGAACGTGAAAGGTAATATTTTGGACACTTACCAATATAGTTTTAATTTTGGGGGGGGGGGCTTTTTGAAACAGGGTCTCCCTATAGCCCCAGCTGTCCTGGAACTCACTATGTACACCAGGCTGGCATTGAATTCACAGAGATCTGCCTGCCTCTGCCTCCTGAGTGCTGGGACTAAAGGTGTGCGCCATCATGCCCGGCATAGTTTTAATTTTTACAGAAGATTGTGCCTTCTCATTGATTTTTAGAAAACTTACGTTCCTTCATCCATTTCGTTTTTTGGCAGTGGGGTGTGTGTGTGTGTGTGTGTGTGTGTGTGTGTGAGAGAGAGAGAGAGAGAGAGAGAGAGACAGAGAAGGAGAGAGACAGAGAGACAGAGACAGAGAAATCTTTTTGAGGCAGGGTCTCCCTTGTAGCTACAGCTGTCCTGGGACTCAGACCAGACTGACCTCAATCTCACAGGATCCACCTGACTCTGCCTCCCAAGTCTAGAACTGAAGGCATGAGCCATCATACCCGACTCCATCTATTTCTTGATTAGTGCTATCAGGTCACCGTTTCTGTACTCTACTGGATTCTCTTTTTGTCCTTTAATTTCGGTCCTCATGCTGAAGGACCCATCCTGGGTTCTCAACCCAGTTATTCTTATTATTATTTTTTGTACTAAGAAGTAAACCCATTTTACCACTGAACTATATTCCCAGCCCTCTTTTGGCTTTTGTTTCAGATGCTCTCACTAAGCTACCAACCTACTTTTGTACTTACTCAGTAACTCAGACTGGCTTGGAACTTGTGATCCTCTTGCCTGAGCTTGGAATTACAGGTCTACTTTATCAGTCTCCATCTTACTCAGCTATTCTTACCATTTCTCTGTGACTCTTTCTCTCTGCATTTGGTACAATATTGGAATTTAGTTTATGATACCTTTATTTTAAAAATTATGGTCTTATATGTTTTGTCTTGTTTGACAATTAAATATCAAGCCTGAGAGAAAAATATATATTTATTATTTTCTTCCTTTAATGTGGTGCTGCAGTTGTTTTTTATCTTTATTCTTTGACAATTTCACAGATGTATATACATAAAGAAATTTTATACTATTCACCCTCATTACCTTCCTTCTAAAAAGTCCTTCCTCCTTTCACATCTGTGTGTGTGTGTGTGTGTGTGCTGTTTCTACTTCTTTTTTTAAT
>NW_008360304.1:621155-621667 GCF_000622305.1 Nannospalax galili | reverse complement strand
GTATACAATATTGAACTCAGTATAAGCCCTGTAAGACATAAAAATAAATGAGTTTTAACCTTTAAAAAAAGAACTCCATTTTATTTTAAAATATACTGTTTCTTACAGAAAGACTCATTGTTTTTGATAATAAACAAAATGTTGGCGCATGCATCTCTCATCTGCATGTATCTTTTTTTAATTATTTTTTAATAACCATATAATTAGAAGAAGTATTTCATTACAACAGCATTGACATATTCAATAACAATTTCCAGAGCTAAGATGCATCTCTTTCAAAATTGGCTGTAAATTTTTAGGTATATAATGGTGAATTAATACAGTTATACAATATTGTACTCTGTCTAAACCCTATAAGACATAAAATTAAATGAGGTTTTAAACTTTGAAAAAGATCTCCATTTCATCAGTAAAATACACACTTTCATAGAAAAATTCATTTTTAATGCCATTGACACTAAGATGCATATGCATTTCTAATCTCTATATATCTGATTATTACTAGTCACAGT
>NW_008360304.1:618982-620696 GCF_000622305.1 Nannospalax galili | reverse complement strand
AAATTATATTGGCCCCTTTAATCTTTGGTTATACTTTCCTTTTGGGTGTTTAAGGCCATACAGTTGGTCCAGATAAAACGATTTATTTTTACTCTTAAGGTCGTTTGAGGATCTGTTCCTCAGGAGTCACATGGGCTTCGGAGGAGCCCATGGCTCCTTTCTTTTACCAGTTCCGCCTATGTGAAGATAAGTCAAAGGTCCTGCTCAACCCTCGTTGGCTTCACTTGGAAGCATGGAGGAAGTAATTCCTCTGTGTTGACCCTCCTCTTTATAGACTGGACACTGGTTCAAGTCCATCTTATAAAGAGGTGGGGTCTCCTCGGCCTCCTTGATCAAGAGGACAGGTGACCCACCACCATTATAGGACATTTTGAGAGATGCTCATAGTCCCCTGGAACAAGACCACCTAGGAAGGAAAGGAGCAAAAAGTGTCCTTTATGTCCCTCTGATCAAATTATTATAGACCTCAAAGTATGTCTGTTAAACACCCAAGAAGGTTAGTTCCACCAGTCTGGTATTTTTAATTACTGTGTGTCATGTAGATAAATCTTGGGCAAAGATCAGTTGTTCTCAGATAAACCTTACCTAGACATATATTTCTTGATCTGCTATGTATAATTTGTCAGTAAGTTGTAGGAGTAATATGGGTCTTTCTGGTTTTCAAAACTAGCTAGGCATTGTTTATCTCTCACATTGTCTCACCCTTCCATCATGGTTTTCCCACTAAAGATGCCCCCCTTTCTCCCTTACTAATACCCTTCTCCTATGGTCCTACTTCTCTTGAGCTCCTTCTTTCCCTTTATCCCCTAGGTTCTTTGTATACCCTTCCCTCCCCCTCCCTTAAACTAACCCAATTTTTATCCATATCTCCCTTATTAAGGCCTGTTTCCTACCGTTCTTCTCTTTCAGGTTATTTCTTTTCCTTTACCTCCCTGTTTCCTTTCCATTATCTTGGTTCCTATAGTTATGTCTGGTTGCATACTTACTTATTAGAGTCTGGTTCTAGGATACACATGTGAGGGAGAACATACGTCGATTTTTTTTTCTGAGTCTGTGTTACTTCACTTAGTATAACAGTTTCTAGTTCCATCCATTTACCTTCAGATTTCATGATTTCATCTTTCTTTACTGCTGAGTAAAACTCCATCATATAAATGAACCACATTTTCATTATCCACTCATAAATTGAGGGACACTTAGGTTGCTTCCATCTCTTAGCTATTGTGAAAGAGCAGCAACAAACATGGATGTACAAGTGTCTCTACAATAGGACGAGTTCTTTGGGTATATGCCAAGGAGTGGTATAACTGGGTCAAATGGTAGGTTCATTTGTAGTTTTTATAAGAGTTCTCCACACTGCTTTCCATAGGGGTTGAACCAGTTTGCAGCCCCACCAGCCGTGGATGAGTGTTCCCCTTTCCCCACATCCCCTCCAACATTTGGTATCATTTGTTTTCTTAATCTTAGCCAGTCTGACTGGGGTAAGGTGAAATCTTAAAGTGGTTTTAATTTGCATTTCTCTAATTACTAGTGATGTTGAACATCTTTTAAGATGTTGCATAGCCATCTTTACTTCTTCTTTTGAGAACTCTCTGTTCAGCTCCTTGGTCCATCTTTTAATTGGGTTGCTTCCTGTCTTGGCTCTCTGTTTTTTGAATTCATTATAAATTCTGGTTATTAAACCTCTGTCGGATGCGTCACTGGTGAAGATTTC
>NW_008360304.1:617035-618153 GCF_000622305.1 Nannospalax galili | reverse complement strand
ATCATATCATCTGCAAAAAGGGATAATTTGATCTCTTCTTTTCCAATTATTACTCCTTTAATTTCCTGCTTTTGTCTTTTTGCTCTTGCAAGAGTTTCAAGCACTATATTAAAGAGAAGTGAGGATAGTGGACAGCCTTGTCTGGTCCTGATTTCAATGGGAATACTTCCAGTTTTTCTCCATTTAGTATTATGTTGGCTGTGGGTTTGTTATATATGGCTTTAATTATGTTGAGGTATGTTCCCTCCAGTCCAATTCCCTCTAGGACTTTGAGCATAAATGCATGTTGAATTTTGTCAAAAGCCTTCTCTACATCTATTGAGATGACTATATGGTTCTTGTCTTTGAGCCCATTTCTATGATTTATGACATTTAAGAGCTATAAACTTCCCTCTTAGGACCACTTTCAGCATGTCCCAGAGGTTTTGAGGCGTTGTATTGTCCTTTTCATTTAATTACAGGAATACTTTTATTTCTTTCTTAGCTTAGCTTTTGACCCATTCGTCATTTAGGAGTGTGTTGTTTAATTTCCATGTGTTCATGTGGTGGTTAGGGCTTCTTCGGGTGTTGATTGTAAGCTTTATTGCATTGTGGTCTGATAGAATGCATGGAATTATTTCAATATTTTTGTATTTGTTGAGGTTTGTTTTGTGCCCCAGTATATGGTCGATTTTGGAGAAGGTTCCATGGGGTGCTGAGTAGAAAGTATGTCCTTTGGTGCTTGGGTGGAATACTCGGTAGATGTTTGTTAAGTCCATTTGATATATGGTATTGTTTAATTCAGATGTCTCTCTGTTAACTCTCTGCCCTGCTGACCTATCTAATGGAGACAGTGGGGTATTGAAGTCGCCTATTATTAATGAGTTTAGGTTAATCTGGGTCTTAAAGTCCTGTAGTATTGTTTTTATGAAGTTGGGAGCACCAGAGTTTGGTGAATATATGTTCATGATTGTAATATCTTCTTGATTTATTGTTCCTTTGATCAAAATGAAATAGCCCTCTTTGTCTTTTCTGGTTAGTTTCAGTTTAAAGTCTATTTTGTCAGATAATAGAATTGCGACCCCTGCTTGTTTCTTAGTGCCGTTTGCTTGGAATCTTCTTTTTCATCCTTTTACCTT
>NW_008360304.1:607196-616468 GCF_000622305.1 Nannospalax galili | reverse complement strand
TGTGTACGTGTAGTGTTTTTACTGTGATGTGCCGTGCAGTTTCTTTTCTGGTCCTGTCTGTTTGGTGTTCTATATGCTTCTTGTATTTGTATGGGCATGTCTTTCTTAATTTTGGGAAATTTTCTTCCACGATTCTGTTGAAGATCTGGTTCATGCCATTATCTTGGGATTCTTCTCCTTGCTGTATGCCTATGATTTATAAGTTTGGTCTTTTCATGATGTCACACAATTCCTGCATATTCCATTCTTGTGATTTCTTAAATTTTTCATAATCTTTGCCTGAGTGGTCTAGTTCGTGCACTTTATCTTTCAGTCTTGGTATTCCTGTTTTCCATTTCATTCATCCTATTTGTGAGGCTTTCTCCTTTCATTTCTAATTGGCTTACTGAGTATTTCACTTTCTTCTTCATTTCAGCTTGAGTATTCTTCAATATTTCTCTTTTCTGAATTCATTTAGAAGTTTATCCTCATCTTCCTTCAGTTCTTTTATTTCTTTTTGTGTGTGTTCTTTAAATTCACCGAGTTCTTTTATCATGTTTATAATTGTTCTTTTGGGTTCCATGTCCTGCATTATCTCTAGGGGGTTCTCACTGTACTCCTCTAGAGGACTATTGGTATTTGGTGGGGATATGTTATTTTGGTTTTTCATGTTATTATTTTTTGTCTGTGAGATTGACATGTGAATTTCTTTTGTAGTTTCTGATTCTTGTGTGAGACTCGGGGCTTCAAGTTTAGGTGTGCTTCTTTTTGTGAAGTTTATGTGTCTTTGTGGTTTACTTTTTGGGCATGAAAAGCTCGTTCATTTAAGCTTCCAGTTCTCTCTGCTTTTGTCTTCAGGAGTTCCCACAGAGGCTCAATTCAGGTGAGAGGCAGATGTTTTCAGGCTTTCTCCTAAGGTCTGGATCCCTCCAGGAATGATTTTGGCCTCAGGAATTTGGGGGTTGGACTGGCGTGGGAGCCTGACTCAGGAAAGATATTGGTCTAGGGCAGCTGATGGCCATCCCACCAAGAGATGCAAAGGCAGATGGGGCAGGAAGAGTCCCCAAGGCCTCCTGGGGACTGCATTAGGAGCCGAGTTGATCTAGATGCAAAAGATCAAGAAGAGGAAAGGTCAGCCCCAGTGTCCCACAAAGAGGCTGGTGGGTGGTACAGGCCCAGGGAAGCAGAGGGGTTTGAAGGCGGGGCCAGGCCCAGAAGCAGTGCTCCTGGGACCCAAAGAAGGCACTCTGTAAGTCTGGGTAAAAAAGATGAGGGAGCAGTATTGGTTCCTCAGGTGTCTGGGGCCCCAATACAAGGAGTAAGAGAGAACGGCAGGCAGCAGAGATGGGAGGGTGAATGAGGCTGGGGGAGTCAAGGCGCAGAGGGTGCAATGGACTTACCCCAGAGAGAGGCCTGCTGATAGGAGAGAGGACTGAGGTGGGTCCTGCAGGCCCAGGAAAGTAGAGGGAGGTGAGGGCGGGGCCAGGCCCAGAAGCAGAGCTCCTGGGGCCCAGAGAAGGCACTCATTTGGTCTGGATGAACAGGATCAGGAAGTAGTATTGGTTCCACAGGTGTCTGGGGCCCCAAGATAAGGAATGGGGCAGGGCCCAAACTTGGAGGAGAGAACAGCGCCAGAGATGGAAGGGTGAATGAGGCTGGGAGAGTCAAAGGGCGGAGGGCGCAATGGACTTACCCATGTATGTATCTTTTTTTTAAAAAAAAAAAATTTTGTATATATGAGTGTTTTTCCTGCATGTATGTAAGTGCACCCATGTCGTACAGTGCCCGCAGAGGTCAGAAGAGGGCATTGGATCCTCTGGAACTGGAGTTACAGTTGTTAGCTGCCATGTAGGTGCTGGGTATCAAACCTGGGTCCTCTGTAAGAACAGCCAGTGCTCTTAACTGCTGAGCCATCTCTCCAGCCTCTGTTTCTTCTTCTAACACCAAATATATGGGTCTTTCCCATAAAGAACAAATTATCCATTTCTCCGAACATCAACTGGGTGTCTAATAATTCACTTCTGACCCCCTATCTGAGTTCCTGCAGACCATACAGATTAAGGGCTCAGTCCCATAAAGTGGCTCCTCCATTCTGCCATTACAGACACCAGCAGTAAGCACAGGCCTCCTATTCTGACTGACTTATAAATCCAGAGTTCTTATCATCCCTTCCTCTCATTCTATAATTTGCTAAAATCATTCACAGAACTCAAGGTAACACTTATATTTGGCTGTTTATTATAAAGGGTACAACTGGGGCTGGAGAGATGGCCCAGCAGTTAAGAGCACTGGCTGCTCTTGCAGAGGACCTGGTTTCAGTTCCCAGGATCCACATGGTGATTGACAACCATCTGTAACTCCAGTTCCAAGGAATCTGGTGCCTTCTTCTGACCTTGACAGGCATTGTATAACATGGATGCACTTACATAACATGCAGTCAATGCACTCATAAACACAAAATAAAAATAATAAGTAAAATATATAAAGGATACAACTGAGGAGCAATCAAATGAAAAAGTCATACAACACAATGTTTGTTGGAATAGCTGCAGAGTTTCCATGTCCTCTCCAGGTGTGCCACCTTCTTACTGCCTCTATGTGTTCACCATCCTGAGAACTCCCCAAGGCTAGATTCTGTTATACACATGACTGATTCTATCACTGGCCATTGGTGGTGGCTTTCAGTCTCTAGCCCCTCTTCCTTCTCTGAAGATTGGAGTATGAGACTGAAAGTTTTAGCCATTTGATTACATGTCGATTCCTCTGGCAACCAGCCTTATCTTTTTTCCCCCTTGAAGACAGGCTCTCATGTAGCCCAGGCTGGCCTCAAACTTGCTCTGTAGACAAAGATGGCCTTGAATGCCTGATTCTTCTGTCTCTACCTCCCAAGTGATCATCACCCCATCATGAACCTTTGTAGGGACCATGAGCTATTACCTCATTAGTATAACTCAAGTATGGTCGGTAACTGTTTATTATGACTAACAAAGGACACCTGTATCACTGAGGCAATTCCAAAGGTTTTAGGAACTCTTTGCCACAAATCTGAATGAAGGTGTGTGTGTGTGTGTGTGTGTGTGTGTGTGTGTGTGTGTTTTGAGGATTTTGCTGTTATTGTTATAGCCCAGACTGACCTGCTCCAGCCTACCTGGTACTATGACCACAAGCATGAAGTACTATACCTAGTTTTTTATTTTTATTAACTAATTAATTAATTTTTAACTTTTATTTATTTTTACTTTATGTGTATGAGTGTACTGCCTGCATGTATGTGAGTGCACCCATGTTGTGCAGTGCCGTGGAGGTCAGAAGAGGGCTTTGAAGTCATCTGAAACTGGAGTTAAGGACTGTTCATAGCCACCGTGTGGGTGCTGGGAATCAAACCCAGGTCCTCTGTAAGAGCAGTCAGTGCTCTTAACCACTGAGTCATCTCTCCAGCCCCACTGTGCTGAGTTTTATGTTTCTTATTCTTATTCTATCACATTATCACAGGTACCTAGCCTCACATAAAGTATGGCTGAAAATGAATTTTTATTGAATATATGATATGTATATTAGAAGTGTATAATAAGTGCAGAGGGCACTTACTTTTTTTTCTTTTTTTCTTTGCATTTGTGGTCTTCACTTATATTTTGTTTTTTTTTATTGTTTTTTTTTTTTTTTTTTTGGTCTTTTTAAGACAGGGTCTCTCCCTGTAGTCTCAGCTTACTTGGAACTCACTGCATAGACCAGGCTGGACTTGAACTCACAAAGATCCGAGTGCCTCTGCCTCCCAAGGGCTGGATCTAAAGGCTTGCGCCACCATGCCTGGCTACTTTTCTTCTAATTGTGGTGAAATGGGTATAATTTAAGATTTACCATCTTAAAATTTATTTATTTATTTAGACAGGTCTCACTATGTAGCCCAGGCTAGACTGAGCTCTGTGGTCTTCCTGAGTGCTGGGATTTTAGGCATGAGTCATTGGCATCTGGCATTCAAGCATTTTGGGGGTGTGTTGCAGTTCACTAGTATTAAGTACATTTGCATTATTGAAACTCCAGAACCCTACTCATTTTCAAAAACTGAAATTCTATACCTATTGTATTTACTAAACAATAGCTCTACATTTCACACTCAGCCTCTCCCCCCTGGGAACTGCCATTCTACATTCTTTCTCTATGATTTTCATTAGTCTAGATACCTTGCATAGATGGAATCACTGTTTTTCTTTTTATGACTGGATATTCTACTTAGCATAGTGTCCTCAAGGTTTATTCATATATTAGGATTTCCTTTTTATAATATTTTATTTTAGGTTTGGAGGTTAATTAGTCTTAGGAATTAATTTAACATTAAAAATAAAATCTTTACACCTCTAAGAAGCTTAAGTAAATCTACTTTTTCATGTTCTTCCCACTAAGTGAAACTATAACCCCTAGAAATTATCTGACAAATAGAAGAAGAAATGTGGTTAGAGGAAGGCAGATCAGCAAGTGATCTCAGGATCAAGGAAATCAGAGTACTCTCATGTGAGTTACCCTTATGCATGCCAGGCTTTGAGATGAAGAAACTGGTGGTCAGAAAATGCACAATGTACTAGCACTCTTGTACTAGCACAAGAGCAGATATGTAGACCAGTGTAATAGCAGTCCCAGAAATGGACCCATACAGCTAAACCATCTGATTTGACAAAGCTGCTAAAAGCATCCATTGAAGAACAAATACTTCTTCAGCTGTTGGTGCTAGGAAAACTAATCTAATCTTTATTTGTGATAGTTATATATTGTCAACCTGACAGTATTCAGAATCATCTAGGAGACAAACCTCTGGCATGTCTGTGAGGAAGTTTCCAGATTAGATTAACAAGTGAGACGACTCACTCTGGATATGGGAGCACCATTCCATGAGCTGGCATCCTGGACTGAATAAAAAGGAGAAAGTGATCAGAGCAACAGCACTGTGATGGTTAGTGTTACTTGTCAATTGGAGAGAACCTAGAATCACCTGGAGATGGGCCTCTGGGCATGCCTGTGGGATATTATTTTAATTGTATTAATTGAAGTGGGAAGACCCATCCACTATGGGTAGCATCATTCCCTGACTAGGATCTTGGATAGTATAAATGGAGAAAGGTCATTCTAATCCCACTTCTTATTTCAGTACAAACGAGATGATTTCTTGCTTTCAACCTGCTGCTTTTCAGCAATGATATTTTCACAACATATACACATTTATACATTGTTCTGGGTCAGGGGCAAGGAAGAGTTCATGAGAGATTAAAGCTATATGTTTAGATTACATGAGGAAGACAAGGCCTAGTAAACTTGTTTACATTATAAACAAACTGAGAATGTTAAATCATCTCAAAACATAAGATTAGCTTTAGATACAAGATTAGGTGAGCTTCCATTTGTAGCAGAAAGCATCCCAGAAGTCATTCCCATACCTATGACCCCAGAAAAATTTGGATATAGGTCCACATGACAACTTACACACATAGGAGCATTATTCATAATGTCCAAAAGGTGAAAGCAATCCAAGTGTCCATTAACTCATAAATATATAATAAAATATGCTCTATCAATACATGAAACACATGCTATGACACAGATAGGTTCTGAAAATGCAGTAAAAGAAGCCAGTCATAAAAGATGATGTGATAGAAACAAATTAGGCAAATTCATAAAGACAGAGAAGGTTAATAGATAGAAAGTTCAAAGAAGTGTCTGTTAATTGGTACTGGTGATGACAATGTTCTCAAAATGATTTTGGTGACCGAGGCATAAACTGTGAGCATACTGAAATCATTGAATGGTTGGTTGTGCGGCTAAACTGCATAGTTTGTGGATTTTATCTTCTTGAAGGTATTTTTAAAAAATAATTCAGCAGTGAGCTTTTAAAAGTTATATGCCATGACCAAGTAGGATCTGTTCCAAAGAGGCAAAGTTGGTTCATTATTTTAAAAAAATAAAGTAATATAATCTACCATATTAACAGGTTGGAGGGAAAAATCACATTTAAGGTAAAAGAAAATTTCCTTCTGTTCCTATTTTATTCTCTCTGTGTACATGCACATTTGTATATTTGTCTATTCATATGCACCAGCATGTGGAGGCCAGAAGGTCAACCTCAGGTGATATTCCTCAGGAGCTCTCTACCTTACGTTTTTGAGACAGGATCTGCCATTGGTTCCTGGGGCTCACTGATTAGACTAGGTTGGATAGTTTAGTCTCAGACCAGACTGATAGCCAGCAGACCTCAAGAATCCTCCTGTCTCCATCTCCCCAACACTGGGATTACAAGTGTGTGCCATCATGCCCAGATTTTTTTTTTTCCTTTGGGTGCTGGGGATCAAATTCATATCCTCAATGCTCTTGCAGCGCTTTACTGACTGAATCATCTATTTCTTTATTTTTAAAATATTTTTTAAATGTTGGATTGCTTCTGAATTTTGTCTAGAGCTTTATCTACATCAATTGATATATAATATGGAATACTACTCAGCAATAAAAAGGAATGAGCTATTGATACAAGCAATAATTAGGATATATCTGAAGATAATTGTCTTAATGAAAATATCATCCCTGAAAGTTATATTTTATATGATTACACTTATGTATCTTTCTTAAAATGATGACATTACAGAAATGGAGATTAGATTAGTGGTTATTAGGAACGGAAGAGGAGGATGCAGTATGAAGGCGGCATAAGGGATGGAAATGGAGTGGAGTTATTTTGTCTGTTGATGCCAGAGTCCTGGTTGTAATATACTGTGAGTCTGTAAGGTGTCACCTTTAGGGAAGATAGCAAAATATACATGGTGTGGCTGTTACTTTTTAGAGTGTGTATGTTACATGTCTGTGTGTGCATGTGTGGTGGGTGCACTTGCCTCTGTGTGTGCATGTAGAGGCCAGAAGTTTACTTCAGCCATCTTCCCCAGTGGTTGTCCACCTTACTTTTTTTTAAGACAAAGTCTCACTGAACCTGATGCTTGCTGTTTTGGCTAGACTAGCTGACTAGTGAGCCCCAGGGATCCTCCTGTCTCTGCTTCCCAGAGCTGAGATTACAGACATGTACTACCTGGCTTTTTATATGTGTGCTGAGGATCCCAACTCATGTCCTCATGCTTGCACAGCCAACACTTTACCCACTGAGCCATCTTCCCAGTCCCTGACACGGTTTCTTTAATGGCTGGTTTTTCTATGCTTTCAAGTTCATAAGGTAGGTTATGTAAATTATCTTCATAGCCTCCTGTTTCTTTGTCTCTTCACTTTGTTAGAAACTATCACCAAGCAGGAAAAGAAAGGAACAACCAGAAGACACTTCTATTGCTAGTCATGCTTCCTACTTGTGGATTTTAACCCAACACAAACACATTTCTTTGTGTGTGTTGAGGGGTGGCACTGGTAATTGAACAAGGGCAATAGTACTGCTGGGCAAGTACTCTTCCACTAGACCTGCATCCCCAGTCCTTGGGTTTTTGGAAGGGTCACACTGTGCAATTCAGACTGGCCTGTAACTTGCTGTGCAGCCCAGACTGACCTCACACTTAATGATCCTCCTGCCTCCACCCCCCTGTGTGCTGGGATTATAGCTATGTCACCACTCCCAGCCTCTGTAAATACATTTCTGGCTGTCCATCTTCTCATAAACTTCTTGGTGTGTTAGCTTTGATAGATGGTTACATTTTAAGAAATAAATCTATTGGGGCCAGGCATGGTGGTGCACGCCTTTAATCCCAGCACTCAGCAGGCAGAGGCAGGCGGATCTCTGAGTTCAAGGCCAGCCTGGTCTACATAGTGAGTTCCAGGACAGCTGGGGCTACAGGGAGACCCTGTCTCAAAAAGACCAAAAAAGAAAAAAGAAAAGAAAGAAATCTATTTTTATATCATATCTAAATATAACTTGTTTACTTAATATAGGAAAGCCATGGCAGAAAAATACATCATGACAGCTGCGAAACTCATTGCTCCTGTCATCGAATCATCGTTTGCTGTGGGTTATAACTGGTAAGAGAAATTCAATAAAACTCCCTTAATGTTTTTATAATTTGTATTGTCACATTAGAAAAGTGAATATATGATGGTTAAGATTGATTTGTACTTTATCAGGCAGGTGATGTTGAGTTAATATAGACCATTGCAAAAGTCCTAGTCCTAGAAGTAAGATGGTTTTCTTACTGCTCATGTCATTTTGTAATTAAGTAGTGAAAGGCCAGTGTGCTACCATTACTTTGATTTTTTTCCAATCTGTGCTCTTTTTCTTTTGATTTTATCCTTTATATTTTTTCCATTTTTCTGCCTTTTTTCATTAGGATTAAACTTTTTAACCTAAGTAATAGTTCTAAGGAGGCCATTATCTCCTTATATAATCTATTTCCTAAAGAGAAATAAAGCATTTGAGAGTTGGTAAATCCTAAAACATTGGCTAAATGAGCAAACTGTTACATTTTTTTTTTCCATTCTACATGATAAGGGGGCTCTTTTTGATAGTGTCTTGGATAGGTGATAATGATTTCTGCATGAAATCCATTATTTATTTGCTTGATTTTCTTTTTTTTTTTTTTCAGACAGGGTCTCCCTATAGCCCCAGCTGGCCTAGAACTCACTGTGTAGACCAGGCTATCTCGATCTCACAGAGATCCACCTGCCTCTGCCTCCCGAGTGCTGAGATTAAAGGTGTGCACCACCATGCCTGGCTTTTTTTTTTTTTTTTAATCTATGTATTGAATCCAAATCTGCTCCTCACAAAATTCTTGTTTTGATCTATTAAACCAACATAGTCTGTGACGTCTTCTACAAAACATCTTAACTAGAATTTTAAAAGTCCAAAATATAGGGCTGGAGAGATGGCTCAATGGTTAAGAACACTTGTTTTTCCAGCGACCTGGGTTTGAGTCCCAGCATCCACATGGTGGCTAACAACTGTCTATACTTCCAATTCCAGGGTATCTGACATCCTCTTCTGACCTCTGTAGGACATTGCACCCATGTGGTGCACTTACATACATGCAGGCAAAATACACATAAAATAAAAATAATAAATAATTTATTAAAAATCCAAAATACATATGCATGGCTTTTTAAAAGTCAAGTATGGAAGTGTTACCAAACTAATTTCATTTTTACTTTTCATATTTCTTATTGGGAGAAGGAGCAAATGCCCTCTTTATTAAACTTTTATGTCTCAGATTGTATTTAACTTTGGAATCATTTTATTCCCTGGACCTCATTGTCTTCTTTTAGTTTGCACTGGAGGCTTTGACTTTGACTCATTGCATTTTGTTTTAATTGGTGTTTCCAGTTGCCTGCCT
>NW_008360304.1:539440-607164 GCF_000622305.1 Nannospalax galili | reverse complement strand
TCCTTCCTTCCTTCCTTCCTTCCTTCCTTCCTTCCTTCTTTCCTTCCTTCCGATTGGTCTCACTGTAGTCCAGGCAGCTCTTGAACTCACAGCTGTCCGCCTACCTCAGCTTTCCACATGGCTCTTTCCTTGCTTTCATTGTCTTGCACACTCAGGTTTTTCCTATTCTCCCTCATCAAATCTGTCCTTGCTCTAGCTTCTGTAAGCTGGCTACTGTCTTGGCCTGGAGCTAAACGGCATCTGGAGCCTATCTTGGTTTCTTTTCTGGTTTGAATCCTTTTGTTTAACAAGTACAACTTTTTGTCTTGATTTCATCCTGAATTAACCTCTTAATATCTGCCTACTTCCCTCTGTTCTCATTCTTTCTTTTAGAGATGGAGGTCTTAGTATGTAGTCCAGGTTGGTCTCCTAGGCTCAGATAATCTTTACCTCAGCTTCTTGAGTGATGGGACTTCAGGCAGGTACCAGTTACACAGTCTCATTCTTGGTATTCTTGTTTATATATTTTTTAAATATTTCCAAGAGCATCTTGTTTTTCTCTGGCTGTTCTTTTGGGACGATGGAGGGTAAGAGGGACAGTCTGCAGGACTGGCTCCATGAAGAGGGCAGACCAAGCAGTCATTGGTTCCAGTTAGTGCCCCCCAGCAGGCAGAAGGTCATCCTGATGCCAGTTGCTAGGCTTCACGCATGTCTGAATCCAGGCAAACCTGAACTCTGGAGTCAGTGCACCTCTGTGGTGGCCTTCTTAGTGGTGTTTCCTTTCCTGTGTTTTGCAAGCCAGCACTCTTTTATCCCCTGTCATCCAGAAATTATGCTTGTTTGTGTCCCCTTCTTTCCATGATGTAGAAGTCAGAAGACAACCTTAGGGTCAGTCCTCACCTTCCTCTTGTTATGAGGCAGAGTATCTCTTGTTTGCTGTTGCTATACTGTGTACTCCAGGCTAACTGGGACATGAGCCTCTGAGGGATTCTTCTGTCTCTGCCCCTTCTTATTGTAGGAGTGTTAGGATTACAGACATGGCACTATGTTCTTCGAAATGATTTTGTCTTAAAATCCATATGGATTTTAGAAAAAGATTCTGTATCTGCACATGAAGTCCTTGGGACATTGATAGGGATTATACTAAATCTAATTTTCATTAGGGATTCCTGCATGAAATCAATTTTGAAGGTATTGTAAATGCAGTTGTATTCTTAATAGACTTTGGGGATTGTTCATTTTGTATTGGCTTTGTAGTCTGTTGTATTGCTTAATTTCCAGAAAGTTTGATATTTTCTATTATAGTTGTCTCACTGATTTCTGGCATAATTTCATTGTGATCAGAAGATAGATATGGGATGCTTGTCTTGAAATTTGTTGAGGATGGTGCATGAATCCATTTACACGACAAGAACACATGCTCTGTTACTGGTTAGGAATAATGTCTAGTTCCTTATAATTTTGTTAAGATCTTATCCTTAGCTAGGTGTAGTGGTGCACAACTTTAATCCCAGCACAGGGAAGACAGAGCCAGGAATATCTCTGTGAGATAAAGGCTACCCTGGTCTACATAGTGAGTTCCAGGCCAGCTGGGGGGTACAGAGAGACCCTGTCTTGAAAAGACCAAAAAAAAAATGTTCTTATCCTTACTGAATTTTGTTTGTTGATTCTTTCCATTACTGATTATATGTGTCAATTTTTTTATTTTACTGTGGTTGTGGTTTCTACATTTCTTTAAGTATAGTAATTTTTTCTTTGAAATTATGTTATTGAATGTGTACAGATTTAAAATTAAGATATATCCCTGGTTGATTATGCTTTTTATTAGTAAGAAATATTCTTTAGTCCCAGTCACTGAGCCATTGCCAAGGACTCAGTACCTTCTTCCTCCTTGAGATCTCTTGTTTACTGATGCTCCCTGTCCCCCATCTCAGCTACTCTTTTGACCCCTTTGCTGATGCAAATAAGGGTGATGACCTGTTTCCTGCTGGAACTGAGGATTCTATCCATATAAGAATTCTGCAGAGGGGCTAGAGAGATGGCTAAGCAGTTAAGAGCACTGACTCATTGCAGAGGACCCAGGCTGTGTTCCATGCACCCACATGGTGACTAACAGCCATCTATAACTCCAGTTCCAGGGGATCCAGCACCTTTTTCTAGCCTCTGTGGGCATTGCATGAATGGGTGCACTTATATACATACAGGCAAAATACTCATACACATAAAATAGAAATAAATAAAACTTTTAAAGAATTCAGCAGAGAAATGGCAGAAAGACCCTTACTGCTGTCCAAGAACTCACTGATGATTACAGTAAAAAGAAACCAGTGAAGGCATTTAAGAAATTTGTCTGCACTAGTACTGTTACGGAGCATCAGAGTATGAAGTAATTCAGTTACAGGACAGCCTCTGAAAGAACATATGCCAGTTCCTGATAGAGACTGGCTAGCTAAGGATGATCAACTGAAGGTTCCTGGATTTTAAGTGCTTGTGGCTCTCTGAAGCTTAAATGAGAGTTTACTTGCAATTTCCTTTCTGTCCCTTGTCACAAATTTAAATACCTTACTGTTTGTATAATGTAAGCATTTGGAGTCTGCTTTTAACTTGGACTAATACAACTCCTTCATGTAATAAACTGAAAAAAAATCCATAAAAAAGAAATATCCTTTACTATTTTTAGTAATAGCTCATCTTACAGTTTGTTTCATATGCTTATTTTTTTATTTTGTGATGTATCTTTTTATACTTTTTAATTTTTCTGTGTTCTTTTTTAAACTTTTAAATTTTATTTTTATCTTATGTGTTTGAGTGTTTTGCCTGTATGTATTGTAAGTGTAGCTATGCACTTTTGGCCTGCTGAAGCCAAAAAAGAGAGGTCTTATCTCCTGGAACTAGAGTTACTGACAGTTGTTAGCCACCATATGGGTGCTGGGAACCAAACCCAGGTCCTCTGGAAAGAGCAGCCTGTGCTCTCAACTGCTAAGCCCTTTTCTTTGCAGTCTCTTTTCTTTGTTCTTAATTTAATCTGTGCCTCATAAGCAACATAGAGTAGAGCTTTTTTTTCTTCTTTTTTGTAATTCTCTGAAATTCTTAGTCTTTTAGTAGAATTATTTAACACTTTTACATTTAAAATACTTATCTATCTGGTTTTCTATGTTCTGTCTTACTTTTTTTCCTGTTTGACTTGGGGTTCATTGAGAGATCCTGTCTCAAAAAATAAGGTGGCAAATGATAGAGAATAACAGCTGCCATCCACCTCTGGACTCCACATGCATGGAGGGAGGGAAGGAGGGAGGGAGAAAGGGAGGGAGGGAGGGAAGGAAGGAAAGAAGGAAGGAAGGAAGGCAGGCTGAAATGAAAGCAAGGAACCCTTTTGTGCTTTACTTTTTTGTAGGTGTGTAGAAGTGGTGAAAGCCTCTCAGTATGTAGAGCTAGCTAATGATCTGGAAATAAACAAAGCGATTACGTACTTGAGACAAAAGGACTTTAACCAAGTAAGTTTCAGTGCCATTTCATATGTTAATTGATCAAAAAATTAATGCAGGGAAAATCCTTTCTAAAATAATGTTACCTGACTTGAAGTAATATTTGTTCTTCTATCTTAATATAATTCCATTAATTAAGTGCTCTACCCCGAGCTATATCCCTACCTATAAACTTTTACAAATTTTTACATGTTGGTTCTGTTTCTTAAAAGGTAAATAATTTCCATATATAGTATACTATTAAGTTACCAAACCCAATGCTGGTCCAGACATTGGCTTTACCCTAGAAATCTCCTGACTGCTGTACAAAGTGCTAAGGATGTAGAATCCGGGATTATGTGCTGGGAGTCCGAATTGCAGCCTGGTGTTCTTCTGTCTTCTTGTACTATGTGAAACAGCTTCCCTGAAGGCTGTTTCAAATGTCTCCTGCACTGAGAATGAAAGGCTGCCTACGCTAGACACTGGGTTAGAAGCCTGGGATTCCTCACTGGTGAGCTGCTATACCGTGCTGCCTTGAGGGTAGTGTACAGCAGTGTCCCCTTCAGTATTCCACTCAAGCAGGGCAGAGCTGAGACAAACAGAGGCTTGCACAACTTTAGGAAAAAGAGGGGAGGGCTGGAGAGATGGTTCAGTGGTTAAGAGCACTGGCTTCTCTTACAGAGGACCTGGTTTTGATTCCCAGCACCCACATGGTGGCCAACAACCGCCCGTAACTCCAGGGGAATTTGACGCCTTCTTCTGACCTCCACAGACATTGCATGACACAAATGCACTTACATATATGCAGGCAATACATTTGTACACATAAAAATAATAAATACAAAATTTTTTAAAAATACAAAGAAGGGAGGACTGGAGAGATGGCTCAGTGATTAAGAGCACTGGCTGCTCTTGCAAAGGACCCAGGTTCAGTTCTCAACACTTACCTAGTGGTCAACAACCGCTAGGTAACTCTAGTTCCATGGGGTCTGCTGCCCTTTTCTGACCTCTATGGGCATCAGGCATGCATGTGGTGCACACACATACATGACAAGTAAAACACTCATACACATAAAATAAAAATAAATCATAAAATTAAAAAAAAAAAAAAAACTGGGTTGGCTGCATGTGCCTATAACTCTAGTGCTTCTAAGAAGCAGAGATTAGTAGATCCCTGGGGTTTGCTAGCCTGCCAAAATAGCCAAAATGGCAAGCTCCAGGTTCAGTGATGGACCCTACCTTGAAATTAAAGTGGAAGAACACTTGAGAAAGATATCTCAGTGTCAAACTATGTCCTCCATATGCTCCATACAGTCAGATACATCTATATACACACATACACCATATACCCACACATATAACACACATATAAAAAATGATACTAAAATCACAGAGTATTTGTTCTTTGTGATAATGATGTTGCCTGTAGTCATTTTTGTAACAGAGAAAAGCATGGCCAAAAAGCCAGCAGTGAAGGAAATAAAGTGGCTGGTCTGGAGGTCATAAAGCAGCCTTGGGCTATAGAGTATCACCCCAGAAACAATGAAGACATAGAGCTCTTTTGTCTCATTGTTTCTGAAGGCAGAAAACAAAACCAGCAACTTTTAATTTTCTTTTTTTTTTTTGTCTTAACCTTTTACAATTTTGATGTTTAGTATACTTTTTTTTTTTTTGGTGGAAATTGAACCCAGGGCCTTGTGCATGTTAGGTAAGCACTCCTCTCCCCTGGTCACACCTCCCCTCACTGTCCCTCATCCAATTTAATGTACTCTCTTATATAGATAATATAGCCTGTAGATTTGTCTGATGTGTGTCCCTAAATGTCCATCCACTGAGCCCACCAATAGTGCCATCCCCAGGGACTGGAGAGATGGCTCAGGGGTTAAGAGCACTCACTGCTCTGCAGAGGATCTGGGTTCAGTTCCCAGCACCCACATGGCAGCTAGCAACCATCTGTAACTCCAGTTCCAGGGTATCCAACACCCTCTTCTGACCTCCATGAGCATTGCACGACATGGGTGCATTTACATACATACAGGCAATACACTCATACCCATGAAATAAAGTTAATAAAAATAATATTTTAGCACAGGGTGTGGTGGCACATGCCTTTAATTTCAGCACTTGGGAGGCAGAGGCAGGCAGATCTCTGTGAGTTCAGGGCCAGCCTGGTCTACAAAGTGAGTTCCAGGACAGCTGGGGCTACAGGGAGACCCTGTCTCAAAAAGACCAAAAAAAAATTAGTATTTTATTTTGTTATTTTTATTTTATGGGTATGAGTGTATTGCCTGTGTGTATGTGAGGGCACCCGTGTCATGCAATGCCGTGGAGGTCAGAAGGGGGCTTCGGATTCCCCTAGAACTGGAGTTAAGGACGGTTCGTAGCCACCATGTGGGTGCTGGGAATTGAACCCGGGTCCTCTGCAAGAGCAGTCAGTGCTCTTAACTGCTGAGCCATCTCTCCAGCTCCCAATAAAATATTTTTAAAAAAGATTCCTATCCCTGTAAGACACTGTGTCTCCCCCTCCTAGCAGCCATCAGTTGCCAAACATTTTTAGGTTGGGTTAGCATTTCTTACCCACTTTCCCACATCTGTGCTGGGATTTTGTCTCATTTGAGCTTGTATAGGATTTGTCCATGCTGTCACCATTGCTGTGAGTTCATATGAGTAACTGACCATCTGTTTGGAAGACCGTTTCCCTGTGGTCATCCACTCCCTCTGGATCTCTTTAAAACAGGGTCTCCCTGTAGTCCTAGCTGGCCTGGAATTCACTATATAGAACAGGTTGGCCTGAATCTCATAGAGATCTGTCTGCCTGTGTCTCCCAAGTGTTGAGATTAAAGGTGTGCTCCCCCACACCCAGCTAATATTTTACTTTTTAAGATATATTTATTTAATGGGTATGAGTGTATTGCCTGCATGTGTGTATGTGCACTCATGTTGTGCAATGCCCACAGAGGTCAGAAGAAGGTGTTGGATCCCCTGGAACTGTAGTTATGGACCGTTGTTCGATTCCTGGGTTCGATTCCCAGCACCCACATGGTGGCTTCTAACTGTCCTTAACTCCAGCTCCAGGGGAATCCGATGCCCTCTTCTGACCCCTGCGGCATTGCGTGACATGGGTGCCCTCACACATATGCAGGCAATACACTCATACACATAAAATAAAAATAAATAAATAAATAAATAAATAGAGCAATACCATAACTCATATGGAAACTGAGATATATAGAATTTAGATTTTTTGGTTTTTGGTGCTAGGAATCAAAGTAAGGACCTTGAACATGCTAGATAGGCCCTGTACCTCTGAGCCACACCTCCAGCATTTTAAAATCTAGTATATGGTTTTCATTTTTGGAATGTAGTATTTTAATATCTTTTATTCTTCAAAAAAATCAAATCAGCATGCTTGCTGGTACTATTAGAATCCAGTACTGCATGGCATACACATCTGCAGTAGCTGTACCTGATAGTCATGGTCAAAGAGAATGCAGAATCTTTGTCTAGACACAGTGCTTGTCAGGAACAGGAGGTACCAAGACATCAAAGAGAAACTTACTATTTAAAAAAAAATATTTTCTTTATTATTTTTATTTTATGTGTATAAGTATATTGCCTATGTGTATGTGAGTGCACCTGTGTCGTGCCATGCCATGGAGATCAGAAGAGGGCTTCAGATTCCCCTGGAACTGGAGTTAAGGACAGTTCATAGCCGCCATGTGGGTGCTGGAAATCAAACCTGGGTCCTCTACAAGAGCAGTCAGTGCTCTTAACCGCTGATCCATCTCTCCAGCCCCAAAACTTATTTTTTTTAAAGGAAGATAATAGAACTCACTGTTCCTCTTCACTTTTTTTCTTTCTCATATTCTGCAGTTATTTATATATTGAATATTTATTCACCTCTCATTGGAAGGTGTCTGGCTGTTCCACATACTGTCTGATTAGCATTATAGCAGACTTGTCAGGTGGCTAAAAAGTATACATCAATTTTTCAGGACTTGAAGATGTAATTATATTTAAATATACTATAGGCAATATTTATAATATTTCCAGAATTATTTTGTTACTGATTTTGAAATATGTTCAGCCATTCATTTTTCTTCGTCTAGAATTTCAGTTGTATTTATAAAAGACCTTTTCCCCATGTCTCCTCTGTCCCATGTTCTTTTTTAAGAACGGGTTTTTATCCTTTTGCTGTGTTTTATATTTATTCAGAATATTTTGTGGGCTCTTGGTCTTCAAGTTCTGGTTACCTCAATAGCTCGCCAATGTTTTTGAGAAATAGTCTTAGTATTTTATATAACTTTTCTAGTTGTTCTTTGTGGGAAAATAGTCTGTAATAGCCAGAAGCAGGAACCCCAGAATATTTTGTAAGGAGAAAATTGGATCATGTCAGGTAAAACCTTTCACATGCTCCTGCCAACCATCATATAGGATGAACAGAGATCTGCTTCCATGACTCACAAGGCCCATTATCCACTGCTGACCTTTTTTTCAGCCATCAGTCCTCTCTTCAGCTGTGTTTATCTACTGTTAAATCTATCTAATGACCTCAATTTTGCTATTATATCTTGGTTATAAAATTTCTATTTTATTCCGTTTGATAAAGTGTTTCTTGACTGAAATTCTTATCCTACCATCTGTTTTCTTGGACTTCTGAATATACCCCTCCTGTGCCCATCTCTGTTTTATACTTCACACAGATCCTTTCCCCCGCATATAACAATGGTAGTAACTTCACATGTTCCATTTCTAGGCTGTAGATACCTTGAAAATGTTTGAAAAGAAGGACAGTAGAGTAAAAAGTGCAGCTGCAACCAACCTCTCGTTCCTGTATTATCTGGTAGGTTTCAGGCTTTTACAGCTAAGAGTTGTTTATATGGTATTTCTATATTGCTAAATTTCTACCTGAGGATGTTCCTAAGAGGTGTACAAAGAAGACTGGCACAGAATACATGTGGAATGAGGTACATTGAGGATCTGTTCATGGCAAGTGCTGGGTCAGGGGTTGAATTTACAGACGTGAGTGAAAAGACCATCTCTGAAGAAGGGAGGGAGAAAAACTGGTAGTGAGGGAAACACCAGAGAATTATGGGATGACAGCTGCAAGATGAGCTGGAGACATATTTCAACTCCTTTGTGTTAGTGATGAAGACAGTAGTATTTTAGGTTAAAAGATTTAAATAAAGGCTGGGCATGGTGGTGCACACCTTTAATCCTAGCACTTGGGAGGCAGAGGCAGGCGGATCTCTCTGAGATTAAGGCCAACCTATTCTACATAGTGAGTTCCAAGCCAACTGGGGCTACAGGGGGGCCCTTTCTCAAAAAAACCAAAAAAAAAAAAAAAAGTCAGCCGTGGTGGCACATGCCTTTAGTACTAGCACTCAGGAGGCAGAAGCAGGTTTATCTCTATGAGTTTGAGGCCAGCCTGGTCTACATAGTGAGTTCAGGCCAGCTGGGACTACAAGGAAGGAGAGCCTGTCTCAAAAAGACCAAAAAAAAAAAACAAAACAAGACTTAAATAAGGTTATAAGGTTACAGAGTGCCATCCATAACAGGCATTCATTGAATGCCTACTAGATGCCAATCATTGGGAATACTAGAGGTATGTGGGTGCTAGTTGTACTGGGTGCTTTCCAATTACAGACAACTTGCCTTTTATCCAGCCTCAGATAGCTCCCTACAGGCTCTACTCAGTTGCCTGCCTCTGCAGTCCCAAACAGCAACTGCTCACAGCTTTTCTAAGTGTTGCTTGTTACCATTGCCATGTCTAAAAGACAATGTTATATGCTTCAGTTTTTATCACAGCAGCTCTTCACTTTTTGGTAGTAATTTTTATGTAAGTCAGAGTTCAGAGGCTGCATGAAGACTTGTACAGGGATGTTCACAGCAATACCATTCGTGAGAATCAAAAGGTAGATGAGAGCAACCCAAGTATGTATCAGCAAGTAAGGTACAGAGCAAATGTAGTATATGCATACACTGGATGCTACTCAGACAGTAAAAACAGTAAGCTATAGGGACCTTACAAACATACCAAGTGAAAGAAGTCATAAGATCCCACTTAACATCTAATATTCAGGATAGGCAGGGAAAGAACACAGTACAGGTTTCTAGAGCCTGGGAGGAAGGAAAATAGGGTGTGACTGCTGATGGGCACAGGGTTTCTATTGAGGGGAAGAAAAATATCCTAGAAGGAGGTAATAGTGATAACTGCTCCAACTCTGTGGAGCCACTAATTGCCACTGAGTTGAGCATTTTAAAGAGGTTCTCACTTTCACCAAGCTGACCTGGGACAGATGGCTATGCCACTAGGAAATAGAGAGGTATGTGGACCTCATGCAAATGGCAAGGTCCTGAGCAAATGTTTGACCAAGAGAGGGAGAGAAAACCGTGCAGTGATAGAAGTATAAACAGACATGTAGAGGGTGATGCAGCCAGGTGCAGAGCAGGGGAGGACAATGATGTCCTTCCGGCTGTTTCAGTGCTTCAGGTGGGAAGGGAGTGCACAACAAATGAGGACATGGGATTTGAGCTTTGAACATGGACCCACCTATATATAAATACTGTTGTCATTCAAACTATGAAACTAGAGAAACTAGTCATAGGAAACTTAACTGGTTGAGCTTGATGGTTAAATCTTTTTTATAAATAGCCTGTCAAAACCAAGATATTTAAAATATTTGTTTCTGTTTATCATTATCTGTAATCCCAGAAAGCCTGTTTATTATTTCTCTACTCTCTAAACAATCTAAAGATACTTGAGGAAATTCAGTCTGTGTATCTTTTATACTTTGTTTAGGAAAATGAGTTTGCACAAGCCAGCAGCTATGCAGATTTAGCTGTGAACTCTGACAGATATAACCCATCAGCTCTAACTAATAAAGGGAATATGGTTTTTGCAAATGGTGACTATGAGAAGGCAGCTGAGTTCTATAAAGAGGCTCTAAGAAATGATTCTTCTTGTACAGAAGCACTTTATAATATTGGTGAGTTTAACATAATGAAATTGCATTTTGCAGTTTTTGTTTATTTTTTCATAAACTCATTCAAACTTGTTGACTTTCTTCCCCAAAGAAGTTCAAAAGACTGCTTCCTTTCAGATTATAGATTATTTTAAGTAGAATAAATAATTCAGAAGCTAGGTATTCATAAAATTTGGGTCAGTATTGTCATACTGCTCTCTAAAAAGACTTCCAATATCTATATCTATCACAGTGTACAAGGCTGAGTCCCCAAGTTTCTGATGATACTAGATTTTTTTTAACTTTTGTCAAATATGTACAGAAAAAAAAATCTTCCTTTTTAGTTATGAACAACTTCAAATATTCAAAAAGCACATTGGGGTATTTATCACTACAATTTAATACATTTTAAGATTTTGCCATATGTACTTAAAATTTTGTTTTAAGAAACAAAATATTGGGGCTGGAGAGATGGCTCAGCGGTTAAAGAGCCCTGGCTGCTCTTGCAGAGGACCTAGGTTCAGTTCCCAGCACCCACATGGTGGCTAACAACTGTCCCTAACTCCAGTTCCAGGGGATCCAACCCCTTCTTCTAACCTCTGCAGGAATTGTACAATACAGGTGCACTTACATACATACAGACAATACATCCATACACATAAAATAATATTTTTTAAAAGAAACAAAATATTATAAGCCACAAAAACTCATCAGCATCTCACTCCATTCTTTGCTTTTCAGAGGTTGTCTGAAATGGTACTGTTGCTTCCAAAATGTTGGAGACACACACGTCAGTAATAATGGGACTTGTTTCTTTAGTTCTCATTGATGTTACTTTGAAAATTTGCTTCTCCCTACATTTGTTGTTACTATTTGTTTGGTTGACTTCTGGAGGGAAGGAGGGTTTGCTTGTTCTTTTATTGTCTTTTTCACACTGTAACCTTTCCTCTGGAACCTTTCCTCTGGATGTCTGATTCCCTTAAACTGTCTTCTGGGGTTTAGTAATTTTTAGATAAAAGCTGAGTAGAAGCACTCAGAGACTGAGGCATCAGGATCTCTGTGTGTTCAAGGCCAGGTGTGGTCTGCCTAGCAGGTTCCAGGCCAGCTGGGCTACATAGTGAGACCCCCATCTCAGAAAAACAAAACAGTGCTTATTGGAGGAGCTAGGGAGATGACTGTCAGTAAAGTACTTGCTGCACAAGCTAGAGAACCTGAGTTTTGATCCCAAAGACTCACATAAAAAGCCAAACAGGGCAGCACATGCCTGTAACTCTAGCACTGGGTAGATAGAGTTGGGAGGATCCCTGGGGCTTGCTGGCCAGGTAGTCTAGCGGAATTGGTGAGCTCCAGGTTCACTGAGAGACCCTGTCTCACATAAGATGGAGAATGATTGAAAAAGACACCCAACATGAACTTCTTGGCTCCATGTGCATGCTAACACATGGTGTTTGCGTGCACACACACACACACACACACACACACACACACACACACACACGACCCACTCACTGTCAGCTTTCGAGAAGAGGTAAGCCAGGAAGGAAATAGCTGAGCAAGGAGAACCTGGCTCAGAAGTGACAAGCAGGATGGAGGCTATAACATTTGAGATCTGGAAAGAGTTTTACTGCACAGGGAGGGGAAGGGCATGGGCTCTGGTGGAGGAGCTAGATTGCCTAGATAGATGCTGCTTTATTCACTTAGTCAATTTTAGGTATTCCCCCCACTCACTGTTCCTTGAGGGTGTGTGGGACTGGGGCCGCCCAAGGCCTTGCATGTCCTTAGCCCTTGCTGTTCTACTTTTGACTGTTCCTAATTTCTTCTATAAAACAAAATTTTTCTGTTATTAAATTAGATCTGCCAAACTTGGCTTTTAAAAATTGGTAATTTGTTGATGTCTTTATTTTTTGTGAAAAACAAAAATACGGAATACTTCATGAATTCGCATGTCATTCTTGTACAAGAGAGATGCTAATCTTCCCTGAAGTATTCTAATTTTAGAACATGTGCTGCCAAAGCAAGCACTTATTTTGTTTATTTTTTTAGACAGGGTCTAGCTAAGTAGCCCAGGCTAGATTTGAAGTCATAGTCTCTGGCCTTAGTCTCTCAAATACTGGCATTACAAGTATGCAAACTACTGTTGATTACTTTGTGAAGCACTCTTCTTATGAAGAACTTTACCCCCAAGATTACAAAATCATGAGAGGTGGTGTAGTAGTTAACGTAAAATTGTGGTGCCAGGCTGCCTGTATGTGAATCTGCCCTGTGACCTTGGGCAAGTTTTTATTTTTTAAAAAATATTTTTATTATTTTCGTTTTATGTGTATGAGTGTGTCGCCTGCATGTATGTGAGTGTACCCATGTCATGCAGTGCCACAGAAGTCAGAAGACGGCTTCAGATTCCCCTGGAACTGGAGTTAAGGACGGTTCATAGCCGCCATGTGGGTGCTGGGAATCGAACCTGGGTCCTCTGCAAGAGTAGTCAGTGCTCTTAACCTCTGAGCCATCTCTCCAGCCCTGAATTTTGGAATATTTAAATATACGCAATAAGATATCTTAGGGATGGAATTAAGTCTAAGCACCAAATTAATTTTTGTTTCATATATGACTTTTGTACATGGCCTGAAAGTAATTTTATATGTCTCTACTCTAAAAAAAAACTTTAATTATACTTATTTATTTATTGTGTGTGGATGTTTGTGTATATATGTGGGTGCACACATGCCACTCACAAGTGTGAAGGTCAGAGGACAACTTGTGGGAGTTGGCTCTCTCTTTCTACTACGTGGGTCCTGGGGATAGAACTCAGGTCATCAGACTTGATGGCAAGCACCTTTATCCACTGAATCATCTTGCTGGACCCATGTCTTTACTGTTGACTCATTTGTCACAGAGGTTTTCACATAGGTCAGGTATGGGATTTTCCACTTATGATACCATGTTGTATTTTAAAAACTTTCAGATTTTTAATTTTGGAGTTTTAAAATAAGGATGTTCAATTTGTATTTTATACTCTTACAAGCTTTTTTCCTGTGTAATTTAAAAATAAATTTTGAATTTTAAAAACTGCTTTATTAGCATGTATTAATTATACATAATAATGGGTTTCCTGAGGACATTTTCATGCATGTTTATAATGCATTAGGATCATTCCCACTCCTGCTAGCCCTCTTCTTCCTAACTAGCCCCCTTCTACTTTCATGTCTTAAATTCTTTTCTTTTCTTCAGTTGATTTGTTTTTATTTTATATGTTTGAGTGTTTTGCCTGCATGTCTGTCAGTGCACTACTTGCGTGCAATGCCCACATAGGCCAGAAGAGGGTATGGGATCCCTTGGAACTGGAATTATGGACAGTTGTTAGCCACCATGTAGGTGCTGGGAACCAAACCCAGGTCCTCTGCTCTTCTTTTAACCACTGAGCCATCCATCCAGCCCCTTGAATTATTTTTGTAATGAAATAAGGATCTCCATTTTTCCCCTTCACATACAGTCAGTTATCCTGGCCCAATCTATCACTAGTCCTTTCATTTCTACTGACTTTAAATACCTGTTAACTACATTCTGTAGCTGACTTCATTTCTAAACTGTTTATTCCTCTCTTTGGAATTGTTTGTTGGTTCCTGTCCCTACAATACACACACTTAAAATCACTGGAGCTCTGTAGTATGTTTGATGTGTGTTTGGTGTATCCCACTCCCTATTCTTTTTAAAATCCTACTTCTCCTTGCTTTTCTCTTCTGGATGAGTATTTATATTTACTTAGATGTATTTGTTGCTTTGAGTCAAATTACAGCAGTAATGATGCTTCTTTTCTCTCAAGGTCTCACCTATAAGAAGCTAAACCGTCTAGATGAGGCTTTGGACTCCTTCCTGAAACTTCATGCAATCCTTCGAAACAGTGCTCAAGTTCTTTGCCAGATTGCAAATATGTATCTTTTCTGAAAACTTAATGATATGATTAGTTCACTCAATTGACATTTTAATATCAATCATTAAACAATATTAGTCATTGAAATAATTAATGAGGATAATCTAGCAAACTAATGCACTGAAAATATTATTTCAGTGATTCTGTTTTTGAATTTTTTGCATTTTAAGAGAGATTAGTTAAAAATTAAAACTATTATTTAGTCTTATAACTAATAATTGAAGGAATTGAGGACAGCATTTTGAAAACACATAAACTGTTCACTGAAAGTAAATTAGAGGAGCTAGAGAGATGGTTCAGTGGTTAACAGCACTGGCTGCTCTTGCAGAGGACCCAGGTTCAGTCCTCAGCACCTACGCAATGTCTAACAACCATCCATAACTCCAATTCCAGAGAATCTGAAGTCCTCTTCTAGCCTCTGTGGCCATTGCACAACACAGGCATACCTACATACATGTAGGCAAAACACTCATATACGTCAAATAAAAATAAATAAATAAATTAGAGGGTTTATACTGAGTTCAATATTGTATAACTGTATTAATTCAACAGTGAACCTAAAAATTTTATAGCCACTTTTGAAAGAGATGTATCTTTGCTCTGGAAACTGTTATTGAGTATGTTAAAGCTGTAATGAAATGTGTCTTCTAAATATATATATAATTTTTTTAAAAAAGGAAAGAAAGTAGTGGCTGTAGAGATGGCTTAGCAGTTAAGAGCATGCACTGCTCTTGCAGAGGACCAGGGTTTGACTCCTAGCACCGACATGGTGGCTAACAACCATCCGTAACTCCAGTTCCAGGTGATTTGATGCTCTCTTCTGACCTTCACAGGTATTGCACAACATGGGTATACTTACATACATGCAGACAATACACTCATACACATAAAATAAAAATAATGAATAAAATATTTTTTAAAAGAAAGTAGAGGGGGCTGGAGAGATGGCTCAGTGGTTAAGAACACTGATTGTTCTTGCAGAAGACCCAGGTTTGAATCCCAGCACCCACATGGCAGCTAACAACTGTAACTCCAGTCCCAGGGGGATCCAGCAGCCTCTTCTGACCTCCACAGGCATTGCATGACACAGGTGCACTTACCTACATGGACACAATACATACATACACATAAAATAAAAATAATAAATTTTTAAAAATTTTAAAAAGAAAGTAGAGGCTGGAGAGATGGCTCGGTGGGCTCTTGCAAAAGACCCAGGTTCAATTCCCAGCACACACATGGTGGCTAACAACCATCTGTAACTCCAGTTCCAGGGTAATCCGATGACTTCTCTGATCTCTGAGGGCATTGCATGATGCAGGTACACTTACACACGTATAGGCAATATACTCATATACATAAAAAAAGATAAAGTAAATTAGATCCTTTAGAACACAGTATTCTAATTTCTATAGGGTGTCATTGAAACAGTAACTTAACTAATTAAAAAGAAAATATTGTTCATGACTAATTAGTACTGTTGAGTTTGAGTAATGTATTTTAGCTGATGTGTAGATACAGTAAATGTAGCTCCCAGAAAACATTTACCCTCCCAAATTCTGCAATGCTATGTGTGCCCTCATTCATCAGTACTCATACACTGGATGCATGCTAGATATGCAGGATTATACTTAGAGCTTTGGGGATGTGAGACTATACACTATTGCTGTCATGTCAGCTTCTACAACATAGTTTTCTTCAGTTTTTCTCCCACTCACTGTTAGAAAAGCAGAAATGTGTTGTTTTTAATGCCTTTCACTTTTTTAAAAAAGCACTTTAATTTTTCTCATTTTGATAAATCTTTACCACAACGCTGGGAAGAGTTAAAGCTTTACATAGATTTTTAAGGTACTATTATTTTGATATAAATATTATGTAAATATGTTTAGAAAAAGGTGAGATAGGCCATTAGTAATTTTAAGTACTATCCACTATACTTTAGATGAAGTAGATTACAATTTTTTTCATAAAATTCTTAGAACAGATAACATCGTAATTTTTCCAGGGGTGTGTTTTGTGTTTTGTTTTGTTTTTTGGGTTGGGTTGGGTTTTGTATTTTGTATTTCGTGTTGTGTTTTCTTTGTGTTGTGTTTTGCTTTGTGTTGTGTTTTGTTTTGTGGTTTTGTTTTGTTTTGTTTTGTGACAGGGTCACAACTGGCCTGGAACTCTCTATGTAGGCCAGGCTGACCTCAATCTCTTACTTTTGATTATTGATAATCAAAAGTATTAGAAAAAAATGCATTAATCTTAACTAACATTGCCTAAGATATGAATTAATGGAAGATCCCAATCAAGCTATTGAATGGCTGATGCAGCTGATCAGTGTTGTTCCAACTGATTCTCAAGCTCTGTCAAAACTAGGAGAGTTATATGACAGTGAGGGAGATAAATCCCAAGCATTCCAATATTACTATGAGGTAGGTATGTTAGCTCACTTTCTTTCTATTTTATGAGTTTTAAAGGGTCCAGGCCCTTAAAATTTTTTAAAATTTTAGAAAAGTTTATAATTTTTCATGTTTAAAATATTCTAGTTTTGATTAATTTTAATTAAAATGAAAAAGTACTAATTTATTTTTCTTAAATGATTTGCCTCTTTTGATTCTTTCAAATATTAAATATGACTTTTATCATAAATAATTTATAACTGTCCAAAAAAGCTTGTTTTCTAAATCATGTATAGTTTCAAAACTTTACTCATGACAGCTCATACTTTTTTAAAATTATTTATTTAATAACCACATACTTAGAAGAAGCATTTCATTACAATAGCATTGACATATTCAATAACAATTTTCTGAGCTAAGATGCATCTCTTTCAAAACTGGCTGTAAATTTTTAGATTTACAGTTGAATTATTACAGTTATACAATATTGTACTCAGTGTAAACCTTATAAGACATAAAATTAAATGAGGTTTTAACCTTTATACAAGATCTCCATTTCATTATTAAAATACACAGTTTCATACAGAAAAATTCATTTTTAATGCAATTGACATTAAGATATTTGCACATGTATTTCTAATCTCTATATATCTGATTATTGCTAGTCACAGTCGGTTACTTTTTGAGCTCCTTGGCATCTGAGCATGGATATGAAGTCATCAGGCAGATTTCAGTGGTAATTTTTTCACATCCACTAATTATTAAGGAGCAATTTTTTTTTTTGTCTTTTTAAAGCAGGGTCTCCCTGTAGCCCCAGCTGTCCTGGAACTCACTGTGTAGACCAGGCTGGTCTTGAATTCACAGAGATCTGCCTGCCTCTGCCTCCCAAGTGCTGGGACTACAGGTGTGCGCCACCACGCCCGGCTGGAGCAAATTTTTATGCTTAGAATTATTTTTTTTATCATTTAAAAATTTTTTTAATAACTACATGATTAGAAGAAGCATTTCACTACAGCTTTAACATATTCAGTGACACACTCCAGAGCAAGAGTACATCTCAAGTGGGTGCAAGTTTCTAGGTTCACAGTTGAATTAATACAGTTATACAATATTGAACTCAGTATAAGCCCTATAAGACATAAAATTGAATGAATTTTTAACCTTTAAGAAAGCCCTCCAGCCAGGCATGGTGGTGCACGCCTTTAATCCCAGCACTTGGGAGGCAGAGGCAGGTGGATCTTTGTGAGTTTGAGGCCAGCCTGGTCTACACAATGAGTTCCAGGGTGGCTGGGGCTACAAGGAGACCCTGTCTCAAAAAGCCAAAAAAACAAAGATCTCCATTTCACTTTAGAATATATTGTTCCTTGCAGAAAGACTCATTGTTTTTGCTACTAACACTGAGATGTTGGTGCATGCATCTCTAATCTGTATGTATCTGATTATTATTAGTCATAATCGGTTGCACTTGGATCCTTGGTGCCTGTGTATGTCTATAAAGTCATCGGGTAGATTTCAATGGTAATGTTTATCACCTCTGCTGAGACTAGCATGACATAAATTTCCATGCTTCCTATTCAAATATAATACATTTTTTAAAATTGTTGATTTTGTGTGTGTGTGTGCGTGTGTGTATCACACAGAACATCCCTAACCATCTTATTCAACTATACACCCACTTCCCAGATGGCACCCTCCCACAGCCTCCCTCCCCCCACTAGAGCCCTTATACTCTGATATCCCTGCTACTGTCTGGACAGCTCATACTTTTTAATGAAGAAATTTCATATTGGACAAATAAATCCATACAACAGGTAACCAAGCAGTATATTCTGTATAGCTACTGAAGCTATGTTGTCACTTCCATATTTTCTCTAGTCATATAGGTATTTCCCTTCTAATATTGAAGTCATTGAGTGGCTTGGAGCCTATTACATTGACACCCAGTTTTGTGAAAAAGCCATTCAGTTCTTTGAAAGAGCTTCTCTTATACAGTAAGTAACTATTTGGATTTTATATTTAATGTCTTATAGTGAGATATTTGTCCCTTGAAAATTAATATCTGATAAGCCTAGTACATTCACAAAAATATTTTAATGACTATTCATGAGTTATTTTCATTTCCTTATATTTTGCTCATTTTGCTTTGTCTTTATTAGTTTTACTTTTGGTAGGATTATAAAATACCTTTTATATTGTACTTTACATATTTTTCTCATCCATACCTCAGTAAACAAGTATTATTTATTTATAAGTTAGAGAATGCCTGTCTCAGTTCTAGGACAGTTTCACCGCTGGAAGAATCCTAATAGAAGAAAGTTGTGTTGGTTCAATTTGTGCTATAATATACATTGTACATTAAATATTAAGCTACTGTAAATCATTTAAGTTCATATCAGAATGCTTATACATGTCTGATTCAAAAATAATTGGAGGGGCTGGAGAGATGGCTCAGCGATTAAGAACACTGGTTGTTCTGGCAGAAGACCCAGGTTCGAATCCCAGCACCCACATGGCAGCTAACAACTGTTCGTAACTCCAGTTCCAGGGGATCCGACAACCTCTTCTCTCCTCCGTGGGCATTGCATGAGACAGATGCACTTACCTACACGTAGGCAATACATGCATACACATAAAATGAAAATAATAAATTTTTTAAAAATTGCAATATGTCATACCCTGTTTTGTATTTGATTGGGTTGAATTCTGAAATAAAATACAACTTAAAATCATTTGAAGGATAACATAAGGCACTGTGATTTAAGTAGTCTCTTTGTAGAATTTTTATTAGGCAATTGATTTTTATTACATTGGTTTCACATAACTTTTAATTATAGTACTATGAATATTAGAGGAACACTTTTAGTTCAATTACAGCTTTAGGATTAAAGTTACATTTATTACACTTAATGCTACCTTAGCTTAGCCATTAGACCATTCCTCATTTAAGAACCATACTGTTCCATCCTTAAATCTTAGTTATATGTATCATTATGCTAGTATCACAGTCATCCCAGAATAGGTGTAGGGGCTTAGGCTTGTGATCCTAGCACTCAGGAGACTGAGGTGAGAGGATTTGCCAAGGGGTTTAGGCCAGCCTGGTCTATAGAGTGAGTCCGTATATTAAAACCAAAACAAGGAGCCAAAGAGATCAGCTGGCTCAGCAGGTAAAGGCACTTGCCAAGCCTGACGACTTGAGTGCAATCCCTGGGACCCACATGGAAAAAAGAGAGAACTGACTACTGACAGTTGGCTTCTGACCTCCGCATGTATACAATAAATAAATAAATAAATAAATAAATAAATAAATAAATAAATAAAATGTGATAACATTAAAAAACAAAACAATGTTGAGGTTAAGCAACTTCCTCATTGTCACAAAGTAGACGTTGTGATTCAAACAGACTTGATTAAATGAATAGCCTTGGTTTTATTAGACCAAGGTTTTTCTTCTTTCAAAAGATAAAAGATAAAATGAAGCAAGTTATTCTCTTACTTAGTCTAGTTTATGCTCTTTCTCTCCATCTTATCAGTACTAGCCTCATAAATTTTGACCTACTTAACTCCATTGAGCAGTTAGCCATGGATCTTTCCTGATGCTAATCATGTTGATAGCAATAAAACCTTGTTATAATATGTACCTGTCTGAGTGTAACTTCTCTTTCCAATGTCCATTCTCCCTACTTTCTGGCATGCCTCTCTGATGATACTGAACCTCTAGCTCCTTGACTCTTTCCTTCTCTTGCAGTCTCAGCCTCCTACTGGATTCCGTTCTGTGTGTGCCCTTACTGGACTGCTTAACTGATTATCTTTGTTCCTTTTCTTATTGGCACCCTTGGTCCCATTTTCTCTCTTGTTTTGTTGCCCTCTCTCTCTTGCCCCAAACTTTTATTCTTGGGTTAATCAGTCATTTATTCTATTCCTATATTGAGAAGAGCTATCCACATAAATTATGTAACCTAATGAATCAATGTTATATAAATCTGCATTGCATAAACACTCCTTTGTCCTAAGTGTTTCCCTGTCTCTTCATTCCTCTTAAATCACTGCAGTTCTTCTTTATTTTATGCTTTGATTTCCCTGAAAATAGATGCCTTTTGTATAAAGCCCCTTAAGTTTCTCTTTCCCTACTTTTCTTTGCATTTACCTTCTTTCTCATCTGTTCTTACTTTCTTTTTGGTGATAGAGGTACTCAATATAAATGAGATTACCTCTGCATTTTTGTTTTCTGTGCTATTCATCATAATTTCCCTTTTGTATGCTAAATCATTTTTAAAATGCATTTTAACAGACATAATTATACATATATGTGCTAAATATTATTTGCTATATAAAATTTACCTCTACCATAAAATATAAGCTCTTTAGGGTAGGATTACTAGTTCATCATGTAGTTCCTTGCATATTATGGAGAATTTGGCATGTAGCTGAATTATTTAATCTCTTCTTGTTCTCTTTATGATAGAAACTCCCCTCTTGATTGTATATCTTATAGTTTTGTGGTTCTTGGTAATTTGGTATCTTTATCAATGGTTTAAGCCTATCCTGTTGTTTTTGTATTTTCTGTATATCTATAAATTGTGTCTTAAAATGTTAAGAAATTGGAGGTGGAGAGATGGCTCAACAGTTAAGGGCACTGGCTGCTCTTACAGAGGACCTGAGTTCAGTTCCCAGTATCCACATGGTGGCTGACAGCCATCTGTAACTCCAGTTCCAGGGGATCCAACACCCTATTCTGACTTCCGTGGGCATTGCATGACATGGGTGCACTTACATACATGCAGGCAATACACTCATACACATAATATAAAAATAAAAAATTTTTTTAATGTTAGAATAAATTGGAGCTCAGGCTGAATATGGTGCTTCACTACTATTAACACAGCACTTGCGAACTGAAGCAGGAAATTTGTCACAAGTTCAAGGCCAGCCTCTTAGGCCACAGTGTGAAATCATGTTTCAAAAAAGGAAAGACAAAAAAAAGGAAAAGATTGAAGGGAAAAAAGAAAAAGCAAAAGAAATTCTCCTCCATTATTCAATGTGATCCATTATTTCAGTTTTAGAGAATGCTCTTTAGTGTATTTATCATGATTATTATCATAAAACACCTTCAGTAGGACCAGTATCTGCATTGTGGGAGCTCCAAAAAAGGAAAAGGATTATTTAAACAAATAATAGGCAACATTCCCCAAATTTGAAGAAGAACATGGATCTACAAGTCCTTTCAACTCAATGAACTCTAAGTAGGAACAACCCAAAAGACCCACAGTGAGGTACTGTAATCACATTGCTGAGAGAATCACAAAGGTAACAAGAAAAAGGTATCTCATCATGATGGGAATGCTGAATAAAATCAACAGATTTCTTAGCAGAAACCAGCAGCCAGAAGACAATGGGTGACATATCTAAAGTCTGATATCTCTGGTCACAGATACTACCTTACATATAGAAATCTCTGAGGAATTTGCACAAAAATGAAATATAGTAAATGAATTCAGTAAAATTACAGGATATAAAAATCTGTTGTTTCTATAGACTTGGAACAAGGGAAATTAAGAAATTGGTAAAAGTTGGGCTGGAGAGATAGATGGTTTACTGGTTAAGAATGCTTGCTGCTCTTCCAGAGGACCTGAGTTCAATTCCCAGCATCCACATCACACAGCTAACAACTGACTATAACTTAGTTCCAGGGAATCCAACATCCTCTTCTGGCCTCTGCAGGCACTCACACACACATATGGCATACACTCACACAGACACACACATATACACATAAGAGCCAAGGAGGCCAAAGACATCAGATCCCTGTGGAGCTGGATTTAGAGACATTTGTGAGCCGCCTGACATGGGTGCTAGGAACCAAACTCGGGTCCTCTGGAAGAACAGTAAGCACTCTGAACTGCTGAGCCATCCCTCCAGCCCTATTTCATCATAACTTTTAAAAGTCATATATATGTAAAAATTGCATTATATACGTTAGGTGGTTGAATTGTGATATGGAAATTATATCTCAACAATTCATCTGTTTAAAAAGTGTTATAGGCCAGGCATGGTGGTGCATGCCTTTAATCCCAGCACTCAGGAGGCAGAGGCAGGCTGATCTCTGTGAGTTAAAGGCCAGCCTGGTCTACATAGTGAGTTCCAGGACAGCTGAGACTACAGGGAGACCCTGTCTCAAAAAGACCAAAAATAAAAAAGTGATATATATACATATGTAAAATATAATTTTATTCTCATAAAGTTCAAATACAGGCTAAGATGACAGTGTTGGAAGTCATAGTGGTTACATTTGTAGAGGAAAAAGGGTAATACTGGTATTCAGGAAAAAAAAAAAACTCAGTGGTACATGCAGTGCTGAGTGAGTCTTGTGTTAGGACAGGACACAGAACAGTAGATCCAGCAGAGTGTGGACGGATGTCAGAGGCTGGCAGAGGTGGTGTGTGTGTGACCTGGCATCGAGCTCCTGTAGCCATGCTCCTGTGTGGATTTGCTGAAGCATGAAAGGTTAAACAAGGCCTAGCAGAAGAGGAGTTGGAGAGGCGGAAAGGGACTAGAAAGTAGATAAACTGGGTTAGAATCCTGGATTTAACATGTGGGTGGGGAAGATGACAGATTTTAAGGAGAGAAGTAATATGGTTAAATGTGTATTTTATTTAGATCACAGTGGGTAGGGTGTGTAGGCTGTGGGCTTGAAATTAAATAACTTACCCATGTAGCAGCACTGAGATTTAAACCAGATCTATCTAACTCAAAGCTGGTTGGTTTGCCATCAAATTGGGTCGGGATCGAGAGACTGTCTTGAAGCCATTGGTAAGTAGAAGAGAGAGAAGGGAGATTGAGAAGAGTGAGAGGAGTACTAAACAGTTCCCTGGTCTATGAATGCTTCAGAACTTAGGGGTATGGGGTTGTTTTTGTTTTCTTGAGACAGGGCCTCACATTGTAGCCCTGGCTGGCCTAGAATTCACTGCATAGCCCAGCCTGGCCTCAAAGTCACAGAAATCCTCCTGTCTCAGCCTCCTCTGTGTGCTGAGACTAGGAACATGCCATCATGCCCAATTTAGTATTTTTAATAATGGTCTCTAGAAGTCCTGGTTATGATTATTTACTTTAAAAAAGAATTTGATTTCTTGTTAAGGGGAAAAAGAATTAAATAGAAATCTTTTTTACTCTTATTTTTGGTTAAAACCTAGCACCAAATCACATATTCCTTAGTTCCTAAATTTGTGAAGCTGGATGTTATTATTAAAGATGAAATAGTATTTAAAACATAATAGAGTGATTTTTACCAAGCACTTCAGTGATTCTTGTGGGAATATCTAAATAGGGACAGAAACCAGGTAGAATTTTAAAGGACTTTTAAATGTCCCAATATTAATAGGACAGGTAATAATGAAGGAAATTATATATCTATTATTTTAAGTGATAAGATGATCTAATAAAAGGTCAAAAGTAATTGAAAGAGATTACAGGTATAAAGTTTAATAAAACTTGTAACATTTTAGATTATTTTTGTTTCACCTCTAATTTCAATTAATTTATTTCTTTCATAGGCCCACACAAGTGAAATGGCAGCTGATGGTAGCTAGTTGTTTTAGAAGAAGTGGTAAATGTTTTGACTTTATTCATTTATTTATTTTGCTTCTTTTCTTTTAGGGAATTATGCATATAATGGTGTTCCAATTGAATATTCATTAAGCATTGTTTCTAAACAGCTACATATAATTAAAGCATACTGTATGAAAAGCATAATAGTTACTGCATACAGAAAATGTTATGCTTACAAAGTGCTGGGTTTTTGTTTTTAATTTCTGATTTTGGGTGGGAGCAAGGGGTTGGCCCTGGATTGAATTTAAGAATGAGCACTCTTCCACTGAGTTACACCCTAGCCTGAAAGGTGGGTATTAATCACCAATTCCAGTAACTCTCTTAAAAATGGATTTCTTGAAGTTAACATATAATCATTTTTATGAGTTAACCACAAAAATATTTTTTTTGGTCTTTTTGAGACAAGGTCTCCCTGTAGCCCCAAATGTCCTGGAACTCACTATGCAGACCAGGCTTCCCTTGAACTCACAGATCCGCCTGCCTCTGCCTCCCTAGTGCTGGGACTAAAGGTGTGCACCACCACGCCCGGCACCACAAAATATTTTTATATGAATTCGTATTTCCATTTTCTACTCAAGTGAGTCTCAATTTACATCTAAAAAACCAAGGAAAGCTCAGAACTAGGATGATGGGAGTTGTGTTACTTATGACAAAGAACACTACATATCATGGTTTTTGTTTGCTGTCCTGATGGAGATGCGATAGCTTTAGACTAACTGGTGTGTGATATATGCTTAAAACATCAGATTCAATAGGAGGTCAGTGTTAAGAAATTTCTAAACCCTTCTATACAGCATAAAAATGCCCAGGCTGCTGGGTGTGGTGGCACACACCTTTAGTCCTAGCACTTGGGAGGCAGAGGCAGGTGGATCCCTGTGAGTTCAAGGCCAGCCTGTTCTACATAGTGAGTTCCAGGACAGCTGGGGCTACAGGGAGACCCTGTCTCAAAAAGACCGGAAAAAAAAAAAAAATGCTCAGGTAAAGAAAGACTTTGGCCTAAGGGAAGCACAAACCATGAAAGTTGACAGTGTTCACACTGAGTTGTGTGGGAGGTTTCTTATAATCTGAAAGTGTCTCCAGAGTTGTCCAGTAATATTTTATGCATTTAGTGTAGTCCTCAAGTCACTGAAGGGCTTAATCATTAACATTACTATGGTTCCTATCAGATACATTCATTTTCACCAATGTGTTTTTAACTGCCCTGGCTCATTTGTCATTGTGTTAGTCATGTGATGTACACACACATCAGCTAATTGGATTGATTTAAAGACAGCCTGCTTGAGTTACAGAACTGTAGGTTCAAAGAAGCTAGTAGTCAGTGGGAGTCTGCTGTGGGTATGCCCTAGGTGCTTCCTAGCCCTGCCTCAGTTAAGTCTCACCACTCCTCAAAGGATTGGATTGGTGATCAGTCTAGTACAGGAACGGCCAGATTCATAACTTGTTTGCTGAAGTTTTAGTAAAGATTTTAAACCCAAGCCCATTTTTCCTATTGTTTGCTCCTGCATGAGCTAATTTATCTTTATAGTAAAACAAATTGCTGCCTGTGGATATAGCTCAGTGGTAAAGCACTTGCCTAGCATGGGCAAGGTCCTGGCTTCAGTCCTCAGCACTGAGGAGGAAAAAAAGAAAAAAGGGAGTGAGGGAGAGAGGAGGGAAAGAAGAAGGACAAGGAAAGGAGGGGGAAAAGAAGAAAAGAGAAATTGCATTCAGTAAATATATGTTCCTCATCTTACTAAATATAATCACACTGAAATCACTATTAGTTTAGTAATTACTATTAGCTTATTGTTGACTTAAATTGTTTTAAAATTTATCAGTTGTTTTGAAATAATCCTTTTTAGGAAATTGGATCTCTTCTCCTCTCTATTTTTATGGTGCTGGGGATGGAACCCAGGGCTTTACTTACACATGCTAGCCAAACATGGGACCACTGAGCCACACCCTAGTTCTGAGAAGATCTTAATGTTAGCCACTAAAATACTTACGTTGAGAAATAAAACTAAGTTTCAACTGTTACCCATTTACTTCTACTCTAGCCCTTTCTCAAGTTTGTTTATTTATTCATTTGTTTTTGTTTTTTTGAGACCCAGGCTCACTATGTGGCTGACCTGAAACTCCCTGTGTAGTAAGGCTGGCCTTTATCCAACAGCAGAACTACTTCCTCTGCCTCCTGAGTAACTGAGATTACAGGCATGAGACACCACACCCACAACTTTCAATTTTATTTTACATATTTTTCCAAGAATTATTTAATAATGACATATATTTGCTTGTGGTACACATGAAAGCTTTCTAGTAACCCATTAAAGTATGACCATACTTTGGGTTGAAATCAATATTTTGTTGAGTCTTACTAGTTTCTATAAGTAGCTACTATTAACATTTTTCTTTTTTTTATTTATAGGTAACTACCAAAAAGCATTAGATACTTATAAAGATATTCACAGGAAATTTCCAGAAAATGTTGAATGTAAGTGACCTTATATTTTATAGCTTTTAAGACAAGGATACCACATTTTGTGTTCTAATGTATAATTAAATTTGCTATAGTTACTGCATGCATAAATGAAAGCAATATTGTATATAGTGTATATGTTTAAATATTCTTATGTAGTCAGAAAATTTGACTACATAAGTGTGGATTTTTATAGAATTTAGTTGTTGATAGGTTTAAGTATAATACCATATTCTATTTCCTACTAAATAAATTATGTCCTATTTTTACTAAATAAATACATTTCAAGCTTTTGTGGAAAAGTTTTAAGAACAGATTTTGGGGCTGGTAGAGTGCTTGCCTAGCATGAACAAAGGCCCGAGTTCGATCTCCAGCTCCAAATAAAACCAGATATGATGGTACATGCCTGTAACCCTCATACTACAGATAAATACTGAGGAGGTAAAGACAGGAGGATCAGAAGTTCAGTGTTCAGTTATCTCCAGTTATATAGTGAGTTTGAAGCCAGCTTGAGCAACATGAGACCTTGTCTCAAAAAAACTCCCAAAATTGATGGGTGGGTGGATGGATGGATGGATGGATTGATTGATTGATTGATTGATTGATTGATTGATTGATTTTGGATTATTGATTTTTCAGAGTTCATAAATAGTAATGTTTTATAGGAAAGGCATTTTTAGAATTTTTTTATTCGTGTGTGTGTGTGTGTGTACATGTGCCATGGTGTGCATGTGGTAGGTCAGAGGACAACTCTGTAGGATGGGTTCTCTTCTTCCATCTTTACATTGGTCCTGTTACTTAAACTCAAGTTACTAGGCTTATATGGCAGGTGCCTTTATCTGCTGAGACATCTTGCAGCCCAGGAAAAGCATTTTTTAACAGCTCTTTTTAAAGATTTATTTTTACATATGCAAATCTGTGTGTGCCTGTGTGAGTTTATATGTACCATGTATGTACAGGTGCCTGTGGAGGCTAGAGGCTAGAAAGTGTCAGATTCCCTGAAACTAGAGTTACAGGTGGTTGTGACCCACCTAACGTGGGCTCTGGGAACCTAACTCAGGTCCTCTGCAAGAGCAGTAAGCACTTCATGCTTGCACAGCAAACACTTTACAAACTGAGCCATTTCCCCAGCTACTAATTTTAAAATGTTATCTTGATAGGTTACTTATCAGTTGTAAAATTAGCTTTATAGAAAACGTTTGCTGATTTTCTATCTTGTACTATGGACTTGATGCCTTTTGCAGTGATAAAATATTATAGCTGTAACAACAAAATCAGGTTGAATAAAAATATAAAATCACCATATTCATACACTTGCCACTAAGTTATCAGTTTTCTCCTGAGTTGCCTTATAGTCAATGAAAAGAGGAAAATTGCAATTAATTGTATACTTTTTACTGTTTTTTTTTTTTTAAGGAAAAAAAAAGCAATTCCCTGAGGAAAAAGAAATTCAGTTCTTCATGTTGAGGTCCTGAGATGTAGCAGACAGTCATTGAAAGGTGTAGGAGGCACTTTAAGAACAGCCTTGTAGCAAAGAAAATAACATTTTTGAGAAGATTTTTTTTTGAGCCAGGGTTTCCCAGTAGCCCCCACTGGCCTGGGAACTCACTATGTAGACCAGCCTGCCTTGATCTCACAGAGAACTGCCCTCTGCCTCCTGAGTGATGAGATTAAAGGTGAGTACCACCATGCCTGGCTGGGAAGACTTTAATTTTGTCCTTTAATAATATGAAACACATTAGAGTTCAGTAAAAACAATCTCTCCTAAGCCAAGGTTTCTGGTGATGCAGACTGATCCAAGGATTAGGTAGATGCCTCCTCCTGGCTTTTGATAAGAGCTCCACAGCAGATGACAGCTCTGATCTGTGAAGAGTAGATCAAGGTGTCTAATGCTGATCAGAAGTAGATTCATCACTTCACAGCCACAGTACCCAAATGTCAATAAGGAAATGGACTATGTAGCAGTCAATTGCAGAACTCTTAAAAAGCACAGACTTCTAGGTGGTGTAGAGATGACTCTGGTTAAGAGCACTGACTGTTCTTGTAGAGGACCTGGGTTTGACTCCCAGCACCCACATGGCAGCTAACAGCCATCTGTAACTCAAGTTTCCTGGAGTTTCTGGTGCCTTCTTCTAGTCTCGGTCACCATTGCACACAGGTGGTACTCTTACATACATGCAGGCAAAATGCTCTTACATATAAAATAAAAATAGTGTTTTTTTAAGAAGTACAAACTCTGGTTCTTCCATCAGAGGCTGTTGTTTAGGTTTGCAGTGGGCCCAAGGGTCTGCTTCTTCATTTCTTTTTTAAAAGCTTTCTGTGTGATTCTCTTCTATATAATGTTTTTATTAATTATTTGAGAACTTCATACAATGTATTTTGATGATATTCAACTTCCCTCTCCTGTTAGGATCTGTGTAATCCTTAATCTTGGTCACGTTAGAAACCACTCAGGAGACAGGGGTCCGGGATGGTGCATGAGAGTAGCCAATAGCCTATTGGGCCTGGCCTCTGGGGTTGGGTAATCCTGGGGTGTGGGACCATCCAGTAGGTTGTGTTAGCATTCCTGGTGTCTACCTACTAGATGCAAGTAGCACCTGTACCTGTTATTAAGCCTGGCTTCTCCAAGCTGGCCAAATGTCCCCTGAAGGATAGAACTGCTATCAGATGAAAAACACTGGAGTAGCCACAGCACTGGCACAAGGGCCAGGAGGGCCAATTTTTTTCCTTTATAGAAAGCTTTAAGAGTTACTCTAAAAATTAACTGGATGATTGTGTATACCATAAAGAACATCTGAGATGATTTTGACCCTACTGTGTAATTTTCAAAACAAATGTAATTAATAGACTACCTTAACTAGAGCTGTAGAAAAAATGTCTGTGGACTGTTATTTGAAGCAGAATCATTTTCAGGTGAATCCAACAGGATAACTTAGTTTCAAAATATATTCCTATCCAAAACTGGCCTGCTTCACAGACTTACAGATGACAAGCTGAATTTTATCGTATAGCTGCCAAAACATACTTTTGGTATTGTTTATTTGTGAGAATTGGGGGTTTTTTTTGTTTTATTTTGTTTAAGGTTGGGTCTCATGTAACCCAGGCTTGGCTAGAACTTGTTATCTTCCTGCCTCCACCTGACAAGTACTGGGATTACTGGTGTGCTAAAACTAGTCATTTTTATTTTATATTAACTATGTCAAACCACTGATGTAGATTAGAGAAACAGTAGTATATTGACAAAAGTAAAAATTACCTTCTTACTGTGAATTATTAAGATAAATGTATATATATATGCAGTTTATGTAGCAGTTATGGCAGTTTGAATTATTGAGGACTGGTATTTTCACAGTATTTTAATGGACATAAATTGGATGTTTATGTACAGATTCTTGATGAGTGACTACTATATTCCAGACACCATTCAGCACTGAGTGTAGAATAGATCATAATCCTTGGAGTCATGGATCTGGTATTGTAGTGGGAAGAAAGACATTAGGAAGCCTGTTATATGTCAGTAGTAGCAAGTTGGAGACATAGGAGAGGAGCTTGAGAGCACAGAGTGGCTGGTGTGCTGGACTGGTAGTCCTGGGTGGCCTTTGAGGTAGCAGTAGAGCAGGAACCAGAGAGAACAGAAGGAAGCAAACCATGAAGACATGGAGTGTTGCAGGCCGGAGCACAGCAGACCATGGATGGAAGACCAGGAGGAAGGGAGCCAGACGGCCAGGAGCGGGGCTACAGAACCTGTAGGTTCCCCCAGCTTGGAGCTGGGGTTCATTGGTAGCTTAATGGAGAGGATGATGAGCCACTGGAGAACTTGAAGCAGAAGAGTAGTAACACAACATGTTTTCAGAGCATCACCAGAGTAAACTTGACTCACACTTCTGTAACTGAAGTCTGGAACAAAAGATGACTTTGCAAGAACTTACATAAAAGTGGAAGGAGAGAATTGAATACACAGAAGTTGTCTTCTGACCTCCACATGCATATCATATACACATACAAGAATAATAGATAATTATAGTGTGAGCTTGGACTCAAGTGATAGCAGTGGAAATGAAAGTACTCAGATTTTGACTATTTGCAAGGTATTAGTAGCAGAATCTGTGGGTGTTTGGACATTAGCTGGGGAGGAGGGTCAAGGATAACCCCCACAGATCTAAGCAGAAGCATCTGGAAGGATGGAGCCATTCACTGTTCTCTGAAATATGGCAAACAGGGAAAGGAGCAAGTAGGAAAATAAGTCAGATTTGCTTGTGGTGTCGTCCTCTTAGGTACCTTAGAGGACGTGTTCATTGTGCACCTAAAGTGGGGTTCATTAGCATATGTTTATCTCAATAGACATTTGTCTTCTGTTAGAGTATGTATTACATGTAATATTTTTAATTGGGTATTAGTTTAAGACTAATTGCTCATTCCTTATTAATTCCTTTGCAATACTTTTATCAACTGTTTCCTGTTTACTAGGGATTCATCAGTGTATATTAAATATTGATTTCTGCCCCCTAGGGCTCTCTAGTAGTCCAGTCACTGATACAGTATAATAAATGAGATAATTTTTAATGTCTAAAATGCTGTGGAAGTACAGAACTCTTAATTCTGCGAGATTCAATGACAGTGGATGTGGCCTGGAAGGAAGGGTACAGCGTTTTTGCCAGGCAGGGAAGGGAAGGCAGGGCCAGGCTTCCTGGTAGCAGTACACGGAAGAACAGAAGCACAGAAGCACAGGAATATAGGAACAGTCTATTTCAAAATGTCACTTGAAAAAATGTAGCAGGTGGAACATATGCTTTCTTACATACAACAAAGACATCTTCTAAAAATTATGAACTTAAAAGGACAAAGACATAATTAAATTCTGGAAAAGTTTGGAAAACTTTCCTTCATAGTGCATTAGACAAAAGCTGCAGAGTAACCTAGGGAGAGAACAACAAGAAGCCAGTGTATGACCCCGAACCCAAGGAACCTCAGGACTAGAGGCACCCAAAGAAGGAGGTGTGCTGCCCAGAGCTGAAAGCAGGAGCATTGACCAAGGGTGTGTGAGGAATGACAGGTATTCTCATTTGTTTCTCCATTGCTATGACAAAACACTCTGACCAGTACCAATTTGGGGAGGAAAGGGTTTATTCAGCTCACATCTCCCAGGAACAGTTCATCAAGGAGCCCATGGTAGGAACTCGGGGTAGGAACCTGGAGGCAGGAGCTGAAGCACAGGCCATGGAGGAACGCTGCTTATTGGTGTCCTCTGGCCAGTGTTCCACCAGCTTACACAACATAGGCCCACCTGCCGAGGGATGGCACCACCCACAGTGGGCTGGGCCCTCCCACATCACTCAACAAACAAGAAAATGCCCCACAGACATGGCCACCAGCCAATCCAATGGAGGTAATTGCCCAATTGAGGCTCCCTCAACCCAGGTGTGTCAAGTTGACAGTAAAGCTATTCAGCACGAATACTTAATCTGAACGTTCACTAGAAAGCTGACTCCAACTTTAGACCTCAAAAAAGGAACTTTAAAAAAATGTTCAATCAAGTAGGGTGGAAATTAATTTAACATCTAGTTAAACAATTAAAAGCATAATTTCAGTGGTAGTTGTGGTGAGAGGAGAAACATTTATATACCTCCTTATTTATAAGGCTGTCAAGAAATATGGTTCAAGCCTAGCATGGTAGTAGATCCCTGTAGTCCTACTGGAGGAAGATAGTTAGCCTGACCAACAAACATTGTGAAAGAGAATGGAAGAGAATGCAAACCTCGATTCTGATAGTTAGAAAAAAAAATATTGCAATACTAAGCACACCTATTGTGTGAGCAGTGCTCTACTGTCATGGAAAGGAAAGCAGTGAGATTCCTAAACTTCTACCAGGGGTAAAAGGAGGTCAGAATTAAGGTATTTATCAGGAACCTCAAAGTGATGGTAAAGTTTGGATTTATAGTCCACTATTTAATAATGTATCCCAAGGCACACCAACATTTTGGAAAAACTTTTCAAGTAAATGAATACAATTATAGCATATCATGAAATATTTTCCAGGCATTAGAAACTATTTTTAGGGGCTAGAGATGTAGGTAGAGTGCTTTGCCTAGCAAGCATGAAGCCCTGGGTTTTATCCCCAGTGCTGCATAAGCTGGGCATGGTGTTGCATGCCTAGGAGGTGGAGACAGGAGGATCAGAAGTTCAAGGCCAGCCCCAGCTGCATAGTTCAGAGCCACTCTGGTCTTGAACTTGAGACCTTGTCTTGAGACCCTGCCTCAAAAACAGTTGTTTTTTTTTTTTAACTTAGTTTTTGCTTGTTCTCTTGATAACTGAGAAAAGAATATTAAGACACGCCAAAATGTTTATTTAGCATTGTCTGTGGGTGAAGCAGTAATGGTTAAATTTAATGTTTTTCTTTGTACCATTACATGTTTTACAAATTCTTTTTTTTTAAGCTGGGCATGGTGGCGAATGCCTGTAGTCCCAGCACTTGGGAGGCAGAGGCAGGCGGATCTCTGTGAGTTCAAGGCCAGCCTGGTCCATGTAGTGAGTTCCAGGACAGCTGGGGCTACAGGGAGACCCTGCTTCAAAAAGACAAAAAAAAAAATTCTTTTTTAATTTATTATTTTTATTTGATGTGTTTGAGTGTATTGGCTGCATGTATATAAGTGCAATGCCTATGGAGGTCAGAAGAGGGTGTCAGATCCCCTGGAATTGGAGTTGGGACAGTTGTTACCTGCCATGTGGGTACTGGGAATCAAACCCAGGTCCTCTGTAAGACCAACCAGTGCTCTTAACCACTGACCCACTCTCTAGCCCCCATATTTTACAAATTCTTTACCATAGTCTGCATTGCTATTTATTGAGAAAAACAAATTATTTTGAAATGAGATAAGAAAACTATTTCAGCCAGGCATGGTGGTGCACGCCTTTAATCCCAGTACTCAGGAGGCAGAGGCAGACATCTCTGTGAGTTCAAGGCTGTCCTGGTCTACATAGTAAGTTAGACCAGCTGGGGCTATGGGGAGACCCTGTTTCAAAAAGACCAAAAAAAATATTATTTCAAAATAATCAAGGCCACAAATGGCAGAAGTCTTGTTAATTAGTCTCACCTCATTAAATAGAAAAAAATTACTGTGGTTTTAGTATTTGCTCCTTGTGCTTCAAAGCTTTGTTTTCTTGAGATAGCGTCTCACTATTTGCCCAGGCTGATCTGGAACTGTGGTAGTCCTCCTGCCTAAGCCTTCCTAGTGCTGAGATCACAGGCATGAGCCACCACTCTCTGCTTAACTTTGCTAATTTTATCAACACAATCTTAAATTCAAAAGCAAATTCTAAAATACATTTTTTAAATAAGAAAAAAAATGGATTTGGTAGTTTATGCCAAAAGGAGATAAACCAAAAGGTCAGAGATTCAAGATCATCCTGGTTACACAGCAAATTTCACACCAGCCTGGGACATGTCAGAACTTGTCTAAATAAATACATACATAAAGTCATTTGTATAAGACCTATAACAGGCAAAACTGTGGAGTAAATGTCTCTGAGGAATAAAAGGGCTTTTTATTATTGTTTTATGCAATGAAGTGATAAAAAATATCCAGGAATGGAAGTGTAGGAATGGATGGGAAGAATACATAGGCAGAGGCAGGGTATAGGAATGTTCCAGGTCTTCCCCTGGATATCAGTTCATAGACTGACATATCCACCCTCTCCTCTCTTTTTGTTTTGTTTAGTTTTGTTTAAGACAGGGTCACACTATGCAGTCCCAGCTGGCCTGAAACTCATTATGTAGACCAGGCTGGCTGAGGCCTCACAGAGACCCTCCTGCCTCTGCTTCCTAATTGCTGGGACTAAAGGCATGCACTACCATGCCTGCCTACATCCACCCTCTCTTATGATTATCTTATACAAATTCAATGTTGACTACAAGCCCAAATGCAAAATGTATCTTTTCTTACATTCTCAGTGCTTTGCATATAATATGAATAATATTGATTAAAAGAAAGAATTTACTAACAGTAAAAAAGAACATTTGTTGGCAGTTATTATTATTGTTTGTATAGACTTTACATTTTGTAGCTCAATCTCCCTTACAATTTTTTCATGTATGTGTGGCGCTCTCATTGGCACATTAACAAATGTTACATCTGTTTCACCCAGTGTCATCCTTGTGCCATGTTCTTTTTAAGATCTTGCAGCTTGAGGACAGGGTTAATCACCTAAGAGGAAGTCAGTTCTCCCAGGTCTAGAGATTGTAAAGTGTAATTTGTTTTAGGAGAAAATGAAATGCTGTCAGCATCTAGCCTGCCTCTGCCAGGCTCACTGAGTTGTTGAACTGAAACCACTTTGTACACCTGCTTTCCTAAATATATTTTTTATATTTTAGGCCTGCGTTTCTTGGTTCGTCTCTGCACAGATATTGGATTAAAAGAAGTTCAAGAGTATGCCACAAAACTCAAGAGGCTGGAAAAAATGAAAGAAATGAAGGAACAGGTATCTCATATGGGCCAAAAACTACTGTCTGTTAATTTTCAAAATGTCAGCCTGCTGTAGCTGAAATGCACAGTGCTAGAGCTTCCATCAAAAACAGAGTTGGACATTTACTAAGCTGTAAAGAAAAATGAAATTTGCAGGAAAATGGATGGATCTGGAAAGTACAAAATTGAGTGAGGTAACCCAATCTCAGAAAAACTAAGGTGCATGTTCTCTCCCATATTTGGATCCCACCCTGTAATGTGTATGTGTATAATAGAAAGAGATAGGTATAATGTGAGTAAAGCAAAAAAAAAAAAAAAATAGAAAGAAGGCCAAGAGAGGGTAAAAATAGATGATGAGTAAGGATTGCGGGGAAGCCAAAAGGACACATGGAACATGAAAGAGGAAAAGAGACTGGAGGGGTGGGGTCCCAGGGGCAATCAGTGGTAGCGAAGGTGTGGGGAAGTTGGGGTAGAAGAATCTACTAAAGCACACTTTGTTTTAAAATGCCAGAATGAGATTTAATACTTTGTATGCTAAGTTTAAAAATGAGAAAAAAAATTTAGAAGTTAATACTATGCATGCCATATTAAAATCTGAGAATGGCATGTAATTTGTAGGCACTTGAGCAAATATCTCCATTTAAAAATCAATAACTTGTTACTATTTAAGTGGTAGTAGTTGTTTCTCCTAGTAAATAAAATAATGCCAAAATGAAAAAAAAAATTTTAAGCAGAGCTGAAGACCTGGGGATGTGTCTCGATGATAGAGCACTTTTGTAGCATGCACAAGGTCCTGGGTTCAATTTCTAGTATGGCAAGAAAAGAAAAAAAAAAGAGTTGAATTTCTTTTTCTGCTCTATTTTAATAGAAAGTATAGCTAAATTTCTAGTTTTAAGATAAAGTCTGACAGTGCTAGGTTCCAGTAGGAAGAGTTGCAATAGTAGAAAGCTACTCTAGAGACACAGTTTCCCACAATATGAAATAACGTATGTGTTGGTTGAAAACCTGATTTTAATTGCGGAGAACTGTGTCCCATGAAGGACAGTTACTGGTCTGTAGCATCAGTGCTTCTCTCTTAAGCTGTTCCCTTATATAGCAGAGCACAAAACTGAGGATAACATTAGGACACAGCATTTGAAGTACAGTCTGCAGCATGGGGACTAGCAGTGCTTTATTGTCACTTCTTTAAGAGAATCGTCTCTCCTATATTTGACCCAGAATATCCAAAAATTGAACCTGAGTTTTGAGCATATGCCTTTCATTGAAAGAAAATCTATTCTCGAAGTTAATACTGATATATTAAAAAGAAAATTCTAAGCAAGGAATTAATTTATTTCCTTATGAAAATATAGTGGCAAATGACTTTCTTCAAAAGTATAATTATCGTGGATATAGAGAAGATCCAAACTCCACATTATACTTGCAAAATGTGACTAGTTGTCTTTGCTTTAAAATGAGATCTGATCTTTTCAAAGTATGTATTTGTAAAAATATTAAGAGCAAGGTAGTTTTACTCTAAAAGTTCTATAAAATATCAAGTTGGTATTTATTTGCCAAGCTAAGTTACACTATTAAAACCTGCTGTAATGGTGAGTCTTATACAATGTACCAAATGCTAATGAAATCAGAAACTTGCATGGAAGTTTTGTAACACGTAAATGGGTATAAATAGAAGTTAAGATGGTAATTGTAATCAAATGTGTTTAATTATATTTATTTTTATTTTATATGTATGAATGCTTTGCCTGCATGTGTCTTAAAGTGCACCCAGGCATGCAATGCCCACTGAGGTCAGAAGAGGGTATTGGATCCCCTGGAACTGGAGTTATGGCAGTTGTGAGCTACCAGGTGGATACTGGGAACCAAACTGGGGTCCTCTGCAAGAGCCAGTGCTCTTAACCACTGAGCCATCTCTCTAGCCCCAAGTATAATTAATAAGAATCAAAAAAGTAAACCAACTGCGATGGCACATGCCTTTAATCCCAATACTGGGGAGGAAGAGGCAGGCCAATTTCTGTGAGATCCAGCCTGGTCTACATAGCTAATTCCAGGCCAGTTGGGGTTATAGGAACCCTGATTCAAAAGGCAAAAAAAAAAAAAAAAAAAAAAGTATATTCAAAGCACATTTTTAGGAATTTATTGTATGAAGTTCCTGATATAGAACCATGGGTGCATGTAAAAATACAGAAAGACAGGTTCCCCCCACTTCTCAAGTCTGAGCATCAGTTTTGAGTTATAGTGAACAGTGAACACAAAGGTCTGCTGATAACAGACAGCATGCCTACAGCTTACAGCCACATCTGATTTAGTAGATTTATAGGATGAGCTCCTCATCCACAAGAAGTGGCCTCTTAACCCCCTTGGAGCTTCCTTGCAGCTAGCTCACAAGCCTTCTCTTGCCTTCTTTTGTTTTTGAGACAGGATCTCAGTATACAGCCCATGTTAGCCTGGACCTCTCTGTGCAGCCTGGGCTTTCTTGAACTGATGGCAATCCCTCTACCTCAGCTTTTGGGGCTTACAAGTGCGCCACTAACAATGGATCTATCTTTGTGGAAGCATAAGCTTTAGGAAACATTGACAGAGGGAATTCCTGGGAAGTGAAGTTGAAGGATAAAGATAAAACATCCTCCTGTAAATATATTTAGAATTACTTTTCACAACATTTTTAGTTCACCATTAATTTAGTCTCAATTTCATCCATGTTGGATCAGTGCAGTTGCCATTCACTCTTGGTTTTTATGGGAATCACCTTTATATTTGCTCCTTGTCTCCCTTGGCCCTTTTCCTACCCTCGTTTCCTTTACTATGGTCTCTCTATATAATTGTTGAACCTTTTTTATTTAAATCTGTCTGATAACTTTGGACTAATGTTTATAAGGACTAGTGAACTTTACTAAATTTAAGTGAATAGATTAATAACATTGAAATTGCTTTTCTTTTTCTAGTTACTGCTCAACCTCTTGATTCCTCTTCCACCAAAATAATTATATATCTGTTAAATACCTTTTACTTGTTTCTAACATAGGCCTGAAACCTTTTCATATTCATCTGTACTTTGAAAAAAATAAAACTACTTTTTTATGATGAAAAACAATGGTTTCTTCTGAGAATGTATTTTAATATTACACCAGTATTTAGCAAGCCTCCTTATCTCCTTATCTTGATCAAGTAAACTGCATATCAGGAAGAATAACTACATCTCACAGGAACAAACTCTTTTTCAAGGACCCTAAGGGATTATTAGAAATATTTTTTTAATATTTTATTTATTATTTTTATTATATATGTATGAGTGTATTTCCTGCATGTATGTGAGTGCACCCGTGTCGTGCAATGCTGTGGAGGTCAGAAGAGGGCTTTGGATTCCCCTGGAACTGGAGTTAAGGACAGTTCATAGCTGCCATGTGGGTGCTAGGAATTGAACCCAGATCCTCTGCAAGAGCAGTCAGTGCTCTTAACTGCTGAGCCATCTCTCCAGCCCCTAGAAATATATTTTAATGAATAAATGATTTTTAAAATTTACTTATTTTTATTTTCTGTATATGAGTGTTTTGTCTTCATGTATGTAAGTGTACTCATGTGTGCAATACCTGGGGAGGCCAGAAGAGGGCGTTGGGTCTCTGGAACTGGTTGTTAGTTGCCGTGTGGGTGCTGGGAACTGAACCCCGGTCCACTGCAAGAATACCCAGTGCTTTTAACCTCTGAGCCATCACCCTAGCCCACAAATAAATGATTTTTTTTACTGCAAATAATCCTTATTTTCTAATGGTTTTTTAAAGACTTCTTTGGTAAATTCATGTATGTTAACCACTGATTCATTTAAACTCTCCAGTGTTTATCTCATTTGTGATATATCAGTTAACATCTCTGTTCATGGTACCTCTTCAGTGATTTTTTTTTTAATCACTGGCCTCATTGTAACCTGTAGGGAGCCCATTGTTACTTAGACATTGTCTTTACAGATAACTTTTCCTTAATATCTTGTATTCTATCACTGACATACCCCAGTCTCTTTAAGTTTAAAGTGTTAGTCCATGCAGTACTAAGATAAACATTGGGTATCTCTTCAACTTCCTTGAAACCTGTTTTGTTTCCACAGACTCTACCCTCAGTGGGATTTTTTGTTTTGTTTTTTGTTTGTTTGTTTTTCCTTTTCTCCTTCTTCAGATGGTTCCATTGGCTTATGAGCTTTTCACTGTAGTCTTCAGTGTTCCTCGTTGCATCATACAGCACAGAGACGTTTTCTTGATATTCTCTCACTTAAGTTCTGCTTCCAAACATGGAGTAGAGGAGAATAAATGTGGAAGGGAGAGGGGAGCGAGGGAGGGAGGAAGGTCAGTCATAGGGATAAGAAGAGAGACCTAACAGAAAAAATTCACACATAAAAGCAGACTTTCTCAGGTCATTATTGTGGGTCCCATTTCAGTTTGTAGTTCTTAGATTGTGAGCCTGTGGGGCAGGATCTACTATTTCCTGGCTTGTGTAGGGCAAAAAAGTATTATTAGTTATAAAACAAAGTATAATAATCTTCTGAATTAAGGATGTTCTTGTTTCTATGTTTGAACTTGAAGCTTCTTGTTATCTCTGCACGTCCTGTTTAGAATCAATCCTGGTGAAAACCTTAACTTTTTTCCTATGCAATTAAGATTTCTTCACAAACATCATTGATACCTATATAGATGAAACTCTGTTTGTCGACATTTCTGCATTGTTAGGTAGTCAAGTGTTGTTTTAACATTGACAATTTCCTATGATCAGTCTAGTTTAGAATTTTCTTGCTATAGATCTTTGACCTCAAGAATGATTGTGAGCTCTTCCTACAAGAGAAGTGGACTGGAGATATTTTGTGAAATAGTGTGATTGAAATCAAGAATATTGTAATCACACCCAGCCTTTACCTGGAACTGCTGAAGAATACCGAGTTGAGCCTCTGTCCTCATGCCTGCCTTCTCATCTTTCCTTCTGTTACTAATGGCAGAAGTTTGGCATCAGGAAAGAAAAGACAAAGTGAAGAGCTTGTATTCCTGAGTAATGCTAGCAGTCTTCATGTTTCTAGTAGCAACTTTCCCCTTAAGTCTTCTTTATTACACCAGCTTAGCTTGACATTAATTATAAGCATGAGGACTTGGAGTATAGAGGTAAAGTGCCTGCCAAGTACATGGTAGACCCTGGGTCCTATTCCCAGCACTGCAAATGAAAACAACAGCTTAGCAAAATGGAGGCAAGAGCTGTCTAAGTACTCAGCCTGTGTTAACTAAGTCTACTGTCTCAATGATCCAGATGCATTCTCATCTGAGAGAACATAGACCCATAGTGGCTACATAACTTCTTCCAGGTCACACAGAGCTCTCCTCTCTCCTTCTCCCCCTCCCCTTTCCTCCCCCTCCCCCTCTCCCTCTCTCTCCCTCCCCTTTTCTCCCTATCCCTTTCTCTCTCTAAGAGGATTTGGCATAATTGTTTTACAAAATAACAATGCTATCTCTTTTTTCATATTATTTAAACAATAAATGTTCTTTTAAAAGAACTGGGCTTGGGGGCTCAGTTCTATAATCCTAGCTGCATAGGAGGCTGAAGTGGGAGGATGGCAAGTTTGAGACCCACCTGGGCAACCTTACAAGACTGTGCCTCGAAAAATAAAAAAGGGAGCTGGAGAGATGGCTCAGCAGTTAAGAGCACTGGCTGCTCTTGCAGAAGACCTGGGTTTGGCTCCAAGCACCCACATAGCAAGCTAGCAACCATCCATAACTCCAGTTCCAGGGGATCCCACACCCTTTTCTGGCCTCTGCACTTAACATACATGCAGCCAAACCACTCATACATGTAAAATAAATAAATATTTTAATTGCACAGTGATAGAGCATTTACCTAGCATGTACATGGCCTTAAGCTCAGTCCCAGTACCACCACCACAACAAAATAATTCAGGCAGATTACTTTTGTAAATAATTTTTGTTTATTTTTTGAAACAGGATCTCACAGAGTTTTCCAGGCTGAACTCAAGATCACAGTCATCCTGCCTCTGCCTCTGAGTGCTAACACTACAGTCTTGTACCGCTATGCCCACTCTTAATAAGTGTTAGTTCAAATAAAATGTGTAGAGAAAGAAAATAAGACCACTCAATACTTCTTAGAGATCATTCTAAGCATTTTATGTTCCAAGACATTTTCACACACACACACACACACACACACACACACACACTATATATATATATATATATATATATAACATACATAACACATATATTCTTAAATGAGGTGGGCTTTTAAAAAAAGAATACTACCTTAAAAGGTAGTATTACTACCTTAAGTAGGGTAATACTACCTTACTTCCACTTAGTAAAATAACCTAAACAACTGTCAGTAGATGTAGATTGCTGCCAATTTTTCCTCATTATTCCTTTATGTGGCTGTTTCCTTCCCACTTTAGCACTGATGAGAGTCACAGTAACTGCTTCCTTTCCCTGTGTGCCATCACCCACCACTTGAAATGTGAATTTCTGTGAACTGTACTAACAAAACCTGCATCTTCCATATGGTGAGAACATCAACATGATTGTACAAGCCTCTTCTGTATTCCTAAAATGCACCTGGTCCTATGCTGGACCTGAAGTGGGTCATATATCAAGTATGTCAGTGTAAGAGTGGACTCTGGTCCCCTACAAGTGTGGTCAACAGGCAGAATAGCCACAGGAAGCAGTCTCCTAGCCGGTGTGCCCTGGAGAGCTGCCCAGGCCACCATGGCTAGGGCATCCACTGTGGTGCCACCAAGTTTAGCTACAGATTCTCATTTGCCTTGACTCTTCATACATGAATTTTATTTTTGTGCCTATTTAATTTTCATAGTTTAATATTACCTTTCTCTGAAATGTTCCTCTAATTGCTATAAGCCTAGAGTGCCACAAATGCAAAATCTCCCCCACCATCATCATCTTCCCTCTCCACCCAATACCTATGATAAATTATCCACTTGAACTTGATTTTCTCATCTCAGAGGTCCTTGGCTGCTCCCACTCACCCTCCTGGCTGCCACTTTGTGTCCTGCATGTGATGGGGACGCTTTCCCTCTGTGGAGCCTATCAGGAGTTCTTTGTACCTCTGTAGCTTGGCCCCTCCTGAGCTCCTTCCATTTTCTGGGCTTTACCTAGGCTGTTTTATCGCTCATCTCATGCTGACAGAGCAAGACTAGTTCCCAGCGAGCACAGGAACCCCTAGAGAGGCCCCAGAAATCAAACCCAGGGCCTGGTGGAATTGCTGTTGGCATGACTCCATCCCAAGGGCTTTCTTCTACTAAGGAAGAATTTCAGTTGCCTGAAATTCTGTTGGTCAGACCTCTGTCTTGTAAATGGCATCAAGAGTGAGTAGTTCATGAGGCTTCATAGTTCTATTTCTTTGAACTTCAAACCTTATCAAACTAATGTTTTGATAAATGTTTTGATTTTTTGTGAAGTTGCTGGCTTGGTAACTTCTGTATGAAATCTTGCTGTAGCTATTAACAGTGGTTGGTCCATGGGACTTGAGAGAGAGAGAGAGAGAGAGAGAGAGAGAGAGAGAGAGAGAATATATGAGCATATAAATATGGACTTAAGTGTGCTGCCACAGTGCACATGGAGAGCAAAGGACAGCTTACAGCTTTCAGGAGTCAGTTCTTTGCTTCTGTGCCTTCAATGATGGGACTCAGGTGGTCAGGCTTACATAGCAAGCAGTTTTGCTCACTGAACCATCTTACTGGCCAAGATCTGTGATTTTTTTAATTTTTTAATTTTTTTTTTTTTTGTCTTTTTGGGACAGGGTCTTCCTGTAGCCCCAGCTGGCCTGGAACTCACTATGTAGAACAGGCTGGCCTTGAACTCACAGAGATGGGCCTGCCTCTGCCTCCTGAGTGCTGGGACTAAAGGCATGTTGCTGGCCCAGATCTGTTGATTTTTATTGTAAATGGCTATTGAGCTGGAAGAAAGGATGGGCACCACTCCATACACACAGTGAGAGACCCGTGAGCCAGCAGAAACAAGGGGTGCCTAGTATGTTGGGTACACAAGGGGGATGCTACCTGGGAAACACAGAGTTTCTGAGGAGAGGATCTAGAGGAAGACCTGGAGGTTCTGGCAGGTGAGGAAGGAGGCCGACATGTCCAAAGGGATATTGCCGCCTTTGGTTCATAAAGTAGGCAGGACCTCACTTGTCATAGATGAAGAGAACAGATGGTGGTGTTTTATGGGATGTGGACAAGGATGCTGAGTAGGCAGTGGAAGTCCTGGGGTGGCCATCTGTGTACTTGGAGATTTTCCTGGTGTCCTGGGAAAGAGGGAAGTCACAAAAGCAAACAAGACTTAGATTTCTCTTGGTGAGTGAACCAGAAAGATGAGTCAGACAAGGCCTGACAAAGGTGGAATCATGAATCTAGATGAGCAGAAAGTAGAGATTCAAAAGAGTTTTAGTTGAACAGAGACAGCAGGGGAGTGGAAGATACCGAATGAGGACAGGGACTGTGTGGTGGGTAAAGAGTTTGGTAGTTGGGAAGTTCATACCTTCCTAAGTGTTCCATTCCAACCTAGGGCCAGCTGAACAGAATGCAAGTAATGCCTTCACATTTGCTAGAAAAACTATTAGGATATATGGGCACAGTCAGGCTGAGGTGAATATTTGTTTTTCTGAATCAGGCTTATTTTGCTTAACACAGTGATCTTCAGTCCTATCCCTTTTCCATCAAACACAATTTCATTCTTTACAGTTGAGTGAAATTCCATTGTATTATATGTACCACTTTTTAATAGTTGCTTTGAGACAGGGTCTCATATAGCCCAAGCTGGCCTCAAATTTACTGAGGGTAACCTTGAGCTCTTGATCTTCCTTCTACCTCCCACATGCTGGGATTACAGGTGTGCACTAACATGTGTGCTTTCTTCAGTCTGGTGATTGTTTCCTTGCTGTGGAGAATCCTTTAAATCTCATGCATTCCCCTTCATCAATATAGCTAAAAGGAACCCTTTTTAGACAGTCCTTCCCCATGCCGATATTTTGACGTGTTTTCCTCTTGCAGTTAGCATTTCAGATCTTACATTAAGGTCTTCAATCCATTTTGAATTGATTTTGGTTTTGTTTTTGTTTTTTGGAGACAGGATATCCCTGTAGCCCCAGCTGACTTGGAATTTGCCATGTAGGCAGACCTGCCTCCGCCTCCCAAGTGCTGGGATGAAAGGCATGTGCCACCACACCTGGCTTTGAATTGATTTTTTAAATATTTTATTCATCATTTTTATTTTATGCATATGAGTGTATTGTCTGCATGTGTGTAGGTGCATCTGTGTCGTGCAATGCCCAAGGAGGTAAGTAGAGAGCATCAGATCCCCTGGAACTGGAGTTACAGACAGTGGTTAGCTGCCATGTGGGTGCTGGGAATCAAACCTGGGTTCTCTAGAAGAGCATCCAGTGCTCTTAACCACTAAGTCATCTCTCCAGCCCCTTGATTTTTTTTTATACAGAGTAAGATATATAGATCTAATTTCATTCTTTTACATGTGAATAACCAGTGTTCCCAGCATCATTTGCTGAAGAGACTCTCTTTCTCCAATGTATGTTTTGGCATCTTTGTAAAAAATTAGGTGTATGTAAAGAATGAGGTGTTTGCGTGTTTATTTACAGGGTCCTATATACAGGACCCTATCTCACTTGTACATAAATGTTTTTGTGCTAGTACCACAGAAGTTTTGTTAATGCTGATCTGTAGTAGAATTTGAAATGAGATATTGTGGTACTTAGGACATTGCTCTTTCTAGTTAAAATTGCTTTGGCTACTTGTGATCTCTTGTTCTTCCATGTGAATTTTAGAATTGTTTTTCTAGTTTTGTACAGAATGTCATTGGAATCTTTTTCATATTTTATTATTATTATTTATTTATTTTTATTTTATTTTTATGAGTGTATTACCTGCATGTAGGTAAGTGCACCCGTGTTGTGCAATGCCCGTGGAGGACAGAAGAGACTGCCAGATCCCCTGGAATTGGCGTTACAGACAGTTGTCAGCTGCCATGTGGGTGCTGGGAATCGAACCCAGGTCCTCTGCAAGAGCAGTCAGTGCTCTTAACCACTGAGCCATCCCTCTAGCCCTGGGAATGTCATCGGAATCTTAATGGAGATTCCATTGGCTCTATAGATCCATCTGTACAGCCATTTTCATAATATTCAGTCTGCCAGTCCATGAGCTTGGGTAGTTTTCCCATATTTTAATGTCTTAAATTTCTTTTGTGTTTTAAAGAATTCATTTTAGAAGTCTTTTATTTCCTTAGTTTATTTCTAGGTATTCTTTTTTTTAAAGCTAGTGTGAATGGGATTTTTCCCCCTTATTTCTTTCTTGAAAAATTCATTATTGGCAAATAGAAAAGTTACTGGGTTTTATACATCAATTTTGTATCCTGCTACACTGCTGAAGATACTTATCAGATCAAAGAGTTTTCTGGTTGAGTCTTGTCGTCCTTTAAGTATAGAATTGTACTGTCTGGAAATAGGGATAATTTGATGTCTTCCTTTCCTATTTGTATCCCTTTTATTTCTCTTGTCTTTATTGCTCTAGCTAAGACTTCAGGCACTATATTGAATAGGAGCAGAGAGAGCGGCACCCCTCTTTTAGTCCTGATTTTTGTATAATGTTAGCTATAGGTTTGTTGTAAGAGACTTTTATTATGTTGAGATAAATTTCTTCTATTCCTAGGTTCAAAGTTTTTAATCATGAAGAAATCTTGAAAATTGTCTGTCCTCATCTGTTTCTTCATTGCTGTGACAAAACACTCTGACCATTACCAACTTGGGGAGGAAAGGGTTTATTCAGCTTACATCTCCCAGGTCACGGTTCATCAGGGAGCCCAAGGTAGGAACTCAGGGCAGGAACCAGGAAGCAGGAGCTGGAGCACAGGCCATGGAGAAACACCACTTACTGGCTTGCTCCCCTGGCCCCTGCTCAGCCTGCTTTCTTATGCAACACAGGCCCACCTGCCCAGGGGTGGCACCACCCACAGTGGGCTGGGCCCCCTGACATCACTCATCAAGAAGATGCCCTCAGACATGGCCACAGGCCAGTCCAATAGAGCAATTCCCCAACTGAGGCTCCCTCAACCCAGGTGTGTCAAGTTGACACTAAAGCTACCCAGCAGAATTGACCCCTTGTCAGCTTGACACACAAACATCACTATTAAACCATAACTTTCCAATTTCTGTCCCTAAGATATGATGTTAATACCACAATATAAGACAGTACAACCTCAAAAACCTCACAGTCCTTAAAAAATCCAAACACATAAAAGTTCATGGTCTCTTTTAAAATGTCTCTTAACTGTGGGTGGGCTTCTGTAAAATCCAAAACAAGTACTGTCTTATTTCAAAGGGAAGAATCAGGCACAGCTAAGCAAAACCAAAGTCCAGCAAAGTAGTTCAAGGCTGGACATCTGGGATTCACTCACGATCTTCTGCATTCCAAACGGTTCTGGCAGCTCCACTTCTCTGACTCTGCAGTCCACAGCACACACAGCTTGTCTCTTAGACCCTGGCCAGCTCCATTCCATACCTATTGCTATCCTTGGTGGTCCTACGGTGCTGGCATCTCCAAAAATCTGGGGTTGCCACTGAAACTGAAGCTACACCTTCACCAATGGCCTCTTCTTGCCTCTTCGGGTGCAAAGCCTCAGATTCTCTCCATGACCCCTTCAATCCTGGGGTCTTCACTGCAACTGAAGCTGCATTTTCACCTATGGCCTTTCCTGGCCTCTCAGAGTGCCAAGCCTCAGCTGCTGTCTGTGACCCCTTCACGCTTTCAACACCAGAACTATGCAGGAGACTTTTACACATTACCAAGTCCTGCTTCTAGCTTGAGATAGAGGCACGGGGGGACCTCTGTGTGCTGACCCTGAGGAAATACCTCCCAGAAGATTTCATTTCAGTGATGCTGGTAGCTTGTTACTTACAGCTGATTTTTCAGCCCCAGCTAACCAGCATCAATTGTCCCAGTAAAGCAAAGGTTTTACTTCAGGTTCTGGTCTCTTCTTAATCACAGCTGATTCTTCAGCCCCAACCGACCAGAACCCAATCCATAATTTCACATGAACATCCCTGATAGTCTCTGCTTCCCTTTGAAGCTTCACAAGTCAGGCCTCCATCATCTACAACTCTTTTAGCATAACTGTTCCAAGCTCCACAACAACAAACTCTGAGCACGCAATGGCTTTTCCAGCCCAAAGTTCCAAACACTTCCATAATCCTCCCAAAAACATGAAGGTCTGTCACAGCAATATCCTACTCTCTGATATCAATTTCTGTCCTAGTCTGTTTCTTCATTGCTGTGACAAAACACTCTGACCAATACCAACTTGGGGAGGAAAGAGTTTATTCAGCTTACAATTCCCAGGTCGCAGTTCATCAGGGAGCCCAAGGTAGGAACTCAGGGCAGGAACCTGGAAGCAGGAGCTGGAGCACAGGCCATGGAGGAACACCACTTACTGGCTTGCTCCCCTGGCCCCTGCTCAGCCTGCTTTCTTATGCAACACAGGCCCACCTGCCCAGGGGTGGCACCACCCATAGTGGGCTGGGCCCTTCCACATCACTCATCAAGAAGATGCCCCTCAGACATGGCCACAGGCCAGTCCAATAGAGGAAATTCCCCAACTGAGGCTCCCTCAACCCAGGTGTGTCAAGTTGACACTAAAGCTATCCAGCACATTGTCAGAGGCCTTTTTCTTTCATCTACGAAAGTAACCATGTGATTTATGTCATTATGTCTGTTTGTGTGCTGTATTATATTTATTAATTTGCATTTGTTGAACTGTCTTCACGTTTGTTGAACTGTCTTTGCATCCCTGGGATCAAACCAACTTGGTTATGATATATGGTCTTTTTAATGTGTTCTTGAGTTTTACTGTGTTCTTGCAAGTATTTTATTTATTTATTATTTTATTTTATGTATATGAGTATATTACCTGCATGTATGTAAGTGTACCCATGTCATGCAGTGTCTGCAGAGGTTAGAAGAGGGTGTCAGATCCCCTGGAACTGGAGTTATGCACAGTTGTTAGCTGCCACATGGATGCTGGAACTGAATCCAGGTCCTCTGCAAGAGCAGTCAATGCTCTTAACCACTGAGCCATCTCTCCAGCCTCAATTACAAGTATTCTATTGAGCATTTTTATGCCTATCTTTATTCATTAATGAAGCTGTTTTATAGTGCTCTTTCTTGGTTTTTGTTTGTTTTTGTTTCGTTTTTTGTTATCATTTTGTTTTTTGTTTTGTTCTGTTTTGCTGTTTTGGTTTTGGTCCTGTCTTTATCCAGTGTTGGAATTAAAGTCATTCCAGCTTTGTAGAATGAGTTTGGTAGTATCCTTTCTCTTTCTACTTTATAGAACAATATGAGTGCAATGGTATTAGCTCTTCTTTAAATATATGGTAGAACTGGCAGTGAATCAATCCAGTCTTGGGTCTTCTTCTTGAGAAACTATTCTTCTACTTTTAATGTCATTGTAGGTTATGGATCTGTTTAAGTTATTTCTATCCCTCTTGATTTTGATAGATCATATGTGTCTAGGAATTTATCAAATTCTTTTAGATTTTTCAGTTTTGGGGAATGTAAATTTTCTTTTTTTTTTTAATTTTATGAGTGTTTTGCCTGTGTGTATGTAGATGCACCTCTGTTATGCAGTGCCTACGGTGACCAGAAGAGGGCTTGGATCCCCTGTAGCTGAAGTTACAGATGAGTTGTTAGCTGCCAGGTTTGTGCTGGGAACCAAACTCCAGTCCTTTGCAAGAACATCCAGTGTTCTCAACTACCTAGCCATCTCTCCAGCTCCTGGAATGTACATTTTCAGTGTATTCCTTAACAGTTCCCTGAATTTCACTGGAATCTGTAGTTACTGCACTTTTTTTCATCTCTTATTTTATTAATTTGAGTCTTCTCTCCATTTGATTAGATTGGCTAGGGGTTTTCAATCTTGGTTGTTTTTTTTTTTTTTTGGTTTTTTTTTTTTTTTTTTTTTTTTAGAACGTCTCCCTGTAGCCCCAGCTGTCCTGGAACTCACTATGTAGACCAGGCTGGCCTTGAACTCACAGAGATCTGCCTGCCTCTGCCTCCCAAGTGCTGGGACTACATGCGTGCACCACCACACCCGGCATTTTTTTTTAACTTTTAAAAAAACTTTATCGAGACTTTCATACATGCATGTGTTTTGATCAAATCCACGCCCACTCCCTCCCCTCCAACACCTCCCATATCTCCCCATCACTTTTTTCTGACTTCATGTACCCTTTCTTTCTTTCTTACTTACTTTCTTTCTTTTTCTTTCTCCTTCCTTCCTTCCTCCCTCCCTCCCTCCCTCCCTCCCTCCTTCCTTCCTTCCTTCCTCCCTACTTTTTTAATGGGGATTTTTGCTACTCTAACATTTCTCCCTCTGAAGAGGTAACCCCAAAATCTTTTAGGGATTAGACAAGAGCTCCCAAATACTTTTGAATTTTTTGGCCTTTGGAACAGAGTATGTTGCTAAGAGGCCCACAGACATTTTGACTTTTAGCCAAGAAACTGACTACTTTTCTTTGGGGTCTTTTTTACCCTGACTGCCTAGTCAATTCCTACCTCCTATTCTTATCACACCATACTTTGAAGAGGTTACCCAAATTGCTGATAGCAAACTGGGATGCAGACCACCCTGGCTTCTTCCCTGCTCAACAGGGACACAGGGTGAGGCAATTGGGGTAACCCTTCAGTGGTTCTATCTAAAAGACTCCAAAATTGTATAACTTATCTATAGGGAGAAAAGAAAAGTCCTTGACTGGTGAATAGGAGATGTGAAGGAGAAGTAAAGGTAAGAGTAGTTAGCATTACAAGTTCTAGACAGGGACCAGAAAAAAGTCAAAACAGGGCAAATTTCAACTGTTCATATCAGAGTCCATTGTGATTTCTTGACGAGAGTTTCCAAAAGCATCCTTCTATTGGGTTCCTCCTCATTTTTCTTTTGTCTGCCAAGGCCGGACTCAAGAGTGATGGACTCAGGATTTGTTTTCAGGCACTTTGGCAGGTATTGGGGTGGCTAGAATCAGTGTCAGTTCCCTCTCAAAGGCTTCTAGATAGGGGAAGAAAACAAATTTAGTCATCATTTTAGAACAATAGTAGGTTGTCTCCCTTAGCTACAGGTGGGCACCACAGTATTGGAGACCAAGATTTGAAGTCTTACATCTGAGCAGCACTTTCTGCTTAGAAACGAAATCATCAATGAGAAATAATTGCCTAAATAACATTTTATATGGACTTAAGCCTAATGCCTGGGACGTTTAATCCCTTGAACTCTTAAAGAAATATATTGATCACTTTAGTCTTTGGTTATATTTTGGTTGTTTTTTTTTTCTTTTAAAGAATCGACTCTTTGTTTGATTCTATGTATTGCTCTCTTAATCTTCATTTCACCAATTTCTTCCCTTATCTTATTTGTTACCATCTACTGTTTGGTTTTTTTCCAATATTTTTATTTATAATTTTCATTTTTCAAAAATAGGATTTAGCTCTAATTTTCTTGGGCATAGTTTTGCACTGATAATGTTCAGTTTTCTCTTTGTTTTTTAAAATATCTTCATTTATTATTTTTATTTTTAGTGTATTAGTGTATTGCCTACATGTATGTGAGTGCACCAGTGTTGTGCAGTGCCGCAGAGGTCAGAAGAGGTTGTCAGATTCCCCTGGAACTGGAGTTAAGGATGGTTCGAAGCCTCCATGTGGGTGCTGGGAATCAAACCCGGGTCCTCTCCAAGAGCAGTCAGTGCTCTTAACTGCTGAGCCATCTCTCCAGCCTCTGCTGTTTGGATTTTAACTTAGTTTTATTTCTCTAAGACGTTGAGGTACATCATTAGGTTATTTATTTCATAGCTCTCTAATTTTCTGAATTAAAAAATATTATGTATGTACATGATATGGAAGGGAGGGGCATGCATGTTACAGTGTGCATGTGGAAGTCAAAGGAGTCTGATGGAATTGGTTCTCTGCTTCTACCTTTACATGGGTTCAACCTCGGGTCATCAGGTTTGTGGGGGCAAGTGCTTTTGCTCCATGCTGTACACTTTCCTATTAGAACTACCTTAGCTATAATTAGTTTCAACCCACCCCCCTTATTTACTCAATAACCTACTGGTCACTCAAAGTATATTTTTCAGTATCCAACTATTTGTGTGTTTTCTAAGGTGTCTCTTGCTATTGATTTCTAGTTTTATTCACTGTTATCCAAATGATACAAGGCACCATTTGATTCTTTTGTTACTATTAAGACTTGCTTTGTAGCCTAGAATATAATCTGCTTTAGGGAATAGTCCATGGGCTGTTGAGAAGAATGTTTATTCCATATCCATTGGATGGAATATTCTGTAGATATTTTAAGTCCATTTAGTCAATGGTGTAGTTCACCTCTCCTGTTTCTTGGTTGGTGTTTGTTTCAATGAGAAGAATGGAGTATTAAAGTTACTCACTACTGTTATAATGTTTCAGGGCCTATCTGACCTTTTATTGATTATTTTTATGAAACTGGGAGTTCCAACATTCAGTGCATACATATTTACAATTATTACATCTTCGTGAGTTGTTTCCTTTATTAATGCGTAGTGACCTTCTTTGTGTCCTTTAATTTTGCTTTGAAGTCTACTTATCAGATATCAGAATAACTATACCAGCTTTTTTTCAGCTTCTGTTTGCTTAAAATTGATTTCTGTCTTTGACTTTTAGTCTATGGCTGCCAGTGAATTGAGTTCAAGACAGAAGATAATTGAATCTTGTTATTTTACTTTTAAAATTTTTTACATGTATGAGTATACATATTGCTTGCATGTAGGTAAGTACACCCATGTCATGCAATGCCCACAGAGGTCAGAAGAGGGCGTTGGATCCCTGGAACTGGAATTATGGGTGGTTGTTAGCTGCCATGTGGGTGCTGGGAATCAGACCTGGGTCCTCTGCAAGAGCAGTCAGTGTTCTTAACCCCTGAGCCATTTCTCCAGTTCCAAGTCTTGTTTTTTAATCCGTTCAGTTAACTTGCATCTTTTTATTGCTAAGTCGAAGCTGTTTACATTTATCATTATTATTGAGGGTAGTTTACTAATTCCTACAATTTTGTTGATTATTTTTCTTGTCAGTTGGAGTATGAGTATTGTTTGTTCTTTACTTTCTCCCTTATTGGTATGGAGGGTTTCTAGTTTACGGTGTTGGACACAATAGATTCCTTCCTAGCTCTCCTTTGTCCATCTGTTCCTCTCATAAAGTTTACTCTTTCCTGTAATCTCATGATTAAGACTTTCTTCCTCTCTTTACTTTAAATATTTTTTGCATTGCTGGCTTGGTAATCATGAACTGCCTTATTTTGTGCTTGTCTTGAAACATCCATATTTCTCCATCAATTGTAAAAGATAGCTTTGCTCTATATAGCAATCTTTGTTGCCAGTTACTTACTTTCAGGCTTGAAATACATCATTCCATTCTTTCTTGGCTTTTAAGGTTGCTGATGAGAGATGTGATGTTCTGATGTTGTTTGCCTTTGTAGGTAAGTAGGAATTTTTCCCGTACAGCTTTTAATATTGTTTCTTTGCTTTGCACCTGGCAAATTTTCTGCTAAAATTTCATTGACTAGAGTCATCTCTTGATCATATCCAGCGTTACTGGATATTGTTGACATGCTTGTTTTGTTTTGTATATGAATGTTTGAATAGAGTATTTCCTCAGTCTTGTCCTCCGTCCCTTAAATTCTTTCTTCTGCTTGGCCAGGTATATTGGTGATGCTTTCCACTGTGGTTTTTATTTGACTTAATGAGTCTTTAATTTCCCAGATTTCTTTTTTCCCTAAAATCTCAGTTTCCTTGCTGAATTTCTCTTCCATATTTCTGAGTTTTTAATTTTCCTTTTTTTTTTCCTTTTTCCTTTTTTTCCCTTTTTCTTTCTCTGAGAGTCTTACTCTATAGCTCAGGCTGGCCTAAAACTCATGATCTCCCTACCTCAACTTTTTGAGTGCTAGGATCAGAAGTATATACCAGGGCACCTAGTCTTTTTTTTTTTTTTTTTTTTTTTTTTTTTATTACATTAACTTAAAGTGGAAAACCTCTGCTCCGCTTATGTAATATTTGAAAATCACAGTGTCCCTGGCAGAAATTTCAAATTGATGCTGCCAGCTGGGTCCTTGTATTCAGCTGCAGTTCAGTACTTAACCAGCAGGTAATGGTGCTTGCTGTCAAGTCTGACAACCTGAATTATTTGATTCCTGGGACCCACATGATATAAGGAGAGAACTGATTACTACAAATTGTCCTCTGGTCTGTACACATGTGCTGTGGTATGCACACACACACACACACACACACACACACACACACACTAAATAAACATAAAAAATATTTTTAAAACATTGCAAAAAAGAATCTCAGGATGAGTAATTATGAAGCAAAGTTATTGAGCTTATTGATTTCTGTTTAGAAAGACAAGATGAACTTGAAGAGACTCAAGTTCAGGCTTTAGGAGAGGAGCTCATTAGAGGAAGTCCGTGTACTGGTGTATTCCTTTTTCTTCTCCAGACTTCTGTCTTTGGAAAGGGGACTATTTCTTATACACACTGTTCAGTCAGGCTCACAGCAGGACAAAGGAGTGCTACTAAAGAGGAAAACGTAACTCAAGGGGATCTTTAAACTTTCAACAGAAGGAAGTTGAACTTAAGGCATAATTCATCAGCCATTTTAACAGTCTCATTTGTGATGTTTCTCAGAAGGCAGGGACAGTTCTTTTTGCAGGTGTTCTGGTTGTTTACATTGAAAACTTGTGTATTTATATCTGCTAACAGGAGACAAGAATCAGAACCAGGAGAGTGCAGGTGGGGTGTCTCCCTTTCTTGTGTCCTCTGTGTCTTAACTAGCTGTCCTGCCTTAGTATATTTTAGGAAAGTATTTCATTTTACATAAATGAGTCTTTAATTATTGAAAGAAATTCTTTTTCCTTCCTAGCAGACCAATGTCAATACCCTCAGTCATAACCTGATAATTATAAATGTTTGAGAAGATGTCAAGACTCCAAGGATAAACAGTTTGCTCTTAAACAAATATGAGACAAAGTTTATATTATTGAAAGTCTAAATAAAATATCTATACTAAGAAGTATAAATCGTATTATAAATATGGAAAGCTGTCTATATCTGTTCAATAACATCTCTGTCTCTATAATGAACCTTTATACATATGAAAATCTAATAGTGTGCATTTGGACATATTCAGCATTAACACAGAAGATTTTAGGCAAAAACACAAAAGAATTGTATAACATGGATTTAAGAGTATCTTAGCTTTCTGTGCAAGCATGAGGACCTGAGTTTGATACCCAGCCACATAAAAACCTGGGCATGGCACATATGTGTAATCTCAGCACTAGGGCGGCAGAGACAAGAGGATCTCTAGAGCTTGCTGACCAGCCAGTGTAGCCAAATCACTAAGTTCCAGGTTCAGTGAGATACCCTGTCTCAAAAATTAAGGTAGAAAGCAACTGAAGAAGATATCCAGTGTTGACCTCTGACCTCATGCTTTCTCTCTCTCTCTCTCTCTCTCTCTCTCTCTCTCTCTCTCTCTCTCTCTCTCTCTCTCTAGCGTGCACGCACACAGAGTCATAGTCACACCTTAGAGATACTTATTATGCTTTAAGGATGGTTAGGATTGCAGAAAGTAAACTGTTGGACCAAACTTAGGTATTTTGTGAGAATTTAAAAATGCTTTTATTTTAGAAGTTAAATGTCAAATTATCTTTTTATTTATTTTTACTCCCAGATGGACTGGGTTAAACCATTATAGATTAGGACTAAGATAGGAAGTGGCCTTTTGTATGTAACCTCTTCTCTTCCATTTCTTTCTCAAACTGTTATGTTTAAGTCCTTAACCTTCACATCAAGAAAATGCTGTTTGAGGGTTTGGAAAAATGGCTTAGCAGTTAAGAGCACGTACTGCTCTTGCAGAGGACCTGAGTTCAGTTCCCAGAAGCCATGTTAGGCAGCTCACACCTGCCTGTAACTCCAGCTCCAGGGGAAATCCAAAGCGTCTGGCCTCCACAGGCACCTACACTCATGTGTATATACATCCCCCCATATACATACACATAAAAAGTAACTTTTTTAGAAAAAGAAAATGCTGTTTGGTTTTTGAATTACTTATGTATGAGCAGGTTACAGTGTGCTTTTGAATGAAAGGCCATTTGTGTATTCTGTAGGATTCTTGGAGGGCAGGCTTACTTCCAAAAGGACTCTTGTCTTTTTTCCTGTTGAATCAGCTCTTGGGTAGTGATGAGTAAGTCTTAAGGGTTACATAGTAATGTTAGCTTTAGATTCACCCTTTGGCTATATTCAGTTTCGAAGGCCTATCACTTATTCTTCTAAATGTGTATTCTTATTGCTTTAGCGCATAAAGTCGGGCAGAGACAGCAGTGGGGGTGCTCGCAACAAACAAGAGGGGAGTGCTGGCAGTGGTAAGTGTTTGCTGTGCCCTGGAACTGGTATGACAGATTTCTTGTACATGGACTTTTAGAAACATTGAAATAATCCACAAGTGTCCTTTCTATGTTTGTTTGTTTTATGCACAGTAAAACCTCACTTCTAATTTAGTTCTGATAGATATATGAGTGTTTTGTAAATGTTACCATGTCTTAGTTCTTAAATTCCATACCTGTTCCTGCTCATTGATTAATTAAATTAAGATTGGATAATATCATAGATGGGCATGTGAATGAGGTTTCACTGTGCTATGTTTTAAATTTTTCTATTCAAAGGACTTACCATGAGAAGTAGAGTGGTCTCAGAGAATGCCAGCTGCTCAGATCTTTGGTCTGGCTTGCGGCTCCACGATAGTCTAGCAAGGATGAAACATGATTCAAGTCTTGGTTGCAACCAATTCAAGTCTTGGCCTGTGAGCCAGCCATAAAAATACTTTAAGTTCTTGGCATCTCTAAAATTCCTTGATTCTGACTCCTTGTGGCATCATTTATTAATAAAATGTTTTAGTAACTTCTATTCCTTTTCCCCATCAGCCACAATCAACCATCTTTCTCAACTTCTGTCAGGTGATAGTAGAAATTAGGTGATTTTTAAAGAAATTAATTGCCTTTAATCCCAGCACTCAGGAGGCAGAGGCAATCAGATCTCTGTGAGTTCCAGGCTAGCCTGGTCTACATATTGAGTTCCAGGCCAGCTGGGGCTACAAGGAGACCTTGTCTCAAAAAAGACCAAAAAGGAAAAAAAAGGTAATTGAAACATATAAATTCCAAGCCAAACTGGGATCTTTGATAATACCTGTATATTCTATCCTCTCTGCACTCAGCTCTGTTCTGCATATGACCCCGCTCTGGCTAGCGAACCAGCAGTGTTCTGTTGTAGCTGTTCTGATCCAAGAACATGACAGTGACAGATGGGGGCGAATAGGATGTGGTCCCTGCAGGCAAGGCAGTTAGCATGCAGTTGGAAAGACAGATGCACAAGTTCGAATGCCACTGCCAGTGATGCCCCCATTGAGAATGCACACAGACTTTCTTTCCAGAGGATTGAAAACTGCACTGAAGACCAAGATTCTGTCTTGAATTCAAAGCTCTACTTTGCTAAATATGTTTAGGCAGTTACAGATATCAGTGGCATATGGCCCTAACTAGATAGCTTTGTTCCTCAAAACCAGGCCAGCTTCTCCAGCTAAGCCTCCTGGACTGTTTCTCCTTGGGCCACAGGAATCAGGACAGCATTTGAGAGGTGAGGGGAAGAAGTGTTTTGAGCCCAAGTCTCAGGAGCACCAAAGGCCATTTGCCACATCAGAGTGTAGTGGTCCCCTGTCCTCAGACTCTCATGGTCTTGATGAACAATACTGTTTTCTTACTGTTCCCCAACCCCCAGATACCTCCTTACTTCTGCCACACCCTCCCAAACTCCTGCTTTAGAGAACCCATCTGACCCCCTGGGGTTGGACTGAGCTGAGTCTTGGTTTTGTTAAATCCAGCCCAGAGGTTTTTCATTCACTGGAGGCAGCTGTAAGGTCCATGAGCCCCCATCCAGAAGCTCTGAATTGAGTAAGTTATGGAACCCAGAACTTAATATGAAGTGTTAGCCGTGTATCCTGAATAGCCATGCCTAACACCTCACAGTCAAGCATGGCATTCTTAATCCAGTGTCACATATAAATAACCCCACCAAAGAGAATGAAAGATGACATTGCTTCTAGTTTTAGACCCAAGAAGTTTATGTAATGCCATCTGAAAACCTGGTTTTCACAGCTTTTGGAATTTTGAACTATAGGTGAGAGATTGAGGGTCTACACCAAAAAATGTTATTAGACACCGCATTTTGCATCCACTAAAAGAAATTCCTAAGCCAGGCCAGGAGGTATACACCTGTGATCTCAGCCCCCAGGATGATCTGAAGTTCTAGGCAAGCATGGACTATATAGCAGGACCCAACCCCAGACAACAAGAAGAACTCTATAAGTTTCCTCAAACCAAAATGATGCTGTTTAATCATAGGAAGCAGGAATTGTGATGTGAGCTCATTTAAAATGGAGTGTCCCCATAAGGAGTAATTGTCATGAGTAACCTTTAGAAAAGCAGTCATTGTACATTAAAGTTCTACCACCAAACCAGGTGAGGTGGCTCCCACCTGTAATCACTTGGAGGCTGAGGCAGGAGGATCATCAGTATCATCATCACAAATTCGAAGTCAGTATGGACTACATAGTGAGTTCTAGGGCTGCCTGAGCTACAGAGTAAGACCCTGTCTTAAAAAACTAAATGCAGGGCTGGAGAGATGGCTCAGCGCTTAAGAGCACTGACTGCTCTTGCAGAGGACCCGGGTTCAATTCCCAGCACCCACATGGCAGCTACGAACTGTCCTTAACTCCAGTTCCAGGGGAATCCAAAACACTCTTCTGACCTCTGCAGCATTGCACAACACACGTGCACTTACATGCAGGCAACTCACTCATACATATAAAATAAAATTAAACAAAATATTTTTTTTAAAAAAAAATAAATTCAAAACAAAAAATTTCTAACACCAGCTTTACCAAACTCTGAGGACCCAACACCTCTCTGAAAACCTTAAGTTCAGAATAAAGATCTAGCCTGTTTCTAAGTTTGACTACCTACATTCAGTTTTCAGAGCTTCTTGTTCATTTGTAAACTTGTAAAATCCCTCTGGAAGCCCTCAGTCTCTTGGGTTCTATGTGCTAAGAGCCTGCCTTAGGTCCATGAAAGACTGCTGCAGCCTGAGGAAGCGCTGGGGAGACAGTGCAGCCTCAGGAACATGGACTGAGGCCCCTGGAAAGTCTCCCCCAGGGCTCCTAGCAGTCTACTGGAAGACTGCTTAGCCTCCCTGGTGGCCTTTCTACCTTAAACCCTGGTAGTCAAGGCCAGTGGGAGAGGGATGCCTGTGTGTAGAAGAGGACTTTCTGAAGCTCCCCACCTCCCCACTGCTCTGCTGCCAGTTTTAATCGATTTTCCTTTCGCCCATCCAGTCCATTTCAAGCCAACACAAATACTGCTAGTGCACAAGTGAGCTTTATGCTCACACAAAGGTGTTCCAAGGAGAAACTGTGCTGGTGAGGCACTTCCCAAGCAGTTTCAGGTTGCCTGGTTTGCTTGGCACCAGTTTAAACAACCAAATAGGCCTTTACCCGGGGCTTGTTTTTTGTTCTTTCTTCTAGCATTTTCCTTTTTGTTCCTTATTTTCTGACATTCCAAATATGTCTCCCCTGACTTTCTCACTTCATTCTGCCTTGGGTGAGCACCTCTTGTCAGCATCCACCCTGAAGTCAGAATCAACCGGCTGTGGCTACCTTCTTCTGCCTTTTGCTTTGGGAATCCTGTTTCCCTCCCCCACCTCCCCACAACCTCTAACCCACTGTGGGAACACCCTGTCTCTGGGTGCTCTCCCTTCCCTTTTCCCACTTAGGAATTCTTAGTATCAGCTGGCAGGGAAAGAGCCCTTCTCTCTGTCTTCATCTCTAACCTGTCAAGCCTCACCGTACTTTCCAGCCTGAAAGTATTGGGCCTCTGTCTGAGTTAGGGCCACAGATTAGATGGTGAAGAGTTTTTAATAGGAATCCACACAAAGCCTGCCTTAAGTAGGTTTAAGTATAATATGTTAAAAACAAATGCAGGGCCTCCTGCTAGACTTTGAAAGTCTTATTGAGAAGAACATGAAGAACTTTAGTGTGTCAGAATTGCTGGTTTTTATAGCATAATTGTTTGGGAAGTGCTGTAGGCCCCTGAGTACCCTGGGTTTGTTGTTTGGGGTTTGTGTGTATAAATCAGACTAATCTCACTGAGGCCTCACTTATTATTTTTTTATTATCTTTAAGTGTATGCGTATATTGCCTGCTCATATGTAAGTGCATCCATATCGTGCAGCACCTGTGGAGGTCAGAAGAGGGTGTCAGATCCCTTGGAACTGGAGTTAGGGATGGTTGTTAGCCACCATGTTGATGCTGGGAACTGAACCCAGGTCCTCTGAAAGACCCGCCTGTGCTCTTAACCACTGAGCCATCTCTCCAGCTCCACTGCAGCCTCTCCACAGAACTTTAGCTCCCTCTCCACAGTAGTTCCTAGACTCAGAATCATCTGTAAGCCTTGTTAGGCTGCTGAAAGCTCCCCCAGAGTTTCACAACCATGTCAAGTTGACAAGCTTCGAGCTCCACTGCTGCGGCAGCCCTGGCCCATGCTGGAAAAACCATGGCTCCACTTTGAGTTAATGCCAAGATTCATTGTGATACAGCTTACAGGAAAAGTCACTTCTGCTCTTACCACCATAGCCAATTCCTGGTATGTGACAATAGGGTCATCCAGCCTGCAGTCTCACCCTGGCACTGTCACTCCAAGGATGTCACCTTGAAATGCTGCTTTTCAGTAGTATAGGAATTATATGGGACCATCCCCATGCTGTCTGGCACATCCTTGTTCCTCAGTAAATGATTATCTTAGTCTTGTTATTATGGTGTTTTTGAGACAAACGTGCTATAGTAACCCCAGCTAACCTCAAACTTGCAGCTGTCCTATTGCCTCAGTTTCCCAAGTACCAGGGCCACAGGCATGCCTCAATTTTCACAGAATTAATTAAAAAGAAGTAAACGTAAGATTGACTACTTGAAGTAAAAATGCATTGCTCTTCTACAAGCAGGGTTTAGGATCTAGGTTTAGCAACTCACCGATAAGCAAAAAGTTTTCAATCAAGCTACAGTGAACACCAGCATCCAAAGTCAGACTGATGTATACTCTGCAATCTCAAAGTTTTGATGGTCCCAGTAGTTTGTTCTCCCCAGAAACTAAGGAGGAGAATAACCCCAATTTTGCCTAGTGTGTGGCTACATGTAAGAGGCCAGGAAATGATCTGGACACTTGTGCTTCTCATGTGTATCTGTCCTCAAGACACAAAAGCACCTCCTTCCACACATTTTCTTTCTTGCCGTGGATTTGTGACTTATTTTTGAGTACTGTGCTATTACTGGTCAATTTTAATTGCTTTTTTTGTTTACTCTATGTCATTTTAGTGACTTACTGTGTTTTTTAGTGTGATTTTCATGATGTCTTGCATGTGAACTCTTCTAAATGAAAATGTATCAGTTTTTTCTAAAAAAATATTTATAATGAAAATGGAAGTACTATGACTCAGTGAACAGAAATTTACTGTGCAGTCAATTTTTTTAGGAATATGTCTTTCTTAAAGTATATTATAACCCAGCTTTATTTTTTTGCCTTTAAAAGGTAAACTTTTATTTGAAGTTTATTGTCCCAAAGATAGTTTTCTTGACTAGATCACCTTTCCATTTATTTTTCTGGGTTTTGATAGTTTCACAAGTAGAAAGTAGAAAAGCTATCAGTGCCCCCAGGAAAGAAGCAACCCAGATTGTCCTGGAGCAGTCACTCCAGTCACTCCAAGGAAGTACTACAACTGAGTACAGAGCATGTCTGAGAGGGAGGGAGAGTGGGTCATACATACCACATGCGGAGAAGCCAGTCCTGCGGGGCCAGCTGGATACTATCTTTCTCTGAGTATGGTCTGGTCAATTTCAGTATCACCTCGGACAGCTCTCCACTCTGGAGACTGAGTCCCTGGTTTTTCTGGACACCTGAGTTTCTGACCATGTTGCAGAATGTGTGTTCCTCAGGGAAGCCTTCTTAGTGTAAGTATTAGAAGACAGCTTATAGAATATGTAATACCAAAGTAGCTCAGTGTTAGAATCCAGAAGAGCTGTCCAATTGGCACCCATTGTTAGGCTGCTCTACCAGGGTGCTTCGGTTTCTGACTTGGTAATCTGCAAACCTGACCAGATAATGTATAACTGACATATGGACTATGAGACATGATTGTATTCTGCCATTGTGTCATGTAAGCATCTGTGTAAGTATGTAAGTGAATGGGCATCAGGCTTAATATTAGACACTAAAGTTTGAATGTCATATGACTTTCAAATGTTTCAAAATATTCTTCACTTTTTCCCCAACCATTAAAAAAATATATGTAACCCTTTCTTAGTTTACTGAATGTGAAAAAAAGTCTGGGGCCTATAAGCTGTGGTATGCCAGACCCTGCTCAGGTTAGCTCTCTATGATGCTAATGACAAGTGGGATGGGGCAGGGGGGAAGAGTAAGTTCCCAGTATAAAACGGGATGGTTGCGGGATCAGGCATTCCATTATCAGGGGGTCCTGTGTTGTGCCAGTTTCCTTCAGTGTTAACCAAGACTTTAAAAATGCCCACGACCTTGGATGGAAATAATTTTAAAGCAGTATCAGTAATCAGTCTATAAAGTATCTGCCATGCAAGTATGAGAGGACTGAGGTTTGAGCCTCAGAACCTACATAAAAAGCAGTGCATGGTGGCACACACTTATGATCCTAGTTCTGGTGTGGTGTGATACTATTCCTGGGTAGATGTGAACAAACCTCCTCTCATCCCAGGTAGGGAAGCAATAACAGTAGGGATAATTAACGTCCACTTGGTGAACCAATGAGGTGATTTTTTGTTTTTTTGTTTTGGTTTTGGTTTTTTGTCTTTTTGAGACAGCGTCTTCCTGTAGCCCCAGTTGGCCTGGAACTCACTATGTAGACCAAGCTGGCCTCCAACTCAAAAAGATCCACCTGCCTCTGCCTCCCAAGTGCTTGGATTAAAGGTCTGTGCCAGGCTCTGAACCAATGAATTTTATTGGGGTTACTTACAGGAATATGGGTGAAGGGTTTCCTACAGGAGCAGAAATTGTTCAAAGACAGCTGCATCACCAAAGCCCACCCCAGCATGGGTGACAGCTCATGAAAACACACTGCACTATCTCTAGGCAACTCCACAGGTTGGAGAATGTCCTTTTCAGGTACCTCAGTTGATCTGAGCCTCTTCCAGGCAGCTTAGCTGGTCTTGGGGAGGGAGAGATCCAGTAAACCTTGTCAATTTCAGGGACTTTCTGGAGCCTTTGAGTTGTTTACTTCCTGAGCCTAATGAGCTTCTCTGACCACTGACTGGTTCACCTTTCCTTAGGACATCTTGCTGTTTACTGAGCTTCCCCCCAAGATGAAAGCTTTATCATGACAGCTAGAGAGGTGGAGACAGAGGGTCCCTGGCACTTGATGGCCAATGAAAGACCTCATCTTAGAAAAACAAGGTCAATGGTACCCGAGGAAGAACAACTAAGGTTGTCTTCTGGCCTCCATACAAATGTGCACATGTTCACACACACACACACACACACACACACACACACACACAGAGAGAGAGGGAGAGAGAGAGAGAGAGAGAGAGAGAGAGAGAGAGAGAGAGAGATTAAGTTAAACAGTTACATACATATTGAGTACATTAAAGTAAAAAACATTGAGAATATATGAGTGTTCAACTAGGAATAACCCTAAATTTAGGTATGATCTCTGAGGTTGTATCACCTGTGGCAGTTACTGCCTGCCCCTGCACCTGCACTGTGGAGCATCTGCCACCAGGCTTCCAGCTGATCTTGAAGGGAGAGGATTTTGTCTTCAGGAGCCCCAGAGACTTGGATCCTCTCAGAGATGCAACCAGAGTGCAGTGAGTTATAATAAGTAGGTACACAATGTGGTGTCTGTTTTTATCGGGTGACCCAAGTATGCCTTGTTTAGTGGGGATCCTTGCTCTTGTGAAGGATGGAGATACTAACCGGTGACAGAGTCTTGGACCCTGGGACTTGTGTCCTTTCAACAAGCTGTTTATTTCGAAATTCAGGTTTTTTTTTTATACATCCCAAGGAACTGGCAGTCATATGCGATATGGCAGTCACATACAAAGATTTAGGGTACAAAGAAACAGGACATATAGTCTGTTAGTTGGTGCCAGAAGGATGCTTAAACTTTTACTCAAGGTTATTAGTGCCCATCTGGTAATTTATTGGCTAGTGTTTTCTTTCTTAGAGTTAAAAGCATGATAAACTTTTAGCTTTTACCTCAAGAGTAAACCTTTAACCTGGCCTAATCTTTTAGCTAAGGATAGCTGAGTTATTTGTTCAGGACAAGGAGATGAGCTAAGGGTTGTTGACCAAGACACTTTCCCACAGAGCAGGGAGCCTGCACTTATGACCAGGCTGCTTCTCCTGCCAGTCTGTCAGTGTTCTGCAAGACAGGGGTTATCAGAGCTACTGTTTTCAGCGCCCCTCCCTTTAGCAGAGAATGCAGCCTGGACTTAGAAATTTTAGGCTCATCTCACCCTGGGGCCTGGCATCCTGGTTTCCTACACGTTTTACTCACCACATACAAAAAAATGTTTACTAAGAAGTATGCAGAAATCAATAAATGAGGAAAAATTCATGGAATGCAGGTATTTTAATTGACTGTTTGAAATGTTTTATGGATGTGACATGGAAAGAATTTACAGTAAATGCTTAAGGTAAAGGTCACCCACAGGCTGTGAAGCACCAGAGTGAGTGTTGCGTTCCCTTTCTCTTCTACTTTATGTAGAATAATTTAAGTTATGGAGCCAGAGCAAAATCTAAACTATCACTATTGATATTGAACTTGATATTGAGACAGAAGCGCTGCACTTTTTTCTTACTTTCATTACTCGTGTGAATGTGTTTTGGACTCAGTTTGGGCAATCATTGCATTTAAAGCTGATTTAAAAACTCAACCTTAGTCTAATCATTTGGAAAATTAACAAAAATGAAGTGCATTGCTTTTATGTTCTCTGTACTTTTTTTTTCCTGCTTTGAGTTTATCTAAATGATTTTCATGCTTGTGTTACCAGTGGTCAGGGTCTGAGCTGGTTGTTTCCAGGTTCTTGGCTTCTTATTTGGGAATGAAATAAAAGCCCACATAGTTTGCAGAGTAGTGAGGAAACTTTATTCACAGCAAAGTAATAGAATATTTCTGATACACTGTCAGGACTAGGAGACTACCTCAGTGAGTGTACATGGGGCTCCACGTGAGTGAGCATACATGGGGCTCTAGTTATTGTTCAAGGGTTTTTTTTTATGGCATTCAAGAGGAGGAACTGGTTACTAGAGGCAAGCCCTTTCTCACTGTATATGTCCCATCAGATTTTAATCATATGCATGTCCAATTATGCATAGGCATAATATGGTAAGTAGGGGACACACCTTGCCTAATTGCACATGCACCCCAAACCTGTCTAGGAAGGATTGGCCCATTGCCCTTGTTGCAGGACAAATAAGAAGACCCCAAGAGAGGTAAGAAGCAGGTTTATTTAGGCTGCAGAATTGGCCCAGAGATACTCCTGTCTCAAAGTTCTGAGCCCTGATTAAGGGGCGTATAGGAGTCCATATTCATAAACATTATACATATTCAAAAGCATCACAGTAAGATTTAATCTCTCTAAAGTTTAAAAGTTTCCAAAGAAGGGCGGGAAGTTGCAGGTGCTGTCTGTATCTGGGGGTGTGAAGTTCTCATCTTCAGGTGCCAAAGGTGTATCAGTTTTTTTCTGAAACCATAGACCTATCTAGCTGTGCCAACGTCCTAACCACAAACATGTCAGCTGAACTCTACTGAGAGAGACAGAAAGAAGACAAGAATTAAAATCTGTATTTTCCTTAAATCTTCCATTTGATCTTATATCACCCTTACTTCCCAGATGGTATTCTACGATGTGGGAATAGGAACTGGGCATTATCAAGAGGTTGCTAAGTAGAGTAACTTATTTTCATTGTTTAAAGCAGGTATATGTGCAGGTTTATGCACCTGGGGGGCCTCGGTTGCTAACAGATTCCTAGGTGCATTGTTCAGAGAGGGGTATGTGCAGAACCTAAGCTATTGTCTATGCTTGCCTGCTTCCTTTGGAACCATATTCTTTCTTTTTTAATATTTTATTATCTTTTGTGTATGATGTATTGCCTGCATGTAGGTAAGGTGCAGCTGTGTGGTGCAATGTTCTCAGAGGTCAGAAGAGGGCATCGGATTCCCCTGGAACTGGAGTTTAGCCAATATGTGGGTGCTCGGAATCGAACCCCAGCCATCTCTCCAGCCCCTGGAACCATATTCTTTCTAATAAGCAAAAACTGTCTCTCTTGGGAATTGAATTCTTTTTTATTTGAAGAGGACATATGGTGGAAGTTTATGTAGTAAGGCCCTTTAACTGTACTTGATTTGTTTAGTGGATCAACCTTATATTGTAAAGCTCACTGTAATACTCAAATTCTTGAGCTACAAATTGGTTACTGAGGCAGGGTGGAGTCAGGTACCAAGATCTGCTGTGAGATATCCTCCTCTTTACAGGGTCCAGAGTTCGTACCTTTTCTCAGTCTGGGGGGGGGGGGTTTCCATCATTTATTGGACCTGATTTTTACGATATGTTTTTCTATGTCCACGTGTTCCGGTGGTTCCAATATGCTTTGATAAATTTATAGTGTTTTTTACTATTGGGAATATTATTTATGTTTTTAAATGTTTTATTATTATTTTAGGTGTACGAGTGTATTGCCTGCATGTATGTGAGTGCACCCGTGTTGTGCAATGCCATGGAGGTCAGAAGAGGGTTTCGGATTCCCCTGAAACTGGAGTTAAGGACGGTTCGTAGCCACTATGTGGGTGCTGGGAATCGAACTTGGGTCCTCTGCAAGAGCAGTCAGAGCTCTTAACTGCTGAGCCATCTCTCCAGCCCAGGGAATATTATTTATTTATCAGTCTGTGTCTTGTAGGTGGTGCGTGGTACCAGGCAGGTGGTTTGTTTACATGCCCACCAAGGTGCAGAGGCCTTTGCATTCAGAATGAATTTAAATGCCACTTGTAAAACAGAGCCACTAGGGCTGAAGCGATAGCTCAGCAGTTAAGAGCACTGGCTGCTCTTTCAGAGGACCCAGGTTCAGTTCCCAGCACCCACATGGCAGGCAATACATTCATACAGAAAATCTTTTGTATGCTTTTAACCACTGAGCCATCTCTCTAGCCCCAATAAAATATTTTTCTTAATAAAAATAAAATGGAGTCACCCAGCGCAAGGCAGCACTGGAAAAACCACTGTTGTATACAGTATAGGGTAACTTAAAGCAAGACACAGACTCATCTAAACAGTTGGTGTTGGTAGTAACTGATTAGAGCCCTTGAACTCAATGACTTAGGCCTGTTTTCTCACCCAAACATATGCTAAATAACTTATTAAGCATTTTTGTGTTTCTTATTACTATAAAATTATAACAGACATCTGATTCTTGCTGGCCTTGAACTCCTTGTGTAGCCCAGGCTGGCTTCTAACTAAAGGTGTTCCTATCTAAGGATAAGCCATTGCACTTCTTTTATTTTTTAAAAGAAGTTCCATTTTCTTTCTTTTTTTTTTTCTGAGATTTTTTTTTTCCAGGCTGGCCTTGATTTCACAGAGATCTGCCTTCCTCTACCTTCTGAGTGTTGTGATTAAAAGCTTGCACCACCACACCCAGCTATTTCTTTGTGTGTGTGTGTGTGTGTACCATGTGCATGCAGGTGCCCACAAAGGCAAGAAGAGGACATTGAATCACCTGGAACTAGAATTACAGGTAGTTGTAAGCCATCCAATATGGGTGTTGGAAACCAAACCTGGGTCCTCTGCAAGAACAGGAAATGCTCTTAACTACTAAGACATTGCTCCAGTTCCCCTTTGAGCTTTTTGAGTTTAGATGCTAACAGCTTCCCCAAATTGGGGGGTTTTCAGCCATTATCTCTTCACATAAATTCATTGTCCCATTCTCTCTCTGTTGTCCTAGGGCTTGATCAAATTCACTTCTAAGTAATTCCAGCACTTGGGAGACAGAGGCAGGCAGATCCCTGTGAGTTTAAAGCCAGCCTGGTCTACAGGGAGACCTTGTACAAAAAAAAAAAAAAAAAAAAAAAAAAAAAATCACTTCTAATAAATTTTCAGTTAAGTTTTTGTATTCTTCAGCTCTACTCTGTTTTTTTTTTGTTTATTTGTTTGTTTGTTTTTTTAGTTTCCACCTCTTTGTTGATATTCCACTTTTGTTTCATCACTTTCCTGATTTTTTTTTTTTTTTTTTTTGGTTTTTTTGGTT
>NW_008360304.1:536710-539313 GCF_000622305.1 Nannospalax galili | reverse complement strand
AAAAGTATATTTTATGTGTATGAGTATATTGCCTTACGTGTATGTAAGTGCACCCATATCGTACAATGCCCACAGAGATCAGAAGAGAGCATTGGATCCCCTGAAACTGGAGTTACAGATGGTTGTTAGCCACCATGTTGGTGCTGGGAACTGAAGCCAGGTCTGAGCCATCTCTCCACTTACCTGATTTTTTTAGTTGGCTACCTATATTCTCTTATAACTCAGTAAGCTTCTTCAACATGATTATTTTGAATTCTTTGTCAGGTTAGGATTGGTACCTGAAGATCTATTTTACTGCTTTGATCGGTGTAGTAGCTACTTTCCTTGTTACTGTGATCAAATAACTGATAAGAATACATGCACTGGGGATGAAATCCAGGGTCTCATGTGTGCTAAACATACCATGAGTTACATCCTGGTCCCCTGACTGCAGATTCTTGTCATTTGATTTTTGAGACAGGGTCTCCCTATCGCCCTAGCTGGCCTTGAACTCACTGTCTAGCTGAGGATGGCCTTGAACTCCTGACCCTCCTGCCTCTACTTTCCAAGTTCTGGGACTGGAGGATTGCAGTGTTGCAGGATTGCAGGCATGTGACACCAGACCTAACTCAGGGTTTGTTTCCTTAAAGTTTTCTTTTTCTACAGAATTTGAATCTTCCAGACTAGGAATTATACATTAGGATTCTAGAAGAGTTTGGGGGCCCAAGGGAGATCACAGGTTTTTTTTTGACAACTTGTATTTGAAAAATGAAATAAATATTGCCCAGGGGCCAATGAGATGGCACAGCAGGTTAGGGGCCTTGCCATGCAAGCCTGGCAACCTAAGTTTGATCCCTAGAACCCATGTAAAGGTCAATGGAGAGAACCAGCTCCACAAAATTGTTCTCTGACCTTCACACATTCCCTCCCCACACCCATACATCATGCATATGCACAATAATAAAAATAATAAATAAACAATGTAAATATCGGGCTGGAGAGATGGCCCAGTGGTTAAAAGCACTGACTGCTCTTGCAGAGGACCCGGGTTCGATTCCCAGCACCCACATGGTGGCTAAAAACCGTCCTTAACTCCAGTTCCAGGGGAATCAGAAGCCCTCTTCTGACCTCCACGGCATTGCACGACATGGGCACACTCACATGCAGGCAATACACCCATACATATAAAATAAAAATAATATTTTTTAAAAAATTTAAATATAATATTTCCCTTAAAAAATAGAAATACTGCCTAGAGAGTTAATAGTTTCAAGTACTCTTGACCTGAGCTCACTGAGGCAGTGAGAGAGGGAACCACATACACTTCTGTATGGGAAATGGGTTTCACTCTTACAAAAAGTTAATAAAAAAATAATTTAAAATATACCAGAGTATATAGACTTATTCAGTACACTAAAGAATTTTATCTCCAATAATTTAAATGATATGGGGAAGGGATTTGTGGGAAACTTTTTTTTTTTTTTTGGTCTTTTTGAGACAGGGTCTCCCTGTAGCCCCAGTTAGCCTGGAACTTGCTATGTAGCCCAGATTGGACTTGAATTCATAGAGATCTGCCTGCCTCTGCCTCCCTAGTGCTGGGACTAAAGGCTTGTGCCACCATGCCCAGCTAGGGGGAAGTAGTTTTTAAGACCTTTTTTTTTTTTTAATGTGTATGTCTGTGTATGCCACATTAAATGCAGGTACCCACAGAGGCCAGAAAAAGGTATCAGATCCCTTGAAACTAGAGTTAACACGCATTTGTGAGGTCTCTCCTCCCCCAATCCCCCCCCCACACCCATCAATCGACAAAACTGAACTCAGGTCTTCTGGAAGAGCAACAAGCACTCCTCTTAACCAGGGAGCCATCTCTCTAGCCCCAAGTGCAATGTTTTGATTAAGAACTCAAGACAGGGGCTGGAGAGATGGCTTAGTGGTTAAGAGCACTGACTTGTGCTTGCAGAAGATGTGGGCTTGAGTCCCAGCACCCACATGGCAGGTAACACCATCCATAACTCCAGTTCCAGGGGATCTGACACCCACTTCTGTCCTTTTCAAGGAGTTCATGACATAGGTGCACTTACATACATGCAGACATAATACTGATACAACATTAAAAAAAAAAAAAAAGAACTCAGGACAGACTGGAGAGATGGCTCAGTGGTTCCTCCGGAAGACCTTGGTTGGTTTCCCATCACCCATATGGTAGCTAACAACCATCCATAACTCCAGTTCCAGGAGATTCAATGCCCTCGCCTGGTTCCTTAGGCATTGTATGTACAGGTGCACTTACATACATGCAGGCAACACACATAAAAATAAATCAAAGAACTCAAGACAAGCTTGGTGTGATGGCACTCACCTTTAATTTCAGCCCTTGGGATGCAGAGACAGGCAGATCTCTGTGAGTTCAGTCAACCTGGTCTACATAGTGAGACTCTGGTTAAAAAAAAAAAAAATTGGCAAGATTTTGGGTTAATTGGCTAATTTAAAAATGTGGAGATTTGGGGGGCTGGAGAGATGGCTCAGTGGTTAAGAACACTGACCCTTCTTGCAGAAGACCCGGGTTCAAGCCCAGCACCCACATGGCAGCTAACAACTGTCCATAACTCCAGTTCCAGGGGATC
>NW_008360304.1:526076-536473 GCF_000622305.1 Nannospalax galili | reverse complement strand
ATGCAGGCAATACACACATACACATAAAATAAAAATAATAAAATATTTAAATATAAAAAATTAAAATGTGGAGATTTTAGGGCTGAGAGTATAGCTCAGCAGCAAAATGCTTGTCTAACATACATTCTGATTTCAGTCACCAGCACTGGAAAAAAAAAAAAATGTTGAGATTTTAAAGACCATATTGTTTTGATTTATTCCCAGAAACATTATCAATAAACTAAAATATGAAGCATACTTAGAGGAAATGGCTGGTGTAGCACACTGGTGAGCCGCTCATTAAAAAGAAAGCTTACCATGCTCATTTGGCAGCACATATAATAAAATTGGAACAATACAGAGAAGATTAGCATGGCCCCTGAGCAAGGACGGCATGCACATTCCTGAAGTGTTCTATATTTTAAAAAATAAAATAATAATAAAAAGTAGAAAAAAGGATTCCATCATTGGGCTACAGTGTAGCTCAGAGGAAAGAATCTTTCCTCTACAGATCTAGAATCTTTCTCACTATAGAAATCAACGTCTATGTGAATACTCTTCATGTTTGAAGAAAGAGCTTGTGTGACTTACTTGCCACCCAGGTTCAGATTACCAGCTTGTTATACAACTATCCAGATGCTTATCCAGATGCTAAAATCCCAGTGTGACACCTACCTATAAACCCAGCACTGGGGAAGTGAAGACAGGATCAGAAATTCAGGGTGACTGTCAGCTACGGAGTGAGTTTGAGGCCAGCCTGAGCCTGAGATATATGAGACACCTGATGCTGTGCAAAAGGGCGCCTTGCCAGTCTTAAAATGAAGCTGACGATGCCATGTGGACCAGTCCCATGTCTTCCCATTTGTCATTCCTTCACATGCTATTTATTCTGAGTTGTAATATTCAAGATAATCTAACAACTTCTCTAAAAGTGAAACATGGAGCCAGTGAGATGGCTGGGAGTAGTGGGGGAGTTGAGGGCAAAAGTCACTTGCTGCCAAGCCTGGTGACAAGTTTGATCCCCAGGATCTACATGGTGGAAAGAGAAAGCCAACTCCCACAAGCTCAGTAGTTGTCCTTTGACCTCCACACACGTGCACGACAAGTGTATACGCACATACAGACACACAAATAAATAAATGTAAGAAAAATAAAATTAAAACCTGTAACTAAGCACATATTTACAGAATACAGATGCTTAAGTGGTTTTATATTCAGATTTCTAAGGGATTTCTTTCAAACATGAATTCCATTCCTAAGAAGTCGGCTTCCAGTGAAATAGTCTATTTCTTCACAAAGAAGTATGATTTTAGATGTGCAGTGTGGTGGTATGATTCCTCAGCATATTAAACAAATGCATCTTTATTTTTGTATTTTCAGATAGTGGCCAGAACAATAGTGCCAGTAGTAAAAGTGAACGACTGAGTGCCAAGCTCAGAGCTTTACCTGGGACAGATGAACCTTATGAAAGTAGCAGTAACAAAGAAATAGGCAAGTGCTGGTCCCCTCCCCAGCTCCCCCAGAACAGCTGCTCTGAAGAAGATGGCAAGTGTAACCTGGAAACCACCGAGAATTTGACATGTGCAGACAAAACGTAGTAACTTGGGAGAGATTTCTGTTCACTCTGAGTTGTTTGGTTTGGACTTTGAGTCTAGATTGTTTTCATGTTTCTTTTCTTTTTCTCTGATGCTCTAATGATGTGATCTGTTTTGAACCCTAGATGCCTCCTATGTGGATCCGCTGGGCCCTCAACTAGAAAGACCAAAAACTGCAGCCAAAAAAAGACTCGACGAGGATGATTTTGCTGATGAAGAGTTAGGAGATGACTTGCTTCCCGAATAATACAAACTTTAATGTATCATTTGTATGTGTGTGTTCGAATATTTGTGTGTACACATATGTATGTGTGCATGCACATGTGTGTTCATGCATGTGGGGGCCAGAAGACAACTTCAGATGTTTTTCCTCAGGCACCATCCACCTTTGTTCATTTGAGATAGGGTCTCTCACTGGCCTGGAATTTGCCAAATAGGCAAGGTTGGATGCCAGCAAGTCCCAGGGATCTGCCTGTCTCCACTTCCCCAGTGTTGAGATGATAGGCACGGGCCACCACACTGGCTCTACTTTATATGGGTTTTGGGGATTGAACTCAGGTCCTCATGCTTGCCCTGCAAGCACATTCCCAACTGAGCTATCTCTCCCAGCCCAATATGCCATTTATTAAAGGAAAGAAACTGCCTTACAAGATAATACTCTTGATAAACCAGATCAAATGTTTAAACTCTGATTTTGTACATTGTTAAAATTTGAAATAAGTGTATTCTGTTATATGAATATGGATTTATGTTGTAATTTTTATGGAATAGAACCATAAAACTAATACTTTCAGCCAGTGACTGCTGTACCTTTCTAGTAACAATGACCCACAGTAAGAAATAAAGTCTATAGCCCAACATAGCATCTACACACCCACATCAAGTATGTACATAGTCCCCAAATTTACTTTTATTACTGCAGTAAACAGAAATATTTTCTATAACTTCATTAAAACAGTGTGCTAGTAGAGATCACTGTATCTCGTGGCTTTAAAATATATTAAGATATATGCATGACCTTTATTCAAGTTAAATTGCTTGGAGTTTGGAAAGTTTTGTTTGGAGTCTTTGGAAGTTTTTTCTCATTACTAAGACAGTCCTATTTTACAGGCATCATACAATGTAATTAGAGAAAACACCAAAGTATAATCTTGCTCTTTTCAGTAGTTCCCATCTTTCAGCCACCCGGTGGTGTATGAGTTGTGCAGAGCGATGACTCTCAAGATGGCTTTACCCATTCGTTACTTAGGGGATGAGGTGGGGGCAGGATGGTTTGCAGTTTCCTTTAGACATGTTTTTGTTGTTCCAGACTGCCTAGAGGAATTTTAGTGATGGGTACGCCAAAGAACTGGCCCCTCCCTCTTTTTGTCTTGAGACAGTCTTGTCACGTGGTCCAGGCTGGTTGGTCTTGAATTTGTGGGCTCAAGTGATCCTCCTGCCTCAGTCTCGAGTAGCTGAGAAAGCCAGTGCTACCACACCCAGTGTTACCTTAATGTAACACTGCCTCTGCAGAATACACATCGCTCTTTGGTACAGCAGGAGGCAAGCCAACATCAGACCTCGTTCCTGCTCCTGAGGCAGGCTCTGCTCTCACACAGGAGTCCTCTAGCTAGGTACTAAACATGTTGAAGGTTCAAAGAGATGTTCAAGACCCTGTAGCTAGGCATGATAGATAGACATGCCTGTAATCTCAGCAACTCAAGAGGCAGAGCAGGGGGATTACAAGTTTTAAGCCAGTCTGTACATGGGCCACACAGCAAGTTAGAAGTCAACATGGAAACATGAGTCCCTTTCTTAGGAAAAAAAACAAAAACAGATTTTGAAGCTATAGAGTGGACAAGACAGAACAAGATCTTTCCTTCAAGGAGCTTAAATTCTGGCAGGAGAGAATATAATTGTATTTTCAAAAGACTTTTTATATTAAGTATGGTTAAAATGCAGCAATGCAGTAGGAGGCGGACAAGGAGCTTCAAGAGCTAGAATTTCTATCTACACTAGAATGTTGAGAAGAAAACATGTTCTTGGGCTGGCAAGATAGCTCAGTACATAAAGGCACTTGCCACCAAGTTTGACAACCTGAGCTCAGTCCCTGAAACCCTCATTGTAGAATAAAGAACCCACCTCTGCAAGTTGTCCTCTGACCTCTACACATGCATTATTGGGTACCAGTGCAAACTCATAAATACGCACACAAAAAATTAAATAAATGTAAAGATAATTTTTAAAAATCACGTTCTAGGAGGCAGGAACAGAGCAAGTGCCAACGTAGCAGGATCTAGATGTAAGCTGCTGGTGTCATGGTTTAAAGATGACGCCCCCCCGCCCCCCCCACAGGTACATGTGTTGAGGGCTTGGTCCCTAGCTGATGGTAATACTTTGAGGGGAGGGGAAACTAGCTGGAGGAAGCAGGTCACCAAGGGCATGCCTATGCAGGGTTTATCTTGTCCCTTTCTGCTGCTTGGCCACCATGTGGTGAACAGCGTGCTCCATTATGCCCTCTCCACCCCAATGTTCTCTCTCGTATCACAGCCCACAGGGATGGGGCCAAGCAACCATGGAAGACTGAAACCAGGAACCAAAAGAAGTCTTCCCCCTTTTTGTTTGACTCCAGTATCTGATCATAGAGATGTAAAACTGACCAATGAGTTGGAGTGACTGTTAAACTACAGGGATTGGGGGCCCATCGGCATGGGTGGTGGCTAACATAGGAGTCACAGGAGATAAGAGCCAAAAGTTGAGCTGATCACTGAGAACCATTTAAAGAGCTTGGATCTTGGCTAGAGAGATGGCTCAGTGGTGGTTAAAAGTACTGGCTGCTCTTCCAGAGGACCCGGGTTTGAAACCCACATGATGGCTAACAACCATCCATAACTACAGTTCCATGAGTTCCGACACCCTTTTCTGACCTCTGCAGGCATTGCACACATGGGTGCGCTTACATGCAGGCAAAACACTCATACACATACAAATACATTTAAAAAAAAAAAAGAGCTTGGACCTTTATCTGGTTTATAATAAAGAAACCTTTTAAGATTTTTGCAAAGGAAAAGGTTAAAATAAAAAGCAAATGTAAATACAATAATTCCAGTTAAATGGTAGATTATTATATTACTAAATAAGATTCAAGGAGTCAAAGAGATGCCTTATTGCTTAAAACTGCTTACTGCTCTTACAGAGGACTATATGCTCAGCCTCCTGAGTGCTGGGATTAAAGGTGTGCACCACCACGCCCAGCTTTCATATTTTCTTTTTTAATCTTTAAAATAAGACTCTGGAGCTGGAGAGATGGCTCAGTGGTTAAGAGCCCTGACTGCTCTTACAGAGGACTTGATTTCAATTCCCAGCACCCACATGGCAGCTAATAAATGTAACTCCAGTTCCACGGGATCTGACACCCTCTTCTAACCTCTGTGGGCACTGCACAACACAGGTACACTTACATGCAGACAATACACTTATATAGATAAAATAAAAACAATAAAATACTTTAAAAAGTAAGACAACATTATAAGAAACCTGAGCCAATGAGATGGCTCAGTGTGTAAAAGCACTTACTCCAAAGCCTGACAACCTGATTCCTGGGACCCACATGATGAGAGAACCAATCCTGCAATTTGTCCTCTGACCTCCACACATGTGCTGTGGAAAGTACATGCCCACACACCTATAGATTCCTGTGTGCGCATGTACACACACACACACACACACACACACTAAACAGACATGAAACATTTTAATATTTTTATGTGTCTGAGTGTATTGCCTGCATGTAAGTGAGTGCACCCATGTCGTGCAATGCCTCGGAGGTCAGAAGAGGGCTTCGGATTCCCCTGAAACTGGAGTTAAGGATGGTTCGCAGCCGCCATGTGGGTGCTGGAAATCGAACCCGGGTCCTCTGTAACAGCAGTCAGTGCTCTTAACCACTGAGCCATCTCTCCAACCTCAGACATGAAACATTTTTTAAACTTAAAAATATTAGGTTATAGGTAGGTAGTTTGGAAAGAATGGGGAAAAAATCAATCCAACAAAAGGGAAAAGTGATCAACTGTCAAAAGGTGCCAAAAATCTCAATATTTGACTTTGACATAATTATGTGTTATTATTGTGATACTGTTAAAGTCATTACAATGAACTATTGTGGAAAGGTTCCCAACTGGAACACACAGAACAAATAAGAAATGAAGGTTTTGGAACCAGAGCATAAAAACAATTCAGAGCACTTTGCTGTAAAGGGGAGCAGAGAAATCAGACAGTAGCTGGAGTTACCACTTGGGTGTCAACAAAGTCTTGGTTAGTGTTGACTTGGTAACGATGACAGTTCCCATCTGTATCTATGGAGGAGAATGGGAGATGTGATGAGAAGAGATGTAAATTAGTGACCATGTAAAGGGGGAATATGGATTGGAAATTCAATAGGATACTTGTGTGGAATGCATGTTAGGGTTATTGTTTGACTATGAAGTGCTCCCCATAGGCTCATGTTGGAATATTCTGTCCTCAGCTGGTGGTGGTGGTTTTTGGAGGCTGTGGAACCTTTAGGAGATGGCACCTCATTGGAAGAAGTGAGTTACTGTGGACAGGACTGTAGGTTCATAGGCTGGACCTGCTTCCTATCAGTCTCTGCTTCCTGGCCCACTGAAAAGTGAACAAGCAGCTCTCTGCTGCATTCTCCTGCCATCACTGAGCCTCCCACAACCATACCATTATGCCTTCCCAGCCCTGATGGACTGTACCTCCTCACACTATGAGCCAAAAGACACTTCTCATTGGTCAGTGATGAGAAAAATAACTCACATGGCTTTTTGCTACTGTGACAAAAATACCTGAGATAATCAACTTATAGGAGAAAAGTTTTCTCTTAGCTCATAGCTTCAGTGGTTAGTCCATGGTAACTTGGTCCTATTGCTTTGAGCCTATAGTACACCATGGCAAGAGCCTGTGACAGAGCAGCCCTGTTCATCTCATGGGTAGCCTAGAACCAGAGGAAAAGCCTGGCCTCCCACCATCCCCTTCAATAACAGCCCCAGTGACCTAATTGTCTCTCACTAGGCCCCACCTCCCCCTAGTGCTACTGGCAGGGAACAAAACCATGATGCATGGGCCATGGGGGACTTATCCAAACCAGAACAAATGCTAATCTGAGACTTATGGTCATAAATTGAAATTGAGTTTAGTCAACTCAATATGATTTTGTATGTGTGTAATATGTGTGGTTGTTCACGTGTGTGCATGTATGTATGTGGAAACCAGAGGTCAGCCTTGTGTTACTCCTCGGGTGCTGTTCACCTTATTTTTTAAGATAGAGACTCACTGGCCTGGAGTAGGCTAGGCTGACCGTAGAGCAGGCCCCAGAGATCCTCCTGTCTCCACCTCCCCAGTTAAGGGATTACAAGTGCACACTTCTGCACCCAGCTTTTTTACATGGATTTTGGGGATCATGTTCAAGTCCTCATGCTTTAACAGCAAGCACTTTACTGACAGGTATCTCCCTGTCCAAGCATGTTTGTTTTCAGGAGGTGGATCATTCCAGAGGACCAGGGGATTTTAAGAATGTGGTAATAAAGTTGATCCATGAAATTGGAACTAGACAAAGGAAATAAGGACTGAAGTATGGAATGTTAATTTTAAAAATGGCAGTATTTGAGGACAAGATGAAGTCTGAGGTAGTGCTGGGGGGGAGGCATAGGATATTGGAATCAGATGTTGGGATTCATTTCAACTATTCCAGATAATACTTGGACAGGACCACATGATTTGATAGCTGAGATGAGATGGGGGAAAGTGACAACTAGAGCTAAAGCAGTCACTTAGAACCAGGATGTTGTCTGTGTGCACTTTAGAGGTTTGAGGATTGAGCAGCAGAAACACTGGAAGATGAAGGTGCTAGAATCACCAATGAATAAAAGGGGTTAGTGGGAAGATAGCAGCCATGAGGAGAGCTAGAGGACAAAGCTTGTGAGGGCAATTCTTTAACAGGGAGAAAATGGCTTGGATATGTGCCTTGCTTAGTAACCCAATTATGGAAATAGCCAACCACACATTGACTTTGGAAGTTATGGTACCTAAGAATGACTTAAAAGACTCTTCCCCCAGAGGTTGGAGAGATGGTTTGTTCTATGGTTAAGAGCACTTCTGCTCCTGCAGAGGCCCAGGGTTGGATTCTCAGCACTCACATCAGGATTCAAGAATCCTCACAGCATTTAAGAATGACTTAAAAGACTCTACCCCCAGGGGCTGGAGAGATGATTTGCTCTGTGGTCAAGAGCACTTCTGCTCCTGATGAGGACCAGATTTAGATTGCCAGTACTCACATTAGGTGGCTCACAACTGTCTGCAACTCCAGTTTCAGGGCATCTGATGCCCCCTTCTGGCCTCCGTGGATACCTGCATGCATGCGGTACACATAAAAATAAAGCTTTAGGCCAGGCGTGGTGGTACACACCTTTAATTCCAGCACTCTGGAGGCAGAGGCAGGTGGACCTTTGTGAGATGGAGGCCAGTCTGGTCTACATGAGTTCTAGGCCAGCTGGAAGACCCTGTCTCAAAAAGAAAACTACTACTACGAATAATAAAACATTTTAAAGACTCTTCCCCAAAACCTTGGTCCATGCTGAACCTTGCAGCTTTGCTGGCCTTGCTGAATGAACCAAGGGATGAGTGTGAGTTTGTCAAGCCCACATGACCACACTAAGTGAAGTCAATATGGAATATTTGAGACACATCAGTTACTAAGCAACACAATGAGCTTAAGTTTGAGTATTTTGCACCCCCCCTTTTTTTACGTCTGTATAATTTAGACTGATTTTTAAAAGTTTTACTATTATTGTGTGTATGTGCATGATATGTGTGGTGGCACAACAGAGGTCAGAGGACAACTTTGTGGAATGTGTTCCAGGGATCAAACTCATCACCAGACATGCATAGTGGTACCTTTACCCACCGAACCATCTTGCTGGTCCCAAGTTTGTACTACTTATTAACATGCCTTGCATTCTCATAAAGATGTTGAGATCTGTGAGGAATTCATTTGCCCTATTTATAAGCTTGGTTCCACTGTTTCATCTCACAAACGAACATTTTCAGTAATTGTGATTTTTCTTAAACTGAAAACTGTTAGCAAATATTTCTTCCCCATCTCCATGGTAATCTGGGAGCAGTCAGGAGTTGCCCTGTGATCAGACATCAGAAGGTACTTTACTAATACACAGAGCTAACAAACTGGCACTGTGCCACCACAGGTATGAAAGGGTGCTGAGAGGACATGGTGAGTATTCCCATGAAACTCTTGTCATGACAGTCTCTCCTAAAAGGCTCCTCCACTGTTTTTTGAATAGAAAATAAGCAGTATTTGAGCACTTGAAGTCTTTATCCCTATTTCACTAGAAAGGAAAGAACATCAACAATTTACCTGCTAGTCAGAAAGCATTTTATAATCCCAAACATTTACTAAAAGCTGTAAATGGCTGAAATTGTAGTGAGGATTTTTAGCAGGAAAGCCATTACTAAACTCGTTTTAAAACACTGAAGGCATGTAAGAGTTTTCCTGCAGTGTAACTGGTGTAAACAATGGTTTACAATTTAGTCAACTCCCACTGCTGCAAACCACTTAGTCAAAAATTACTATTTTGCACAAGTTCACAAAGCTTTCGGCTGGTATCAACCATTTGTTTTTATTTTCAAAGCATAACTGCTTCGAAAGTAAGCATTATCTGGCTACCTAGCAAGCAAGGCATATTTATTTTAGAATGAACAAGTGAGCAAGTTTCCTTGTGGTCTTGAGATATAATGTAGTCCTTCATTTGACCATATTTCTCTTCATTTATTCACAGATTTGTAGGTTTATTTTACATGCCTGCTCACACAAATTAAATTAGTCTAGAGCTCCCCCAGTACGCTAAATCTAGCCCAAGTGATGCCCACTTACAGCCACAAGTGTCAGATGGGGAAGGATATTCATTACTTTGCATCTAGCTGCATAAGAGGCACGGGTCATGTTTATGGGTATTTAGGGAAAACAGCCTCCTCGACTCACTGAAGAGATTTTAAACATTTCTTCGAACCATGGAATCACAGACGAGGAAGCACGAGTCCTTCTAGGTTATGAGTTCGTTCATTTTCCAAGTGGCCTATTCAACTCGTGGACTGCTTTAATTCCTAGAGAAATCCTTTCCTCCGAGCCAAAGTCGGCCCCACTTGTCTGCCGTGGAGACGTCGAGGCCAGTTCCCACCTCCTCCTTCAGGCAGGCGGGACCGCATCCGTCCAGGGCAGGGCCAGCGCCCACATCACTTCTGCAGGCTCGGGACACCCAGACCCTCCAGCCGCACAGCCGCTAGTCCGGACCCACGGGCAGAGGGCCCTCGGCGTGTGGCGCTTTTATTTGTACGGCTACAGAGCCGCTTACAGCGCGTCCTAACAGACCTGACAAGACCTGGGGCGCCGCGATGCTGGGAACACTGGTGAGCACACTGGGGGATCGCACTGTGGCCATTCCCGGGGCCCTCGGCGCAGGTCGGCGGGCGGGCAGGGGGACGGCCGGGAGGGGGCCCGGGGTGAGGTGGCGTCACAGGCACTCGCTATTTGTACGGCTACAGAGCCGCTTACAGCGCGTCCTAACAGACCTGACAAGACCTGGGGCGCCGCGATGCTGGGAACACTGGTGAGCACACTGGGGGATCGCACTGTGGCCATTCCCGGGGCCCTCGGCGCAGGTCGGCGGGCGGGCAGGGGGACGGCCGGGAGGGGGCCCGGGGTGAGGTGGCGTCACAGGCACTCGCAGCCCGCAGCGCAGCAGCCCGGCAGGCACACGCACACGTGCACGCGAG
>NW_008360304.1:525195-526003 GCF_000622305.1 Nannospalax galili | reverse complement strand
GGCGGGCGGGCGGGGATGGCGCTCGGGGGCCGGCCCGCGCGGCGCCCATGCTCGGGGAGGGCCTCACGGTCTGCGGTGCGGAGAGCGGCGCGGGAGGGCTCCGAGCGGGTGCTGAGCACGGCCTGTCCCGCAGGTCTGGATGCTCGTGGCCGGCTTCCTACTGGCGCTGGCGCCGGGCCGCGCTGCAGGCGCGCTGAGGGCGGGGAGGCGCCCGACGCGGCTGCGAGGCTGCGCGGACCGACCCGAGGAGCTCCTGGAGCAGCTGTACGGGCGACTGGCGGCCGGCGTGCTCAGCGCCTTCCACCACACGCTGCAGCTGGGGCCGCGCGAGCAAGCGCGCAACACCAGCTGCCCGGCAGGGGGCAGGCCCGCCGACCGCCGCTTCCGGCCGCCCACCAACCTGCGCAGCGTATCGCCCTGGGCATACAGGTGAGCAGGAAGGCGGAGAGAGGCCGGTGGAGCCGGGGGCGGGTCCCGTGGAGCGAGAGGGCGGGGCCGGCTGGAGACGGGGGCGGGGCCGGCTGGAGACGGAAAGCGCGCAACACCAGCTGCCCGGCAGGGGGCAGGCCCGCCGACCGCCGCTTCCGGCCGCCCACCAACCTGCGCAGCGTATCGCCCTGGGCATACAGGTGAGCAGGAAGGCGGAGAGAGGCCGGTGGAGCCGGGGGCGGGTCCCGTGGAGCGAGAGGGCGGGGCCGGCTGGAGACGGGGGCGGGGCCGGCTGGAGACGGAGGTGGGGCATGAGGGCGGGGCCGTGGAGCAAGCGGGGCGGGGCCAGATGGAGACGGGGGCGGGGCCCAGGCGGGGC
>NW_008360304.1:519404-525184 GCF_000622305.1 Nannospalax galili | reverse complement strand
CCCGTGAAGCACGTGGAGCCGGGTGGGGCGGGGGGTCCCCCCGCGGGCGGGGCCAGGTGGAGCTCGTGGAGCTTGCGGGACGGTGTCGGGCCCACGGAGCGGAGTCTGTGGGCTGGCCGAGTGGGGCGGGACAGGGTGGAGCTGGGGGCGGGACCAGTTGGAGAGAGTGGGGCGGGCCTGGGCTCTGTGGAGCGTGTAGGGCGGAGCGGAGCGGGAACGAGGGGGCGGACCCTACGGAGCAGGTGGGCGGGGTGCGGTATGAGGGCGGGACAGGTGGAGCAAATGTGATAAGGGGAAGAGGGGACAAGTTAGGCGTGGCAAAACCTGTAAGGCAGGGCCTGATTGAGCAGGTTGCATGGGGCTGGGTGGAGTAAGTGGGATGGGATGGAGCTGATGGGGTGGGGCTTGGTACACCAAGTGGGCGGGGCGGGGCAGGCTAGGTAGGGCTGAAGTCTAGGGGTCCAGGTGTGAAGGGAGGAATCAGGAGAGGCAGGCTTAAGACTGGGCAAGTGGCGGGCAAGTGGAGTAACTTGAGTTGGGAGCAGTTGTTTCCACAAAGGTCTGCCATGTCATTTGAAGAAATCCCGTTTCCTCTTACTGGCTCTTCCAGCATTTCATATGCAACAAATATCTTTTGGGCACTTAATTTTTTTCCAGGTACATAGTTAAGTTGGTTCCATGAGGGACCAAACCAAATAACCCTTTATTAATTCTTATGGAGTTTTGCACAGGAGGTTTGTGTAGGTTCAGAAGACTTCTTGAGGTGTGATCTGGAAGTGATAGGCACTGAGTTCTGGGAGGCACATCCTTCTGAGAGGATGGTGGGAAAATCTGATAACACCAGGCAGAACATGAGGTGATTAGTGAAGCTTCCAGTATTTGGTAGCTTGAAGTTGAGGGAAGAGAAGAACATGTTTTTGAGGACCAAAGGGGTATTCAAAATGCCTGCAGAATGGACAAGATTCTGAGAGCAGCTCCATTCAGGGGTTATTTCAGAAGAAAGAGGAGCACACCAAAAGGAAAGGCTGGGAGTGTTGGGAGTGTGCAGCCAGACTGTGGCCAGGTGTCCTGTGCAGATGCTGGTGAATGTCCCCTCAGCTTGTGTCAGAAGGCAAAGCAGTCCTAAGGAGACCTCCCAATTGCCCTGAAGATGAGGAAGCACTGCAGCTTATAGATGATGAGGGTGGGCTCCTGGGAAGGACAGCTGTTTCAAAGGAAGAATGTAATGCCTACCAGAAAGATGCTTTTATTTGTGTTGTCATGCTGGGAACAGAACTCAGGGCCTTGCTGGGCATGTGTTCCACCACAGAGCTACACCCCATCCCAGTAGGATGCTTCTTGATTACCAGAACCATATATTCAGCTACTCATATTCCAGAGAGGTGTGTTAGTAGTTTTCCATTGCTTTAAATTAACAAATATCTGGGACAAGAAGATGGCTTAGCAGGTAAAAGCACTTGTTGCTAAGTGTGAAGACCTAAATTTGATCCCCAGAAGTAGTGGAAGGAGACACAGACTCCCACAAGTTATTCTCTGACCTCCATGCCTAAGGTGGCACACATGCTCCTCACACACAAAATAAACAAGTAAATAAATAAATGAGAAAATAAATACCTGAATAATGAACTTATAAAGAAAAAAGGTGTTGGCTCACAGTTTTAGAATATCAGCCCGTGAGCAGGCAGATCTGTTGCTTTTAGGTCTCTCTCTCTGGTGGGGATGCCAGATGGCAATGTTTCAGGAGCATGTAGCAGAGCAAAACTACTCACCTCATGACTAGGAAGCAAAAGAGAGAAAAGAGAAAGGATCAAAGTCCCACAATCTGCTTCAATCTGCTTCACTCCAGTAACCTGAAAACCTCCAGCTGGAGCCTGGCATGGTGGTCCATGCCTTTAATTGCAGCATTCAGGAGGCAGAGGCAGGTGAATTTCTTTGAGTTCAAGGCCAGCCTGGTCTACATAGCAAGTTCCAGGATAGCTAGGGCTACAGGGAGACCAGAAAAAAAAAAAAAAAAAAGACCTCCAGCTGGGCCCAACCACTACTGGTAGCAGCATCCTGGGGAGCAAGCCTTTGCTACAAGGAAGATGCTTAGATGCAAACTGTAGCAGGTATCCCATTGACAATGGGGGCACACTGCAGTGTTTCCAGCAAAAGTGGGTGAGTGCCTCCACCAAGGCAGAGGCAACAGAAGATCAGATCCATGGGAAAGATGCTAATGGGAGGCAAAAGCTGGGTGAGTACATGATTGAGTATGGAGTCCCGAGGGAGAAGCAGGGGCATAAAATGTCCTGAGTCACTGCTTCTATCCTCAGGCAGCAGAATGATTTTGCCATTCCCTTGAGCTGGGTAACTGGAGGGGAGTCTACTTTTACACCTCAGACTGTCCTGAGAAGCTCAAGTTTAGATCCTCTCTCTACTTGGCTGCCCTGCAGGCATGTTTACCTCTCATGGCCCCACCTACATGGAAGTGAGCATTTCTTAATCAGAAGGGGTCCTACCCTTCTGACCTCAGCATATCCTTCATCTGATGCCGCCACACCTTGTCCCATCAAACCCTCAAGCTAGGGGCTTCTTATCTTCCTTTTCATCTCCCTACCATTCCCTGTACGCTATGACATCATCTCTGCAACCTCACATGAAGCTTTGATATAGCATATAGGATTAAGGGCTGTCTCCCAGACAGCACTCTGACTGCTCTGATCTGCCCATCTGTAATAAATCCTTACTTTCCACAAGAATGATACCAGAGCCAAGGTGGGCCAAAACACATTCGTGTAACACACAGTGGCAAATTATGTGTCTCACAGTTCTGTGCTAGGTATCAATTCAGGGCATGTAGAGATGGCTTAAGTCTATGGGAGGATATACATGGGCTTTATGCAAATACTACACCATTCTATATATGGAACCTGAGGGTCTGGGGAGTTTGTTTTCCTCCTGGAGTCCTATAGAGCTCCATGGGGTCCTGGAGCCATACCCTGTGGACATGGAGGAATAAGATGACCATATTCTTGTATGCAAAACAGATTGCCAAGAAAGATGGGGAGAAAAACAGACTGTAAGTCAGAAATACCACAGGCACAGGAAAGATCACTGTAGGTGGAAAGACAGATTTTAAAACAGGCACTGAACTGTCAGCAGGCTCCCTGTGTCTGTGGGGAAAGGGGATCATGGTGTCAGGACAGCTGGGTCTCCAGCTGGAAAAAATATGGCTGGATCTCACTCCTCTGTAATAACAAATTCCAGATGATGCAAAGACTTAAATGTAAAAAATAAGGCCACAAAGATGGAGAAAAACATGAGCACTTTTATTTATAATTGTGATGTGGAGGAGGCTTGTTTAGCAGCTCACAGCCCCAGACATCATAAAAGATAAGATTAAGAAATGCAATTACATAATTACATGCTATGTATTCTTGGCAAAATAAAATAAGAGAAATACAAGGGCAAGCTAGTGGGGAGAAATATTTGCAACTTGTACCACACAGGGCTCATTTCCTAAAGAGGCCCAAAGCCCCATAAAGCCAGTGATGTCATGGGAAGATGGGCTAAGGTCATGGCACATTCAGGGAAGGAAAGTCACATGACCCAGCGCTTGCCACATGAAGAGCTGATCGCTGTAGGCAAGGAAGCAAAACACATGTTGAACTATAGTGAGAAACTTTTTAAAATAACCACCAAGCTGCTTTGATGGAGCTGTAGGAAGAAGGAAGAAGGCATTCTCATATGGTGGAGGAGTGTGAATTGGCATAACTTTGAAAGAAGGAAATTAAGTATTATAACTATCAAAAAACATATTTTGAGACTGTTACACAGGCTGGCTTCAAACTCTTGGGCTCAAGTGATCCTCCTGCCTCTGCCTCCCAAGTGATTGCAGGTGCCCATCACTGTGCCTATCATATTTTTAACAATTTACATTGACCCAATGATTCCACTTATCAGTATTTCCTCTGTAGACCCATGTGTGTACCAAATGATAGGTGAACAGTGATAATAGGTCATTGCTTATAACAAAGGCATCAAAATGTCCACAAGTAGAGAGTGTTAGAGTAAATACAACATAAAGAATGAAGTGTCTTTAGATCACTTAACTAGATCAGTCAGGTACCCCTAAATGGGGAAAGGTATGGCTAGCACACAGTCACTTAAGTGTTAAAGAGAGAAACTGACATTGCACATACATACATTTTAAAAAATATTTATTTTTTATTTTATGTGTATGAATGTATTGCCTGCGTGTATGTGAGTGCACCTGTGTCCTGCAATGCCCATGAAGTCAGAAGACGGTGTTGGATTCCCCTGGAACTGGAGTTACAGACAATTGTTAGCTGCCATGTGGGTGCTGGGAATAGAACCCATGTCCCCTGCAAAAGCAGCCAGTGATCTTAACCACTGAGCCATCTCTCCAGCCCCATACATTTTTTAAGAGATGGGTCTCACTGTGTTTCCCAGGTTGCTCAAGCCTAAAACTCTTGCCTCAGTTTTCTGAGTAACTGGGACTACAGGCCTGTGCTTTTGTGTCCACAGAAGATTCTTCCATTGATAAACTGAGAGAAGTCCTCCAACCATAAGGAAAAAGCAGTTATTTCAGAAAGGAAGCCTGTGGTAGCCTGGGACACACCAAGATCCTTGATATAAAGGACCGTGTTTCCCTTTAAAGGCTCTGAGCTCACAGAAGGGGTGCTGTGAACATTGAGGTGGGATTTTCAGAGCCTTGTTCATTCCACGGCTGGACTGAGCTCTGATGAGGAGCCACAGCCTGGACATGAAGAGATTATCCACCGGGCTAGGCATAGTTGCACACACTTTTTATTCCAGCACTCAGGAGTCAGAAGCAGGTGGATCTCTGTGAGTTTATGACCATTCTGGTTTGCCTAGTGAGTTCCAGGCCACCCAGCCAACCAGGGCTACATCATAGAGACCCTACCTGTAAAAAAAAAAACAAAACACAAAAAACTCCCCAGGTGACCCAAAATGGTAGATCCAAGATCCTGGATGCCTCTGACGTCACCCAGTAGGGGCCCAACATGTTATTAGGAAAGCAGCTTTCAACTCCCAGAATATAAAAATATTTTCTCATTTACTTTGTGGCATAACTATGTTTGTCTGTCCTTTGCTTGAAAAACAAAAATGCCAAAAATAAAGTCAATTTAATTGCTCAGAAATATTTTTAAATGCCAAATTAATGCATTAAGAAATATACTGCAAGGACAGTAGGATTTATTAAGGTTTGAAAACACACAGCTTATGTGATGACAACTCAAAAATAAATACTTGCCAGTACTTTAAAGTAATTTTAGATTGTTTGTGCTCAAATAATTGTGTAAAGGTATCTTTGCTTTAGCATATGAATAACCCACAATAATTTATTTTTAGGCTTTATTCATTACTTTTTTATATAACTCTTCCTCTGGGGCTTCTAAGAGTCAACACCTAAATTTGTTTCACAACAGTGCTGAGGCAAAGGTAGCCACCAACAAGTAATGGAATGATAAACAGGACAGAGAGCAAAAGAGAGGGAGGTCAGGGGATGGGGAGAACATGTGACTTAAAAATAGACACATAAGGCCAGGCGTGGTGGCGCACGCCTTTAATCCCAGAGGCAGGCGGATCTCTGTGAGTTCAAGGCCAGCCTGGTCTACATAGTGAGTTCCAGGACAGCTGGGGCTATAGGGAGACCGTCTCAAAAAGACCAAAAAAAAAAAAAAAAAAAAAAACAAAAAAACCCCAGAGAGGTCTGGGAGGGGAAAGGAAGGGGTGGATGGGGGGAGAACAAGGCG
>NW_008360304.1:492815-519234 GCF_000622305.1 Nannospalax galili | reverse complement strand
TTTCCGGGAAAGGGGGGGGTTAAGGGGAGCCGCCCAAAAAAAAAAAAAAAAAAAAAAAAAAAAAAATAGACACATAGACCCAGGAAGTCTGAGGAAGTGACAGAGAAGGCTGGCATGGGGGCAACCAAGGTGCGCAGGACAGGGTGGGCCTGCCATGGAAGGTCTTCCCAGTACAGCTGAAGTACATAGAGCCAGAACTTTGAATGGGTGACTGGGAAGAGGGGAAATCAGAGACACATACATCCACTAAACGGGTTTTGATGGAAAAGTATATAGACACAAAGGAGTGTTAGCAAGGAATTCGGGGGAGGTCACCTCAACATCCACCCACAGGCATGTGGCATAGTTAAACAGCATACTAGCCATATGTAAAGAATGAGGCCAAGGCACTCTCAGTGTGTTGAGAAACTTCCACTTGCTAAATGTACCTGTGCAGCTATGTGGCCCTTGGTTACTAGCAAGTAGACAAGGTTGCCCCTCCCTCAGTGATGGCCCATTCAAGGAGTGACTGTGGCCTGTTGTTTGGAGTGCTGCATTTTAGCAAGGTTCATCAGAAAAGGCTGGATTTATAAAAAGGATGGCTTAAGTTTGAACTTGTCAAAACAGCCTCCCTTGTGCGCTGCCCATTTGTTATTCCATCTTTCCAAAATGATACCCTAAGGTCATATTCACCTATGAAATTTTAATGAGGGCTGGACAGGGCTCGCAAAGGAACGGAGGGAGCCAGTGGCCCCGAGTGCTGCTAAAAGCACAAGCACTGTGTTTGCCACTTTCTCCCCAGCAAATCTTTTCAAAACTTTGAGTCTCTCAGGCAGAGATAACACATCTGCCATCCCAGCACTCAGGAGACTGAGGCAGGAGAATCATGTTTTCCAGGCCAGCTTGGACTACATAGTAATACTCTATCTCCAACATTATCAAAGGATTATAATATTAGAGAAAGGTGAAGAAAGTAGGAGCACAGTCACCCTTGCCTCACTTATCCTTGACTTCCTTTTCTTTGGTTTACTTGAGGTCAGCCATGATCTGAAAATGTTACATTTGGAATTAAATCCAATTTAAATTAAACCCATTTCAATTTAAAATTAAATCCAATTTAAATTGCAGCCATTCTAAGTAGTATCATGAATGTTATCCTGCCTGGGATGTGACTGCTCCCTGTACACTGTGTATGCTACCCTCCAGGCACTCCAGGCAGCTGCTCAGGAGCAGATCTTATTATCAGGACAACTTCCCAGTACTGTCATGCTGTGTTCAAGTGACCTTTGCAAGTGACATGTCATGCCGCCTGCCTCGCTCACCTCGCTTCATCTCATGTAGATGTTGTGTCCTATCACTTCTCACAAGGAGGGGGAGTGCAGTAGAATGAGATATTTTTACAAAGAACACATTCATATAACTTAATATAGTATTAATTGTTCTATTTTATCATTAGTTTTCACCTAGCATGCCCAATTTATAACTTAAACTTATAAGTATGTGTGTATAGGAAAGAACAGCACACTGAAGTTTCAGACATAGGGGGCCTTTCTAGGAAGGGGCACCTTACAGATAAGGGGAGACTAGAGACTACAGTTTAATGTTAGAAAAAGTTATCCCCTCAGCAATTATCCTTTAAAAAAAAGCCCTACTTATCTTTTTTCAAATGCACTCTCCCTTCTTTATGCACTTTCAAAGTTGTGTGTCAGTGCTAAAGACAAAGTTCTGCAGATTGCAAAGCCCTAGGCCTGATCCATCCATCCATCCCTCGGGTTCCGAAAAGGCATTTGCAGAGGCAACTCTGGCGGACAGGGGGGACAGGGGGCAGCACCGCTCCGGCATCCGCGGGATCGCGCCCAGGGCCTTACATCTGAGGTCTTTGGAATCTCGGGTGGGAGTCCTTTTTTAAGGAAAGGTTTTCCTTAGTAAGTCACTCTTTCCTGGGTCCCTGTTTCATACCTGTGGATAGTACAGTGACTATGACGACGTCACAAACCTCTTTGTCTTCCAGGAATATCTGGATTCTGTCTTATCTAAGGTATGGAAAGATACCTTAGCACAAGCAATATCCTTTCTGCCCCACCTTATCAGAGTAATGTTCTGTTAAGAAAAAAGAAAGCATCTTGGGGGAAAGGGATAAAAAAGGAACAGAGCAGAAAGAACACGGTGGTCTGGCTGGGAGTCTGCAGTTACAGCCTGAGACAGTATCGTTCATCTCCATGAATCTGGAATTGAGGGGGCATGCATTTTTTTTTTTTTTTTTTTGTCTTTTTGAGACAGGGTCTCCCTGTAGCCCCAGCTGTCCTGGAACTCAATATGTAGACCAGGCTGGCCTTGAACTCACAGAGATCCGCCTGCCTCTGCCTCCCGAGTGCTGAGACTACAGGCGTGTGCCACCACGCCCGGCTGCACGCATTATTTTTAAAGCAGTTTACTAAGAAATATGGGCTATTTAAAAAAAATATTTTTATGGACAGGTGACCTTGAGTGTGCTCAAGGATGGAGCTGACTTTCCCCCAGTGGGCTTCTCAGAATACAGCGGCTCTACTGCACCTATCAGTGTTTCACGGAGTAAAAATAAAAGCATTGTCATGGAGCATTGTCCCCGGATTACTGTCTGCTTTGATGGATGCTCCGGGGCTGGGGCTTTACTTCAGCATTCAGAGCGCTGCCAGGGAGGATGACAATATTTCACTCCCTGGGCACCCCTTTCAAAGCTCCTCACCTGAATAAAATGTGCATTCCCTGCATGCCAACAGAAGAATTTGGGCAAATGCAGGCCGTTCCACAGCCCCGAAGTGACATTCCTGCTTCTGTCTGTCCTCCAGATATGGCACAGGAAGGTGAAGGAGGATACTCCCAAATTACTAGCAGTCCAGGAGAAAATACTAGGAATTTACAGAGTCGAAGAGGCTAGGCTAGTGTCTGGGAACCGTCCCTTGGTGGTATGGTGACAGCTGGCTTGCTGGGCCAGGTGGGCTCCTCCCTTGTACACACAAGCACCTCCCCCACGTCCCAAGGACCGGCACATCAAAGATTGCTCTGAACCCACATTCTGCAGCTTCTCCTGGAGAGCTGAGCTGTCCCATGGGCATGAGCAAGTTTTTCCTTTGAAGAGATGCTGTCCAGCTGCTGAGAATGTCACATTTGCCGTGACAAAAGAATGAAAGCCTTTGAGACATCTGGGTTCTCCTCATTCCATTCTCTCTCTGCGCAAGACCCTCCCCCACGATCTTCCAAATTCCCACTTCTCTTGCCTCCATCAGTAGATTTCACACTGGACAAATGGATTCCCCTGGGTTGGATCTTTACTGGGTACCATGTGCCAGACTGACTGCTAAATATCCACAGACCATGCAGCAATTACTATCTTTCAGGTAACTGGGCTAACCAAAGTGGACAAGCCCCATCCTGGCAGTGCCTCAGTTTCCCCACATGAGTAAAGGAAAGATGGTCAGGCTAAGCCTTCCTGCTCCTAGTAGCCCTGAGCCAAACTCATTGGCAGAAGAGCCACATTCACCCTGGAGCCACCTCAGCCTGGGTGCCAAGTTTAGGATGGCAGCAGAGTCAGCTTGGGGCCCCAAATGGAGCAGGAGCGACCTCTAGTTCTCCTTGGCCAGGTGAAGCTCATAGGGATCTATGTCCCAGTCAGGACTGCTGCAATCCTCAGCTGATTTTTTCCATGTCCTCTTTCATGAGAAATGCAGTGATGTTTTCTTCTAGGGGCCAGAGGAGCATTTTTCAGAGCTTCTTGGCAGCATGCACTGCAGCTCTTTGGCTCCCTGGGGCCTTAGCAAATGGAAGGAAGGTGGAGCTGATGGGCCTGCTGGCTACAGCTTGCCCCTAGAGGGAAGCTGTTTGTGGCCTCGTGTCCCCACTTACCCCCTGGCTATCCTATAGAGCCCACTGCTCCTGGCCCTGCAGCCCTGGATGGTGGTATACCGTGTGTCTTTCCTTATAGTATCCTAGCCCCTCCACTTCTCAGCTGAAGCACTTGGTCCAAAGGGAAATGGAAGACTGGAAGGTTAAACAAATCCCCTTTTTTTTTCTTGCAGTACTGGGTATGGAGTCCAGACCTTCTGTGTGAGGCACTGTACCACTAAGCAGCACCTAGCCCTCAAACCCTGTCCTTTTTTGTTTTGTCTTGAGTTTTGTTATGTAACCCAGGATGGCCTCAGGCTTTTGGCAATTCTTCTGCCTCAGCTTCCCAGGTGCTGGGATTAAAAGCGTGTACCCTCAGGACTCACTTCATTACTTCTCTTAAATGCAAAGACCAAATGGCCTATACAGGGAATCTGTGAGAATTATCTGAAGAGCTTTTTAAAAAGTACTAACATCTCTGCACTGTTCCAGGACAATTAATTTAGATTCTCTAGGGGTAAGGAAACAATTTCTATTTTTAAAAAAAACTCATTTATGTGCCTCCAGTGAAGAGCAGCTAAGATCCCACAGCCATTCCTGACCAGTGCCAGCTCTTGTTGGGTTAGAATGACTTGTGTGAATCCATTAGCGTATAGGGCAGTCTGGGACTGGTAGGATCATAGAGTCCGAGCACTGGGAACATGCATCATCTGGTTATGAACCACCAGCTGCTGTCACTATGTCTGTGGGCAGCAGTGGCTAACGGTCCAGTGAAGATGTCACCTAACATTGCTGGTCAGTGCAGCCGGGAAGGTGTCCTGTGGATTCATCTTTGAGAGCCCAGTTTAAATGAGCAAAGCAGATCTCTGGGCAGTGAGTGAGCATAGAGCTTATTCAGAGAATGGGCATGAAGCCTGGGAACTAGAATTGTTTTCTGTTCTCCTAAAATATGTATTAATTTTTATTGCTACGATAATTGCGCATATTCATGAGGCACAATACATGAGTGCATTGTATAATGAACCAGTCAGGATAATGACATATACATCATTTGTCTCTTTATCTCTCTCTCAGGAAACAAGGTCTCATAATCAGTGTAGCCCAGGCTGGCTTGCAACTTGTGACAGTTCCCTGCCTCAGCCTTCCAAGTGCTGCAGTTATAGGTGTGTGCCACCACACTATGCCAGAATCTTCATTAAAAATTTTTTTTGTTATTTTTATGTGTATGTGTGTTTTGCCTGTATATATCTAAGTGTGCCGTGTGTGTGCAATGACTGTGGAGGCCAGAAGAGGGCATTGGAACTCCTGGAACTGGAATTACAGATGGTTGTTAGCCACCATGTAGATGCTGGGAACTGAACCCAGATCCTCTGTAAGAGCAGCCAGTGCTCTTAAGCACTGAGCCATCTCTCCAGTTCCCAGAACCTGAATTTTTAACAAGAGCCATGAGTGGTTCTGATGCAGGATTCCAAAAACCCATGTTGGCAGGCTTGCATGTGCTGCCTGTTCATTTCCTGCACTGACAGGACCTTTGCAGACGACTCTCCATTCTTAGCAAGGAAAGCTGATTGTCTCAGAGGACCAGGGGACTACAAACCATCTTGATTTTCCCATAGTTTTTAAACATCTTCACACCTGGTGCAGAGAGTCTGCCTCTCATTCTTCCTCAAAAGTGTCCTGACGGTTCTGGGACTTTTTCCCTCCCTGTAAGTTTTAGGATCAGCTTGCCAAATTCTAAGCTGAAATTTTGGTTAGAGTTACACAGATTCTTATAGATTAAATGAATAGGTTTGTTTGAGGGACTTTTCCAGGACCTTGGAGGCTCAGTGCCTGGTATAGATACCACATGATGGAGAAGCTGAGAAGAAACTTTCCTGTCGAACCATCCTCTGCAACCGGTAAAGCATTAGGCAGCCAGGAATGATTTGTTCTGGGTCTCTGGTTGGTAACTGGATTAGAACAAAATTTTCTATCCAGGACTCATTTTGACAATTCCCTGCCTTTTCTAGAGAGTCTGCTGGGCTGAACACACTGGCCCTCAGTGCTGGTTTCCCAGGCTCCTAATGCCATTTTGAATGTACTTAGTTGTGGGTGATCCTAGATCTTTGGTTAGGAACCCCTAGCTTCTGGAATTGGTAGGGGGTAGGGGGAGTTGAATTGCTATGAAAGAATTAGTCATACTCAGCCTGGGCTGCTTTGTAATGGAAATAATTTCATGTTTTGTAAGGTAGGAGGAGAGCCAGTTGGGGAGTGTGTACTAGTGGCTGCCCCAGCTATACTTGGGCAGCAGGCACATCAGGTGGCAGATGCCTCCTGGGATGCACTCATTGTTCTGAGCTCGCCCGCCCGGAACCGCTTTGAATTGTTTCCTACCGTGTCCAGGCCTCAGGCAGTACTCTTTTTCTGTCTATGCTGTCACTTACATTCCTCCCCAAGCTCAGTTTCCATCACCTCTAATCATCCCTGGAGGACTTGTCCTTTGTTCTTGGATTAAGCCCCGCCAGCTGTCACTCACCCAGGCCAAACTTCACACTGGCCCAGAGCCATTCCTGAGATTTGTCAGCGTCAGTGGGGAAAATTTGATGTGTTTCAAGCAGGTCCCGCGCCAAGTTTGCACAGGGTAGCATGCAGCACAGGAGGAGACAGAATGACTATGCTAGGGAGGCCAGGCCGGTTTCTAATGGGCTACTTTTCCATGTTTGGGAAGAGAAAGGTCCCTATGGAGGCCTTGCTGTCTCTTTCCCACACAGCTGTCTGTAAGCAAAGATACTGTTGGCTGCCAATATCTCCTGATAAAAGGCAGGAAGCTAGGGGCCGAAAAGGCCCACGGGAGCTGCCTGCCTCTGCCCAGGTTCCAGGGTCTTCTGTCCCCTTCTGTCTGGAAGCCTGGCTAGGCTGGTCTCTCCCCCATGCTGCTCTGAGGGGTGTTGCTGTCATGCATGGTACATCTGGTCTACACTGAATGTCTTGACCCTTCATAAGACCTTCCTGTGTGAGGGAACAACCCAGGTCTCAAAGCCACAATGTGGAAACACCCAGTTCATCCCTTGTCTTATATCCCAGGTGCCAGGTGGAGATGGCAAATAAGGGCATCTTGTCACAGGCCTTAGCCCAAAGGGGTCACAGTGAAGGTCATCCTGGGGACCAACTGGAGTGTGGGGATGGGTATTTTTAGTTGGATGAGCCTCTGACCATCAGGCACCCAAGCAGTAGTTGGTTTCACCTACGACACTAACAAGAGTGACACCTGAGTGCCAGCTATTTCTCAATGACACCAACATAATGAGCCTGACCAGAGTAGACTTGAATTACTACCAGTAAAGGCAAATCCTGTTGATTAGAATTGAAAGGGGTGGACGATGCCCCCAGTCAAACTAATGTGCCAAAGAGGAGCCTCATCTGAGTCTTCTCATACCCCCTGGGTTCTCCTGTGTTTTCAGAATACCTTTATGCAGGAGTCTCCTGAGTGCTGGGGGACACAACTTAGTTCCCCATTCAGGGAGCTTCAAAAATGAATTCCCATCCTGGCTTCCAGGGCTGTTACACCCTTGCATCTCTCACCAATCCCCAACCTGCCACCACATGCATGAGCACACATGCTCCTACATGCTCACTCATGCATGCTCCCGCCTTCAAACATACTCATGTCCATATACATACCTGCTTTGACACACATACACATATCTTCTCACAGATTCTGTCACTCAGCCTCACAGTCACACACAGATTCCTCAAAAATGCTGACATTCGGGCTGGAGAGATGGCTCAGCGGTTAAGAACACTGGTTATTCTTGCAGAAGACCCAGGTACGAATCTCAGCACCTACATGGCAGCTAACAACTGTCTGTAACTCCAGTTCCAGGGGATCCGATGGCCTCTTCTGTCCTCCGTGGGCATTGCACAACATGGGTGTACTTACCTACATGTGGGCAATACACTCATAAAAAATAAAGGAAAAATACTGACATTCACATGCATGCTCATACACTTGCTCACATACACTTGCACTTATTTCACACCCTGTCTCCCATGCTTCTGTTCACATACTTTACATGGTCATGTTCACATGTTCATATATTCTCTCACACACATGCTCATGCATGTACACTCCCATGGGCCCAGGTTCACACTCAAACACATCTCTCAGCTGCAGGGACATTTCTTCAGACCCTTCATTGTTGTTGGCTGTAGTCTCTGCCTGCTGCCCATGGGCCTGTCCTGTCCACCAGCCTGTGTGCTCTTAGAAGGAAGACTCACATCTTCCCTCAGCTTGCCACCCCTGGCCAGCTGCCAAGTGCAGAGAGCCCCAGTGTGGTTAGCAACCTTCAGCAGTCACTGTCAGTGTGTGCATCTCCAGATGTCAAGGGTACTGCCAGACAAACCACAGTGTGCTAATACACTGACTGTTCATTCATCCTTGATGTCTTCAGTATTCACCTGGGTTCAGACTGCCCTGGTTATCGCATCATGGAGATTCTAAAACTTTAAATGTTTTTTTCTTTTCTCTTTTTTCTATTTTATTTTTGCCTTTTAAAAATATTTTGTTTTTAGCCGGGCGTGGTGGCGCACTCCTTTAGTCCCAGCACTCAGAAGGCAGAGGCAGGCGGATCTCTGTGAGTTCAAAGCCAGCCTGGTCTCCATAGCGAATCCAGGCCAGCTGGGGCTACAGTAGGAAGATCCTGTCTCAAAAAGCCACCCCCCCCAAAAAAATTTGTTTTTATTTTACATGTATGAAAAGTGTTATTTGCATGTAAGTGCACCCATTGTGCAATGTCTGAGGTCAGAAGAGGGCGTCGGGTCCCCTGGAATTGGGGTTATGGATGGTTGTTAGTCGTCATCTGGATGCAGGGAATCAAACCCAGGTCCTCTGCAAGAGCAGCCAGTGCTCTTAACTACTGAGTCATCTCTCTAGCCCTCCGTATTGTATTATCGGCTTTATAATAAGAATGACCTGAGCTTCATGACTGGTTGATCTTGCCATTTAATACACCCCACTGTGTTAGGTACGTTAAGGCCTTCCCCAGATACCAAGGAAACACCAGGGCCATGTTCTTGAGTTTCCCAGCCTCCAGAATCAACTGTAAGTTTTTTTGGGGGGTGGAGGGTAGTTGAAACCAAGTCTCACTAGGTAGTCCACACTGACTTCAAACTCACAATCTTCCTGCCTCAGCCTCCTTAGTGCTGGGATTATAGATATACACCCCCATACCTGGTAAGCCCCTATTCTTTATGAAGTACCCAGTCTCTGGTATTTTGTTATAGCTACAGCAAATAAACTAAAACATCTTCCACATCTGTATGTTGGAAAACTGGCTCAAGTCCCATTTCAGGTTTTTCAGCAGCCCCATTTCTGACCTCTGCCTGTCTCAGCCTGGGGATGCCAGTGTCTACACTTAGACTTCTTTCTCTGCAAACCTGGTGCCCCTACCACTGTCCCTCAACCCTCTCCCACAAACTACAAATCATATTTATTTAACTACAAACCATATGCCAAAATTTAAAACTCCACCTTCTGCCAAGATCTCCCTCTTCATCTCAGATGCTCTTCTACCCTCTCCTTGGAGGGATCTTTCTAAGGGTTCACTGGGTCACTTCCCTCTCTGAAACATCTGTCAAGGTCAGATCCAAATTCCTGGCTATGGGGTATGTTCCTGACACAGGCATCACTCTCAGCTCTGATTTTCCTACCATGATACATACCCTCTGACTTTGACCTCCACTGCAATTTCCCTTCCTACCCTCTTCATCTGTGTACATCCAACTGAGAAGCCCCTTTGCCTGGAAGCCTATGCACACAGGCTAGGGGAGCTGTTTATGCCCATCTCCCCTAGATCATCTTTGGATGGCACATAGGTATGCCATCTGTATCCAAGCTGCCTGAAACAAACTCAGGAGTTGATAACTATTGAAAATAATTGGAGACATTATGCATGCTACCTATTTAGAACTTCCTTTCCCTTCCAGTGTTCAGTGAGAGTCTTGAATTGACCCCAGGACGGAGGACCCGAAGCTATGTGGCTTTTCCACACCTAGCTCCAGGCTCCCATGAGCCCTTCCTCTGTGGCTTGGCTGGGCCAGAGCATGAGGAGGAAAGGCCAAATGGCCTGACCCTTCCTGCCCAGGACACACAAGCTCATAGCAACAGTCCCATGAATAATGGGGACAATGCTTTCCTCTGCAAGGGGACACTTGGGGGGTCCTGGGTTCTTGCCGAGGACCCCCTGGGTTTCTGCAGCTGTGTAGGTGGCTGCTGTAAGGCAGGCTCTGGCCTGGGATTGCTTTTGCCCCCAAGTGAACCACCTGTCCTAGCTGACCTGTGGCTGCCCCTGGGACTTGGCTGCAGGCGGTCCTGGAGGTGTTGACACTTGGCATCTGACCTGAAACTAGGGAGACTTAGAGAAACATGAAATTGATTGAATTTAAGCCATTATTCACTTTTCAAACATCCCAGGACAGCTAGGCCTGTGGTCCACTGCTGCCACTTCAGTTCCTTTACAGAAGGCATATTGACTCCAACTCATAATGACCAGGATCACCTCACTGTGGCTTCTGCACCAGGTGTCCATAGCTGCTCCAGTTTCTGGCTGAGCACCAGAAACCAGGTGGGCACGGGTACCAGCCTGCCTTCAGGTCCTGGGGCCACAGAGCCTGGCAGGCTTGGGAGTAGGGATTACAGAGGTGACCCTTCAGGGCTGACATGACAGCCTAGGTAAATAGGGTGTCCTAGTCTATTCCAGTGGTGACTTGTGAGTGCAGGCTGAGTGCAGACTCGGGATAGTTTTGTAGACAGGGCTCAGGGATCAGGGTCCTCGCTGCTTTCAGCATTTGAAATAACAGAGGTCGAGCACCATGGTGGAGCCGTCTTTTCCAGGTCTGTTCTAAGTGGGCCCCACCAGGATGCCAAGCTCGGGATGAAACATCAGGCCAGCCTTTGTACAGCTGAGCAAAGATCTCTGCAGACTAGCTCACGCCCTACTCTTTCGGTGTTTTGAGACAGGGTCTCGCTAAGTAGCCCAGGTTGGCCGGGCTCCGCAGCCCAAGCTGGCCTTGACGTCGCCACAACCCTCCCGCCTCGGCCTCCTGCGCGCTGGGATTCCAGGCGTGCCCACACAGCCTTCACGCTCCCGCTCTCTCGGCAGAATTTCCTACGACCCAGCGCGCTTCCCGAGGTACCTGCCGGAGGCCTACTGCCTGTGCCGCGGCTGCCTCACCGGGCTGTTCGGCGAGGAGGACTTCCGCTTCCGCAGCGCGCCGGTCTACTCTCCCGCCGTAGTCCTGCGCCGCACGGCGGCCTGCGCGGGCGGCCGCTCGGTGTACGCCGAGCACTACATCACCGTCCCGGTGGGTTGCACCTGCGTGCCGGAGCCCGACAAGGACGCGGATGGCGCCAACTCCAGCATGGACAAGCCGGGCGCCAAGCTCCTGCTGGGGCCCAGGGACGGCCCCGCGGGGCGCTGAGGCCGCGGACTGCCCGCCTGCATCCCCGCATCTCCAGGCCGAAGCCATCGGTCGCGGCCCGCAGGCGGCTTTGCAAATGCTGGTCCAGTCCAGCCTGTCGCTGCTGCTGCGTGCTTGCCCCCGAGAGAGAGCTCCATAAGCTTTAAATATATATGTACTTTAAAGTAGAGAACACATATGTACGACTATTTTGAATAGAGGCAGAAACTATTTTTATATTAGTCATTTAGGGCAAGTAGATTTTTAAAATTTCCTTTATGTATAAGCAATTTATAAACACCCCATTTTCTTTCTTTTAGACGTGTAATTGGGGTACTCGGATAAAGTCCTATTAGCTGGCACTGTGTCCTGGGTCTCTGAATTCAGCTCGTTGCCAAGGCTGACCTAGAGTGAAATGGATGCTCTGAATCTGACCATTCATCCACTGAAGGCCTCATAGGTCGATGCCAGTAGCCATAGTCGCCGAAACCCAGACTTTTATTCATTAGGAATAGTATCAACTTTAAAAAAAATTTTCCCCCACTTTTGAAAGCCACTGATTTCAATTTGTGGCATGAGGTGGAATGTGACATCTTTGCCAGTTCTTAGTGAGATCCAAGCACACATTGGCTTAGTTTTATGGGCTTTTGGATATTAGGAAGCTGAATATTAGGAAGACAAAGGCCAAAATAGTTCCCAGAGATCAGTATTGAGGCCTGGCTTCTGGGTTTTACAATGTGAACTAAACCCTTACATCTCCTTTAGGTTGAAAGTGAGTCCCTGAACACATTGTACAGATTCTTTTTAGTCATTAAAACAGTGGTAGATGGAGGATATGCTGCAGTGTGCATTTCATTCTTTCCAGATTTTGCTTAGGTGAACTAGTTTGGGGTATTGGGACAGAACTCAGGTCCTTGGACATTCTAAGTAGGGTGTCTGCCAGTGTCCTGATTCACTTTCAGAAGAAACAGTAGGCCATTTGTTGTTCCACTTTTGAGATGAGCTCGCTATGTAGCCCAGCCTGACCTGGAAAAAAATCCATCCTGTGCCTCGGCCTTCTGAGTAGGAAGATTACAGGTGTGAGCCACCACTGCAGGATAAAATAATATGCTATCTAAGGTCTTAATTTTAAATCAAGCCTTGATTTTGTTTTCCAAAGATCAACTAGTCACATAAAGGTAATCTTTTGATCTTTTGTGACACCCCAAGCCAACCAAGAAATATCCTTTTAAAAAGCTTCAGGTGTCACAGAAATGACATACCATCAGCTTTTTAATTTTTTCAATTAAAAACATTTTATGTGTATGAGTTTTTTTGCCTGCATATCTGTAAGTGCACCGTGTATGTGTCTGGTGCCTGCAGAGGCCAGCAGAGAGTGCTGGATCCCCTGGAGCTGGAGTTAAGGTCAGGTGCTAGCTGCCAAGTAGGTGCTGAGAACTCAACCTAAGTTCTCTGGAAGAGCAGCCCATGCTCTTAACTGCTGAGCTATCTATGCATCCCCATGTTTTTCAATTTTTGCTTGAAAAAAGGTCTTGTTATGTAGCCTAGGCTGGCCTCAAACTTTTGCCAATCCTCCTGCTTCAGCCTTCCAAGTGGTGGGATAACAGGCACAAGTCATCATGCCTCAGCAAGCATTTCTATATTACTCACAGCCTGGGTTTGATCTGTAATTTTCAGTTCCTACAGTATGCAGACAGAAGCTGTGAGTATGTATTAGTCACTTTTCTGTTGCTGTGATAGAAACACTGACCCAAGCAATTTATATAAGGAAGCATTTATTTGAGCTTCCAGTTCCAGGGGAATTACGGTCCATCATGGCAGGGAGGCATGGTGGCTGGAGGTGGCTGGAGCAGGAGCAGCAGAAGCTAAGCTCTCACATCATCACACAGGCACAGGAAGCAAGAGAACAACTGGAGATCTGGCAAGGCATAAGAATTCTCTAAGCCCTCCCCCAGTGATATGCTTCTTCCAGGATAGCCACACCTTCTAAAACCTCCCCAAACGGCGCCATCATCTGGGGACAAAATGTCCAAATACTTAGAGCCTATGGGGGACATTTTCATTCAAACCATCACAAAAGTCCAAACAAAAATTCAGTTGAAAGCCATAGGTATAGATAGTTCTATGAGTCTGTGAAATTTCACACTACCATTCTAACTCGGGAGGATAGACAGAAAATGGTATGTCAAAAAGACATTCCTATCTCAAAACCAAGAGGTTTAAAACATCTACAGAAGTATAAAAGGCTGGGGATGTAGCCCAGGTGGTAGAGTGCTTGACTAGGATGCATGAAATACTAGCTCCAATCCTCATCACTGCATAAAACCATGTGTGATAATGCACCCCTAATTCAAGCACTTGGGAGTTCGAAGCAGGAGGATCAGGAGTTCAAGGCTAACCTTGGCTACATATTGAGTTCAAGACTAGCCTAGTCTGCAGGAGACCCTGTCTCAAAAAAAAGATGTAACTTCCTAAGAAAAACTCCTTTTCAGTCTAGTGATCATGCGGGGATTATCTGTTATCCCTGGGTAACATTTCCCAGGCTGCCACTCAATCATATATAATGCAAGCATTGAGGAAGCTAGGATTGAGGTTCAACTGTGTGTGTATGGAAACCATCACTGTCCTATTGATTATGTTGGTGAGACTCAACTTGCTGAAAGGACAGCATGTTTTATTCTCCAGTTCTAGCTCCTAGAAAGACCATTGTCTTCTTTGGATGGAGTATTCACCCAGTTAGTAGGTATCTGCTGGAGTTTGGATGCTTTTTCAAGGATGGGGCTGGAATCCAGGGCCTCTGTTGTGCCAGGCAAACACTCCACTAGTGAGCCACACCCCAGGTTCCCTGCTTTGCATGTTGACTATCAGCCCCAAAGGCCCATGTATAAAAGGTGGGATCACCAGGGGCAAAAGCCTTGGGGAGGTCCTTAGGGGGATGTGTGGATGTGCCCAGTGGGATCCATCTCCTTGCACTTACCCCTCCACCTGCTTTGCCTGCCATGTGCTCCTCAGTGCTGCCATCTGGCAAACCCACCAGGGACCCAAAGAGTAAGTCTGACTGACCTTAAATTGGATTCTTCAGAAATGTGAGACCAAATAAACCTTTTCTCTTATAAGTTAATTATCTCAGGCATTTTGTTATAGCAACCAGAAGCTAACAATATCTATTGAACACCTGCCTGATTCCTGTCAACAAGCTCCTGGGTGACAACTGTGAACAAGACACAATCTCTTTTTTAAATCAAGACAAGAGCTGTTGGAGCAGAATTGGGCTGCCATGTGCCAGCATTGTACACAGGAGGTGTTGCCTTACCAGGCTGTATTCCTTTGCCTTGCTGAACTGTTTTCCTCATTTAGGAAATGTTACAGTACTCTATTAGCCATCAGTGTCACTGTGTCAAAATGCCTCAGCGAGAATTTTATCTGTGTACATGGCATCAGACCTTAAGTTTACCTATGTTCATGGCCTAGGTTTGGGCCCTGTTGCTTTGGGCCTCTGGTGAGGAACATCATGGCCAGAAGCATGTGATGGAACACAGCTGCTCTCTCATGGTGACCAGGAAGTAGAGGGAGAGGGGAGGGATCAGGGTCCCAAGACACCCTTCAGGGGCAGGTCTCCTAATACCCCACTTCTTCCTACTGGCCCTACTTCCTGAAGGTTCCACCACCTCCCAACAGCACCATCAGATGGCGATCAAGCTTTCCACACATGAGCCTTTGCGGACACATTAATGAGTGAAATGATTACAAGCACCCACCTCACAGTTATGAGGATCGAGCACTGTTGGTAAAGCACTCAGCACAGTGCTTGGCACACAGTAGGGGCAGGCTGGGGGCATTTGTTGGTGCAGTACATGATTACCTCAAGTTCAGTCCTCAGCACCAAGCATCAGCACACCACACTGACTCTACAAAGCAGTCTGAAATAAGCATCATGCTGACCCTTCTTTGTGGTGTTTATTGCTTGGACAGGCACCACTTAGAGGTGACCGTGTTGTCTGTGGAAGTTTAAATGAAGTCTCTAGGGCTTTCCCCAGGCAGCAGCGACTAGACAGCAAACTGACAAAGTTGCTGACCATAAGGATATGCCATTTCAATGAATAATGACAGAATTTTTATCTCCTCACAAAATAGATATTGGAGTGGAGTGGGATGGGAGTTGAAATTATTATATCAAATAAATAAGGGGAACTCACAGCAGCTAGGATTGAGTGGCCTCTCTTTTCTTGCAGTCCCACATGGCATCTTATTTCCCACAGTGAGCATGGCTGCACAGGTCTACCTGGGCATTGCTCATTCCTAGGTTTTGCAGTAGAGTATGGTACTGTGTGTATTACACACCTGCTCCCAGCAGATTGCCACAGTGCATATTTCCTTCAAATAAATTCTATGTCGCAGATTTTGTGACACTTCTTAGAATGGGGGCATTTGCTGATTACTGAGTGTTTGTGTTTGGTGACCTTTATTTTGTTTAAAAATGGCCCTGAGCAAGTGTGGAGGCACACAGCTGTAATTCTAGAACTCAGGAGACTAAGGCAGGAGGATTGCTGTGAGTTTGAGGTCAACTTGGGCTACAGAAAAACAGTCTGAAAATACTGGAGGTGGGAGAAAAGGCCTTGAAGCTTTGGGAAGCTGAGGCAGGAGGATCAGTTGAGCCCAGGAGTTTGAAGCCAGCACATAATATGAAGAGAGCCTGTTTCAGGAGAAAGAGGATGAGGGAGAGGGGAAGGAAAAAAAGGACTAGAGTTTAATCCCTAGAACCATTAAAAAAAAAAAAAAGTCAGGCATGGTGGTATAAGTTTATAATCCCAGCGCTAGGGAGGTGGAGACAGGCAGATCTCTGGAGGCTGCTAATCAGCCAGCATGGTCAAATTGGCAAGCCCCAGGCCCATCAGAGACATGGCCTACACACTGCATAAACACACACACAGGCTTTGGTATTTGGGGACTGGAGAGATGGCTCAGTGGTTAAGAACACTGGCTGCTCTTGAAGAGGACTGGAGCTTGGTTCCCAGCACCTACTAGTTAGACAGGAAGTAGTAATGCACCCTATGGGTGTGTGAAGGACTTCAGATATGACTTCAGATACCCTGTAGTGGTCTTTTATGAAGTTCACAAGTGGGTCAAGGATTTTCAACAATTGAAGTAACAGGGGTCCAAAGCCACGAAGCCTGGTGACTGCTCATTAGGCAAACCTGCCACTGGGCTGGGGATTTAGCTCAGTTGATAGAGTGCTTGTCTTGCACAATGAGGCGCTGTTCAACTCCAGCACTACTACTGGAAAAAACAAAACATGCAAAAAACAGAAAACCCTTCCACGACCTTGTTCTGCGGGCCAATGCTGCTTTGCATATATTTTTAGTAAGTTAAGCTTCACGCCTCTCTCTTTCCTGGAGAAGACACAGGCTTCCCTTGGTCTTATTGCCAGATTTACAGGAAAACAACGTCTGTGATTTCTACCTGTCCATAATTCCTAAATTGAACCTTTCATTTCTACACATAATTTGTTGCTAACTGGCCTGAGGAATTTGTGGCAAATTGATTTATAAGGAAACAAGGTAGGAACCATTGTTTAAAGAACAGACATTTAACCATAGCACAACATGTGCCAGGTGCTGGCATGCTGATAAAAATGTCTCATAAAAATACAGAGCAGTTTTTAGAGTTGTCTGGAAATATGGTCACTGAGGTCTGAGAAAAATCAAGAACGAGATCTCTCCTGGTTTCCTGAGCATAGGATCCTGTTTGCCCAGTTTCCTGTGTGCACAGCATCCTGTGTATGTGCAGCCTCTTCTCTGAATCATTTGGGACACAGTTCCGCTGCAGTAACAAGCCCACTCTCTTTGGTGTCCAACAGATCATTTCTCACTTGCTGCACATGCCTGCAGGTCAGATATGTGCCACATTCAAGGACTAGCCGCCAGAGCAGCTTCTGCCTGGAGAACTGCCTGCTAGTATCAGGGAGAAGTAGAGCTCTGTCTGGAAGTGACACATGTCACTTCCTCTCACATTCCATTGGCCAAAGCAAGTCATCTTTTCTGAAAGGCATGTTAATTTTTGGGGGTGGGGGGAATTTCAAATTTAAAATGGTTGCAGATTCTCAAAAATTGCAAAAGCATCACAAAGGGAGCGGTCTTGTGTACCCTTGACCCAGTTTCCCCTGCTGGAAATATCTTAGATAACTATAGTATGATGTCACAGTCAGGAAAATGACACTGACACAGCCTTTGGATGCCATTTGAGTCAGCCATTTTTACCTACACCCGTGTGTCCATGTTCAGCTCTATGTAATGCTGCTACATGCAGATTCATGAAATTGCTACCACAGACAAGAACAGAACATTCCAGTACCCAGGACCCCTTTGTGGCCACACCCAGTCTTCTTTGCCCCACCCCATCCCGATTCCTGGTGCCCGCTATGCTGGTCTCCATTTTCAAACGTTCTAACTGGAAACATGGCATGCAAGCTGTGAGGCTGACTTTTCTACTCAGCATGGCATCCGTTTAGGTCTATCTAAGCTCAATATATCCATGGTTTTTATTCTGCTTTTGTTTTGAGACAGGGTCTTTCTGTGGTTCCAGGCTGGCCTTGAATTTACAGTCTTCCTGCCCCAGCCTCCCCAGTGCTGGGATCACAGACATGTGCCACTTTACTCAGCAGTTGTTCTTCTTGATTCCTGTGTAATCCTCTGGGGTACAGATGAATATGAAGTTTTCACAGGAAGGGTCCTGTACACCCTCCCCACCCCCCACTGCTTTGTGACTATGGGGTTTGTTTTGGCACTGCCATTCCTTTGGGTGGTCTGGAGTGTGGTGCTGAGGCGAGCGCCATGCTGAGGCACCAGGACTGCATTCTATCAGGGCTCACAGGGCTCCCAGAGCTGAAGGGGAAGAGGAACCCAAGAGGACCTGGAACACTGGTTGCTTAGGTCATCAACTTGCTTGATGGAACAGGTCAGGCCTCTGTGGGGAGCTGGAGTGGATGGTGAGTGTCTGGCTGAGCGCCCTGTATATACTGAGCAGGCAGAAGCTCCTCACTGTGTGGAAACTTCTAGCCTAAGGCAGAGGCCAAGGCCCGGTGCATTCAGGAGGCCTGGGCCAGCCTGAGCTGCTTGTTCTGTTTTTAACTGATGTTGAACAAGGACAATGAATTAATTAGTCAGCTTCTGAAAGTTCTCCCCAGGGATGGAGAGATGGCTCACTTTGTGTTCTTGCAGAGGATCCAGGTCTGGTTCCCAGCACCCACTCCAGGCAGCTCACAACCACCTATAAATCCAGTTCTAGGGAATCTGATACCCTCTGGTCTCTGCAAGCACCTGCACACATGTGGAGCACATAATCTCACACAGGTATACACACTAAAAAAAATAAATAAAAGAAACACTTCTCCCCACTCTAAGTCCATAGTTGGCAGAAGAATCCCAACTCATTATGGAAACAATGAGAAGTTTTGTTTTATTTTGAAAATTAAGCCAGGATAGCTCCATTCTGGGACAGGAGGAGGTTATGACTTTTCAAAGGAAAGAAAATGAAAGAAGGGAAATGGACATGTCACCCAAGGTCCTTTACCATAACATGCTGCAGATGTACTTAGGTTCCAGAGTCTAGCCCAGAATCATAATTCACATAACAGCGGAACTCGTTTGCCAAGTTTCGGGTATGTTCTGGAATAAACTTGCACATCTTTACGCCCAGAAGCTGAGCTGCCTGCTCTTCCATGATGGCTCCTGTGGAGAATAGACCAAGTGAACCAAGAGTCAAATGCCATTCTAGCAGAGCCAGTCCTGAACTGGGGATCAGGTTCTTAGACTAAGACAGTGGAACAAGTAGTTGACAATCCCACTCCACACAGGGTAGATGGGTCCATTGTTTATATGCCCCCTTTCCTCTAACATCTTTGCAAATTGCCTACTTTTCTCCACTTCTTATATGTATATATGTGTGTCTATGTGTGTTCCATGCATGTGCTGTGTATCCATGTGTGTGCCCATGATGATGATTAAGTAAAAGAACAGCTAACATGCATCCTTGTACGTGGGTCAGACCCATGTTAAACACTTCATGTGTGCTATGTTAATCAATACACAATGATCCTTGCAGGTACAGTAACCTTTTGGGGCTCAAAGAGGCTACATAATGTGTTTAAGGTTACACAGTATGTGACAGATTCAGAATTTCAGTTCTTAGATCTCTGCCAACTCTTCAAACCCAAGACCCTGTCAAAGGCTTTTGTAAGATGGGAAAGGTGGCACCTGCCTGTGCACAGCAGAATCTTGCCCTGAGTCAGGAACTTGATGGTTTCAGATGTCTTCCTGAGACATTCCTCAGAGAGATAAGGAGGGTCTGCGACTACAAGGTCAAAGCTATGTGCAGCGATTTTTCCAGGTAAATCCAGTGGATTATTGTAATCGTAGAAGATGTATTCCTCTCCATATATGGCGAATCTTTTGTCATATTCAAAGAGGCCTACGGAGACATCCTCCATGTGCAGCTCCCTGAGCTTCTGGTACACACTGGGCACACTCACACATGCTATTCTGGAAGACAGTGCACATGCCTGGAGCTTGGTGATGGTGCAAATAACAACTTCTTTAACAAAAAGCCCTTATGCTCAGAAGTTTTTTCTTTCTCTGATTCTAGAAAGTATTTTAATTCAGTTCCACTTAAAATATAAAAGTAGTTTCCTTATCCCCATAATGAGCACATTAACCATATTTTCACATAAAGAAAACGTATATACCTTCAACTATTTAAAGATATATCATCATATAACACATTTACATTCATGTGAAGTTTATGAACTTTTCTAGCAGGCTGCACAGTTTAGTTTGCAAGTCATTTCAATCACTTCAACAATTATGTGGTTCATCAAGGGGAAAAAGCACTGAGGATAATTTGTTTTTATTTTATTTTATTTTATTTTATTTTATTTTATTTTATTTTACTTTTGATTTTCCTGCTTCCACCTCCTGAGTTCTGGGATTACAGGTATGCACTACCACACTTGATTTATTCTGTGCTGGGATCTAAACCTAGATCCTGTGAGGAGCACTAAGTGCTTCTACCTCCTGAGCTCCCCGCCTGAAAAATGCTAACAGATATATTTCATAAGAGAAGCTGTGGTGGCACTCCCCTGTAATCCCAGCATTTAGGAGGCTGAAACAGGAGGATTGCTATGAGTTCAAGGTCAGTCTTGGCTACATAGTGATTTCCAGGCCAGCCAGGGCTATAGTATGAGACCTTGTCTCCAACAGTAACAACAGAAGGAACAAGAGTGGAGAGCCAGAAGAAAGCAGTAGATGGTAGGTTTTCTGGCAGTGGGCCTGCTGGTAGATCCCTGTTTGGTCATGTCTTGTAGGCTGACCTCTGCAGCTGACTGGCCCTTTCTGACTTCAGTGCTTATCTTTCAAATGTAGAGTTTAGGGCCAGGTGTGGTGGTACATGCCTTTAAGTCCAGCACTCGGGAGACAGAGGCAGGTAGATATTTGAGATCAAGGTCAGTCTAGTCTACACAGCAAGTTCCAGGCCAGCTGGGGCTACAGGGAGACCCTGACTCAAAAAGACAATAAACAAATAAATACATATATAAAAATAAAATGAAATTTAGAGTTAAAAGTATTCCCCAGAGCTGCTGGCTAGGCAGAACAGAGAGGCACACAGAAAATTCTCACCAAATGCTGTCTTTACAATTATGGCATGGTTCTTGTAAACAATGAACATGCCTTTCAGGAAAAAAAAAAGAGTTGTCAGGTTTGTTAGTACATACCTAAAATCCAAGAAGCTGGGAGGTAGTGGCAAGAAGACGAGATCTGTCTCTAAAAAACCAAACCAAACACCCAGGGGGAAGGGAGGAAAAGAAAAAAGTGGCTTCCAAAGCTCTAAGAATTAATTGGGGGGGCGGGGTCCTCAAAATATCTACAACAATATGTCACTAAATGTTATAGCTTCAACCTTAACTATCCTATCATGACCCATCTGTTTAAAGTCCTGTGGCACTTTGGGAGGTAGTGGAATTTTTAGAAGGTGAAACCCAGTAAAAGGAGGTTAGGCCACTGGGAATGTGTCCTTGAAGGAAATATTGGGACCCCGGCCCTCTTTTGTTTCTTATTGTTTCCTGACTACCATGCAGTGAGCAGCTTCCTCTGCTATGGGTCCCTGCCATGGTGTGCTGCCTTCCACAGGCCCAAAGCAACCGGGCCAACTAAACAGGGACAAAACCTCTAAACCAATGAGCCCAAATGAGCTGCTCCTCTTTATGAGTTGATTTATCTCAAGTATTTATCAGTGATGGAAAGCTAACATGCTAAGAAAACAAAAAACAACAACAAAAAATCAATAAACTAACAAAATCAAAAGAAGAAAATAAAAATGTAAGACTTTCAGTTGAAGAAGATAAACTGAACACATTAATTTAGATTTACTTGCCTCATGTAAGTCCAGTAAGCAAGTAAGAGTAAAATTTCATTTAGTTTTGTTGTTTAGGCATAAATTTCTGAGAGCAAAGGGAACAGGACAAGAGACTAAAGTAAGTACACTTAGGAAGCCAAAAAGTAAACAGGTGGGTGGTGGTTGGCTCAGTTGACCCAAGAGAGCTAAACCTAGCACTGGCAGCCAGGAGAGCTGAGCAGTCCCTGGCTTACATCACAGCATCCCCAGGGGCTCAGGATAACACAAACCCAGGAAACTCAAGACATGGGGGGTGTGAAGGTGGGGCTAAAAACAGAAAGATCTATTTAAGAAACAGTTCAGTCCCCAGATTCTCTTTCATATCCCCATGCCTTTAGGTAACTGGCAGAAAATCTGGGAGGGAAATGCCTGACACAGATCACAGTACAGTATCATGTAGAAATTAGGAGGAGGCTGGAGGTGTGGCTAGTGGCGGAGCATTTGTCTAGCACATGCAAGGGCCTGGTTTCTAGTACTAGACCACGGGTGAGAGGTGAAAGGTGAGAAGTGAGAAGGGTTATAATAAACCAACTGGACACTGAAAATTCCAGTCTTCTTTCAGTCATCAAAGGCTATATAATTTCCAGGCAGAAATGAAGAGCATCTCACCTAGACTTCCAACCACCACACTACTAAAGACCTACACACACTAGCACTGGAGGCCTCCTGGGAAACAGCTCATCCTGATCCTCTTCCTGTAGACCACAGCAAATCAAGTGGGGTTGGGAGTGCAGCTCAGTGGTAGAAGACATGCTGGGATCAGTCCCCAGCACACACAGATAACAGAACAGGCGAGGTCCACCCTTAGGTCAAAGCTTCTGGCTTTCAAGTGCCCCCACCCACCCGTAAGTATGAAGGACAGCTAGGGACTAACAAACATGCAAGGACAACATCTAATGCTAGGCAGATATCTAATAGTAAATAAACAGAATAAAAACACTTCAGAGTAAATAGATTAGGCCAGAAGGAAACCTGATTCATGCACTGAAGGCTTAGTACCCTAGGTGCTGAGGTATTTTGAATGGGAAACTTTAGTGGGTGGGTCTTGCCCAGAGACCCTTCCTCTGTCTCTGTCTCTGCTCCCTGGCTTCCAAGAAGGAAGCATATTTGCTCCACCATGCCCTTGCACCATGGTGTCCTGCAGTACCACGACTCAGAACAGTGAAGCCAGCACACCAGACTGCAACCTCTGAAACTGTGATCCAGATAAGCCCTTTCTTTTTTAAAGTCATTTCTTTCCAGTATTTGTCACAACAATAGTCTAACACAACTCAATAGAATGTTTAGAAGACAAAAGTTGAGGAATTTTCCCAGAAAATGTGGGAAAAGAAACAACTGGTAGAAAAAGAAGAAAATAAGAGGATCAGGTCCTTTACTCCAGTGTCAGAAATTCCAGAAAGAGGAACAAAAACCAAACTGTGGTAGTAATGGGTGTATCAAAGAAATCATTTAATATAAAATGTCCCCGATCAGCTGGGCATGGTAGTCCACACTTTTAATCCAAGCAGAGGCAGAGGCAGGTAGATCTCACAGAGGCCAGCAAGTTTCAGACAAGCTGGGGCTACAGGAAGACCAAAAAGATTTAAAAAAAAAAAAATCTCAAATCGGGCTGGAGAGATGGCTCAGCAGTTAAGAGCACTGGCTGCTCTTGCAGAAGACCCAGGTTTGGTTCCCAGGGCTAACATGGTGGCAGATAATCATCCAACCATCCATAATCCAGTTCCAGGAGATCTGATGCTCTTTCCTGGCCTCTGAGGGTGTTGCACACATGGGTATACTCACATTCGCAAAACAATTCATACACATAAAATAAAAATAAATAAATCAAAAAAACTTTTAATTCTCTTCCCTAGTCAAAGGGCAAGAGCTACAAGAATGAGAAGGCCCCCCAGTGTCCAAAGCAATAGATGAAAGCGGTACATCAAGATTAAGAGAGAATCTTGGGTAGGAATGGAAAAGCAGATTTTTCTACAGGTCATCAAAATGATGTTAAATTTCTTAACAGCACCAATGAGACTATGGAGTAGTAGCTTCAAAACCTGGAATTAGACACTCAGCAAAACTGTTCTAGTTCTGAGGGGAGAACAAAACACTTCCTGACAAGTCCCGCCCATACGCCTCTTCTGTGGGAGCTGTAGGAGGATGCAACCAACCTAGAGGAGGCTGTAAACCAAGAACTGGAGTATAGGAAGTGGGCACTCTAGAGCAGAGAAAGCAAAATGACCCCAGCATGCTAGTGAGGAGAGACTTCTGTAAAAGCTAGAGAGCAGCCCTGGGAGTCAGTCTTTTAAGAAGTTGAGGATGTAGCTCACTCGTAAAGTGCTTGTGCAGTCTACACAATATCCTGCATTAGACAGATCCCTAGCACTGCAAAAGAAAAAAAGAATAGAGGTAAGAAATGCTATGGTGAAGATGGGCACCGTGACTCACATCTGAAAGCTCAGCACCTGGGAGGCAGGAGAATTAGGAGTTCAAGGCCAGCCTCGGCGAGTTTGAAACCAGCCTCCAAACAGAGAAGCCTGGACTTGTTGTCAGTGTCAGCTCTGTGGCATCAGTAGCCACTATACTTTCCATTAATATTATTGGAAACAGAGGCCAGCAAGTTTCAGACAAGCTGGGGCTACAGTTATGAGATCCTATCTTAGAAGGGGAGGGGAGGCAGGCTACAGTGAACAGATTTCCAAGTGTATCGCTAGACACAATACTGAAGTTTTTAATGAGTCATGTGCTGTAAACCATGAGACTTTCAGGTTTACAGGCTTTCTTACAAACCATCTCTCATTTAGCATGCACAAAATGCTAGTTTATACATTCGTCTGTGGCTCCTATGTGTGATGATTGCTTTCATGCCACTGGGTTTCAAGCTTCCTTCAAACCAACTTAAACTAAAGATGAAAAGAAACAAAACACGGGTCTTACCTGCCACCTTCTCCAGCAGCAGCGATGGCTTCCTGCGCAAGTCGCAGCGCAGTCTCCTGACTATACCAAAACTGGCTCAGCTGCTGTAACGGCACAGGAAGATGCCACCTGAGCTCACACAAGTGTTCTTGCAATGTATACTGACAATGCCTCCATGCATAGGTTTAATTTTTCTACTAACAATTCATTTTCTTTGAAGTTATTTTAAGTCGATACAGCCCTCCGATATATTAATGGAAAGTACACACTGAGAATCACTGGCTGCTGGTGCCACAGACCTGACACTGACAAGCCCAGGCTTCTCTGTTTGGAAGAACATACCCCACTGGAAGCTGATTAGATTTCTGGATTCAACCACCAGTGACAGAATTCAGGTGTAGGTGATGGGGAGTCTGCTGATGCTGCGGCAGGTCAGTGGGTCCCCTGGCCTTGTCTTCACCCTGGCATTTCCCAAGTGACTTGTTTTGCCTTAGATGCTGTTTGCTTTTAGCTTTGTTGTTTTGGTTCATGCTAGTTGATGATTTTATTTAAATGTTCAGTGGTCCTCACTTACACATTCGCATTTTTATACATGAAGGATGATATTAGTAATGAAAAAAGCAATTTGGTTTTCCTCTGTGATTAGTCTACTTCCTCAGCCCTCTCTCCCAGCAAGACTAAGCTGCAGGGTCATGCAAATTTCTCTGATCCAAGGTCTGAGTATGTAGGTGAGACCCTAAGTTCTAACAGATTATTTAAAAAAAATAATGAAAATCTCCTAAGAGTAGAAACAAGTCAAAAGCCTAGAAAGTGGAGAAGGGATAAGCAAAACAGCATATATACACACAACAGAATAAGATCCAGCCAAAAACGGACTGAGCTGCTGGACACATGCTGCAATGTGAGCCTTGATAACATTTACTGAGTGAAAGAAATCGGGCTCAAAATCTCACATTAGATGATTCCATTCATATGAAATATCCAGAATAGGCAACAGAAGGGAAATGGAAAGTAGATCAGGGTTGCCAGGTGCTGGGAGGACTGGAGAATTAGGAAGTGACAGCTAAAGGTAGAATGGGCAGGCAGTCTCCTTCTGAGGCAACAGAAATGTTCGGAAATTGACTGTGGTATATGAACACTAAAAAAACCACTGAATCAGATACTTTAAAAGGAAGAACTGCATGGGCTGTGAATTCGATATCAACAAGGCTGAGGTCTATGCAGGTAAGGGGAGATATCCTGAGCATACAATACTGTGGTAAACCTCCCTTCTGACTGGTGCTGCTTCCTCCTCTGTAGCTGTGGTGGAGTTCTGCAGTTACTTAGATTCTATTCTCCAACTCTTTCTGCTTTTCCTAGACAAATTAGGGCTTTCCCCAAATGGCTCTCCAGTTTGTCTGCTGAGGAATCTTCTGAGATCTGGCCTGTATAGTGTGCATGACTTCCTGATGTGGTTGAAGGGGTTAGAGACCTACTGGCCCCACCATGGCAGCAGCCATCTTTTAATGAATGAAAGCCTTTCACTCCATGCTCACAGCTCTGAGTTTGGAACCAGCATTTCTAGGGCTTTCTGCCAGAAAACAGGTGTCTTCTTGTGGCAGACATCTCACCATATGTCTCTGCTGTCCGAAAACCATCTAACACTCATTTATTTTCTTATAGAAACTTCTCAAATTTCTAGCCAGGCTTTATTCCTTTGTTGTTTTCTTTTCTTTTAAAAAATTACTTTTTAAAAAAATAATAATTCTTCAAAGCATAAAAATTTGCTCCTTAATAATTAGTAGATGGGAAAAAAATT
>NW_008360304.1:476424-492570 GCF_000622305.1 Nannospalax galili | reverse complement strand
TTAATTCAACTGTAAACCTAAAAATTTACAGCCAATTTTGAAAGAGATGCATGTTAGCTCTGGAAATTGTTATTGAATATGTCAATGCTGTTGTAATGAAATGCTTCTTCTAAGTATGTGCTTATTAAATAAATAATTTTTTTTAAAAATCACTTATTTTTATTTTATGTGTACAAGTGTGTCGCCTACGTGTATGTAAGTGCACCACATGCATGCAGTGTAGGTGGAGGTCAGAAGAGGGCATCAGGCTCCCTGAAAGTGGAATCTCAGATAGAATCAAACCTGTTGTATTTAAGAGCAACCAGTGCTCTTAACTGCTGAGCCACCATCTCTCCAGTTCCACTCTGTTGTTTTCTAATGTAATGTCTTTTTTCAGATGACTGGCTCAACTCATGTACTCAAGTGATCTTCCCATAATACCACACTCACAAGCACCTGGGACTCTTTTAAAAAATTTTTGGGGAGACCTTAGCAGACAGCCTGAGAAGGCCTGTTCTGACTTCCAGTGGTGTAGAGGCTAAGAACTCAGCAGACCTCCTGAGAGCACCTGTATCTGGCCTCCATGTGATGGTGTAGATGGAATCCCACTGCAATGGGCCAGCACCCCATGGAAAACTGATGATGCAGAGACCCAAAAGTTCAGTGCCTTACCACAGTAGGAGGAAGATCATCCCACACCTACCACCCCCTCCAAAGCTCAGGGACTTTTGCAGAAGGGGTTGGCAGAAAGAATGCAAGAGCCAGAGGAAGGGGTGGAGGGTTAACTAGAAGCATACTCCAACTGCTATGCCAGCAAGCTATAGTCACACATCCGTCCCATGTTCACCAAGGAGTTAAGGGGGGAGCCAGTTACCCCTCCCACACAATCAGTCGACTTTAGCTGCATGTGAGGGAAAGGCTAAGGATATGTCAGCCATTTTCTGCAGCTGTTGGGAGGTCACAGGATCTATATTTGAGTGTGGACTTTCCAGTGCAGCTGTTTAAAAAAAATAGAAAAGAAAATGATAGGTGTTTGGATAGATAGAAGAGAGGGATCTGACTAGACCATAAGTGGATGGACTTGCACTGGGAAGTATCTGGGGACACTGACTTGACACAGTGGGTCTTAACACCCAGGACAGAGTATATGGGTTCCAATGGGAGGGTGCTGGTGGGGATGGGGCTATAAAGATGATTCAGGTTGTTTGGGATATTCTGTATGGAATACAACAAAATTTAATAAAAACAAATTAAAAAATTTTTTTTGGAAACAGGGTCTTTATAGCACAAGCTGGTCTTGAACTCATGGAAATCCTCCTGTCTCAGCCTCTCAAGTGCTAGGATTAAAAGTGTGAGCTACCATTCCTGGCATTATAACATAATTTTAAAAAATTATAATTCATTGAATGATAAAAGAAAAGTAATATCCAAGTGAATAATCTATCATCTTAAGTCAGAAAATCTAAATATTTAAAAAATAATATCACTTGGAAAATTCACATCAAGATTTGATCTCTTTAAACTGATTTTGTAACCTAACTTTGTAAGTCATCACTGTTGATCTAGTGCCCCTTCCCTCCCCTTTCTTTATGCTCCATAAGAAAAGAAAATTGGGGCTGGGGATATAGCCTAGGGACAGAGAGCTTGTCTAGTATGTGCATCAGAAAAAAAAAGATTAACAATACTTGGTTGGCTTTTGTCAGGCATGGTGGTGTATCCTGCAATCCCAGTACTTGGGAATTAAACACAGGAAGACTGAGTTCAAGGCCATCCTTGACTACATATCTATGAGGCCTCCCGAGTTCCTATCTCAAAAAAAGAGGTTGGCAAAATGCCCCAATAGGTAAGGGTGTTTGACACCAAGACTGACAATTTGAGTTAAATCCCTGGAATCCATGTGCTGACAGCACCACGGCATTTGTACACCCACACACAGACACAAAAACCTAATTCACCAAGAAAAGAAAACAAAAGAAAAAAATGACAAGACAGAGCTACCTTCAACTACCACCTAGGCCCAGATATTCTCTACTCAGCAGAAGCTGTTTCAGGGAACACTAACCAGAGCTTTTGACTGTGATGAAGAAAGACAAAAATATGATCACTCTGTAATCATATCCTCATATCCAAGGACAGATAAAACAAGAATCTCCTGTAGGTCACAAAAATGACTATTACTCTTCCAGTTAACCTGAGAGCCTATAATGCTTAACAAATCACAGCTTCTGGCTCCAGCCCATAATTAAGATAATTAGAATTACCAGTTTCTGACACACTTTCCCAAACACCTAATGCCAGCCTAAAACACAATCTCCTCTTAACCCCCTTATTACGATGGTCCATAGCTGCCCCATGATGGCACTGAGCCTTATACAGCAACAAGCAAAGACCGCCTCTGTGGGCTTCAGGTGTTCTGCGAGCAGGGACGTGCTGCTGGGATCCATAGGACATATCTTCCTTTCTGGGTTTACTTCTTATTTGCTAGAGAAAATCCTTCTGTGGCTTCTGCCAAGTGTATTGGGAGGGAACACTGCATGTCTAAAATGTCTGTATTCTGTCCTCATACCCAACTGACAGCTTAGCTGAACACAACTTTCATTAGAATACTGAAAGCATTTTTAGATTTCTAGTTTCTATCATGGGTGTGGGTAGTGGTGGTGATGAGACTGGCCTGAAGCTTGCTGTAGCTGAGGATGACCCTAAACTCCTGATCCCCTGCCTTCACTTTCTAAGTGTTGGGATCACAGATATGCGCCACCACACCAGCTCTAGATCCCTAGTTTAAAGTTACTGAGAAGAGCAATGTGGCTGTAATCCTGAGCTTCTGTGGGTGACCTGCTCTCCTTCTGAAAGGTTCTAGCATTTTCTTTTGTGTGTGTGTACATGTGTACGTTTGTGTGTATGCTTGTATGTGTGCAGGTGCATGTGATGGCCAGATGTCAACACTGAATGTCTTCCTCAATCACTCTGCATGGTGTTTTTTTTTTTTTTTTTCTTTTCTGAGTCAGGATTTCTCACTGAACCTGGTGCTCATTAATTGGTTATACTAGCCAGGCAGCAAGATCCAGGCATCTGTTTCCATTTCCTCGGCCCTGGGATCACAAATATTAGGGTTAGGGTTAGGGTTAGGCTTTTTCTGAGTGCTGGGGATCTGACCTTAGGTCCTCATGCTTGCATGATAAGCACTTTGCCAACTTCCTAAACCCTCCTGGATCTTCTTTAGTACCTACATCCAAAATTTTCATAATCATCATAATCATGAATCTTAGTGAGTCTTTAGCTCTAGAAACTTTCGAATATTCTTTAATGATTGCTTTCTGTGGGACTAGGTATGGAACACAGGGCCTTATACATGTTGGGCAAATGTTCGACCACCAAGGCCCGCCACCCCTGGCTTTCTGTGAGTTGGGGAGACTCACTGTATAACCGAAGCTAGCCCTGATCTTCCTGCAGGCTGGGATTTTGAGTGCTGGCATTAATAGCTTATGTCACCATGCCTGGTGCCTTCCTTGACTTGAATGAGAATGTTCCCCAAAAGTTCAAATATTGGTCCCCAGTTGGTGGTGCTATTTACAGAGGTTCAGGAGGCATGGACTTGCTTGCTGGAGTAAGTATGCCACTTTGAGAGTACCTTAAGTGTTCATAGTTTGCTCCACTTCCTCTCTCTCTCTCTCTCTCTCTCTCTCTCTTGAACTCCTACCACAGAGTAATAAACCCCCAGATCTTTTAGTTTGCTAGTGTTTTCTTTCTTCTACTTCACTTTCATCTTTAAAAAATTTCCTGGGATATTACCTCAATTTTATCAACAAAACTAAATGACAGTACACAACTTAGAAAAGTTAGTAGTGGGATTAGGGCTAGTTTTGTTTATGCATTTATATATTTTGTACAACAACTAAAGTATTCTTTATACTTTGTAGAAGTCTATAAAGAATATGCTAAACAATAATTAGAAGGGGAAAAGGTAGACCACCTCAAGAATAATGTGACACTTCAAGTTCATGATACCGGCCAAGAGCTTCAAACTAGGTGGAAACGCACAGAGGAGCAGGGCGTGGTGGCACATGCCTGTAATCCCAGCACTTGGAAGTGGAGACAAGAGACTCAGCTATATAGCTAGTTCAAGGCCAGCCTCGGCTATATGAAACCTTGTCTCGAAACCAAAACCACCACAACAAATGAAAAGGCATAACGAAGGGCAATCATAAGACGCAGAACGTGCAGCATAAAGGGAAAGGACAGCTGGACACCATAGTGTCAGTCACAGGGTGGCAGATAGAGAACTTATCCAAACTGGGCACAAAATGCAGAAGACTAAGAAAAAACAAAAGATATAAAACCTTTTTCCTACTTGCCAAGTGGCAGAGAAAGACAGGCCTGGTACAGTCATCACAGACAAATGTGAGGCTTTGCCTGTTCCTTCACTGTGTCCTTCAAAATACTTAAATTAGGGGATTCCCTCAATGGTTGTGTTTTTTTAATTCTTATTTTTATCTTAATTTTAAAATTTTTTACTTTTAAAATTATTATTTTTTGTGCATAGTGTATTGCCTGCATGTATGTAAGTGCACATGTGTTATGCAATGCCCACAGAGGTCAGAAGAGGGCAGCAGATTACTCTGGAAATGGAGTTACAAATGATTGTTGGCCACCATGTGGGTGCTGGGAATCAACCCTGGGTCCTCTGCAAGAGCATCTGGTGCTCTTAACATCTCTCCAGCACCTATTTTTATTTTTAAATTACATGTGTCTATATGAGTTTCTGCATATGAGTGCAGTGCCTGGGGAGGACAGGAGCGGGTGTCAGATCCCCTGGAACTGGTTATAAGTGGTTGTGAGCGACCCAATATGAGTGCTGGGAGTTGAACCTGAGTCCTCTGCAAGAACAGTAAGTGCTCTTAACTGCTATCTTTCTAGCCCTTATTTATTTATTTATTTATTTATTTATTTATTTAATTTTATTTTTTTTAAGACTGAAGTCACTGTGGAGCCCTGGCTGGCCTGAACTCTATGTAGGCCAGGCTCATATGGAATTCACAGAGATCCACCTGCCTCTGCCTCTGGAGTGCTGGGACTAAAGGTGTGCACCACCACGCCTGGATGCAATACCTACTTCTTATTCGGACTACAAAAATACAAAATACATCACATAAGATAAATTAACATTTCTCTCCTCTCAACTTTTCATTACATGTTTAGGTTCTGTTACCCCATTTACTGAAATGATACATTTTTCTTTCTACCAGGACTGTTGGGTTCTGTGAAAATCAAGTTAGTTATATATGGAGTGACATACTGCCTCACTATCTACAAAACCTCTGCTTCAATCACCAGCCAGCCTGCAAGTTAGAGCCAGAATGTGCATGTACATTGTCCTACGATGTCACTGATGCTTTCTGCTCTTGCTCCCTATGGCATTCTCAGCTCCTGGGGGTGACAAAAACTTTACTATTGGGGGAAAACAGATAAAACACTGACTGACCACAACATAGGTGTCACACCACTAGTTCCCAATGGGTGTGGATGCATTCACTTACCCAGTTCTCTTCTATTACCCCAATGTTATATTTATCATCTCCACCTAGATTGGTGAATTGCTTCTGCTCAGCATAGAATTCCTGAAGAGCTGCTAAGGTGTGAGAAGAAAGCTGGGGGACATCACCATCTTCTGAATCACCCATTTCACAAATGAAAACCTGCCAAGCAAAGAGCAAATATGTTCTGTGGATTGTTCCCCAACCAAACAACTAGAAAAATTAAATTCACAGCAGTGATCCAGGTTGAGTTCATAGAAAGCATATATATTTAGAATTTCTGAGGGCTGCCTAGATGGCTCAGCAGGTGAAAGTGCTTGCCATGCAACCCTGTTGATCTGAGTTTAGTCCCTGAAACATCTGTAAAAAAGCCAGACGCCTGCACCTGAAATTCTAGCCCCAGCATTCCTACCAAGAGATGGGAGGAAGAGATGGAGAATCTGGAGGCAGGAGACAGAGGCTCACATAAGCAGTACAGCAGCAAAACGAGTGAGAGAGACCCTGCCTCAAAAATAAGGTAGAAGACACCTATACCCAAGAGCATTTGAGGAACCCTGAGTTTTGACTCTATAGATCTTAAAAAAAGAATAATAGGAGGGGTGAGGGGTGGTAAGGTGGAGGTGGAGATGGGGGAGGGGTCTAAATGTGATCAAAATACAGTGTATGAGATTTTCAAAGAATAAAAATATTTAAAAAAATAAGGCAGGAGGGGCTGGAGGGATGTCTCAGTGGTTAAGGACACTGGTTGTTCTTGCAGAAGACCCGGGTTCAAATCCCAGCACCCACATGGCAGCTAACAACTGTCCGTAACTCCAGTTCCAGGGGATCTAACAGCCTCTTCTGACCTCCGTGGGCATTGCACAACACGGATACACTTACCTACAGGCAGGCAATACATGTATACACATAAAATAAAAATAATATTTAAAAAAATAAGGCAAGAGAGAACCCACTCCACATGAGTGCCAATGCACATATACACTCTATCATCTATCTATCTATCTACTATCTATCTATCTATCTATCTATCTATCTATCTATCTATCTATCTATCTAAATCTTAAAAACTTCTGGCATCAAACATCTATAAAAGCTCCCACTGAACTATAGATCAACAAATGCAACTTTTCCTCTACATATATTCAGTTTTATTTTTTTGGGGTGGGGAAGTTCAGACAGGAACATGTATTCCAGGCTGGCCTCAAACTCACTATGTAGTGAGTGGAGGATGACTTTGAACTTGTGATCCTCCTGACTCCATCTCTGCAGTGCTGAGATTATAGGCATGTGCTATCATACTCAGTTATGCAGAGCTGAGGATCAAACTTGGGATTTGTATATGCTAGGCAAGCATTCTTCCCAGTCCTATGTTCACTTTTTTTACTAAAACTCTCTCACATTGTTCTCAGTCCTTGAAGAAGGTAGCATTCACCACAGATATCTAAAGGCGTATCGCTACCTCTGGTACCCAGTGACCACGTTCAGTCATTTTAGTCCATTCACTAAATCAGAGATCTTTTCATGCTGGAATGTCATGATTTGGTGAACTAAGGCTAAAAGGTATCATTGATGGATGTAAAAGATTGACTCAAAGCTTTGAGAGCTAGCCTTCAGGTGATATGGTTTCGAGATCAGTTCCAGCTCCACTGCTCCAAATCCTGTGTTCAAAGCATGTTCCGTCTTCAGTAGTAGGGTCTTACCTTCAACTTCTGGGAGGCCATTAAGGGCTATGGCAACAGCCTGTGTAATTTTGGGAGTCTCTTGGACCACCCTAGCCAACAACTCAAAGGAAGGTTTCTCCTGTCTGGCACTGTTTCTTGTTATATAGCCTTTAGCTATACACATGTACTCATTTACAGATATTGTATGTGTCATTTGTCATTAAGTTATTGGGCTAATATGATTTCCTCTGGTTTTTTACACTAGCTAGGCATTATTTATCTCTCTTCTCTCCCTGTCTAACCCTTGCATCATGACTTCCCCATTTAAAGTGTTCCCCTTTCTCCCATTTCTCCTTCGATAATACCAGTCTCCTAGGTCCCACTTCTCTTGAGCTCCTCCTTTCCCTTTATCCCAAAGTTCCTTGCATAATCCTCCCCCTACGATTTAATATCCCCATTTTATCCATTTCTCCCATAGTAACACCTGTCTCTTATTGTTCTTCTCTCTCAGGTTTTCTTTCCCTTTACCTCCCTGGCTCCTTTTCATTATTCTGGTTTCTGCAGTTATGTCTGGATACATACTCACATATAAGGATTTGATGCTAGGATCCACATATGAGGGAGAACATGTTTTTTTGAGTTTGTGTTACCTCACTTAACAGTTTCTAGTTCCATCTATTTACCTGCAAATTTCATGATTTTATCTTTAACTGTTGAGTAGAACTCGTTGTGTAAGTGTACCACATTTTCATTATTCACTCACCAGTTAAGGGACATTTAGGTTGCTTCCATCTCTTAGCTATTGTGAAAACAGCAAAAACATAAATGTACAAGTATCTCTGCAACAGGATGATATATGCCAAGGACTGGTATAACTGAGTCAAATGGTAGGTTCATTTTTTAAGAGTTCTCCACACTGCTTTCCATAGAGGTTACACGAGTTTGCAATCCCATCAGCAGTGAATGAGCATGCCCCTTTCTCCAGCATTTGGTATCATTTGTTCCCTTGATCTTAGTCAATCTGACTGGAGTAAGGTGAAATTTTAAAGTGGTTTTAATTTACATTTCCCTAATTATGATGTTGAACACCTTTTAGGATGTTTCATAGCCATCTCTATTTCTTCTTTTGAGAAGTCTCTGTTTAGATCCTTAGCCCATCTTTTAATTAGGTCACTTGCTTTCTTGATTCTTTGTTTATTGAGTTGTTTATATATTCTGGATGTTAAACTTGTCAGATGCATTACTGGTAGATTTTCTCCCACTCTGTGGGTTCTTTTCACTTCCTTGGTTGTTTCTTTTGATGTACATAAGATTTTTAATTTAATGAAGTCCCACTTCTTGACTGTTGACCTTAATTCCTGAGCAACTGATATCTGATTTAGAAAGTCCTTTCCTACACCTCTATCTTGTAGGCTATTGCCAATGTTTTCTTCTAACAGTTTCAGAGTTTCAGGCTTCACATTGAGGTCTCTGGTCCATTTGGACTTGACTTTTGAGCAAGGTGAAAGATAAGGGTCTTGTTTCTTTCTTCTACAGGTAGAGATCCAGTTTTGCCACCACCATTTGCTGAAGATGTTGTCATTCCTCCAGTAAGTGTTATTGGCCCCTTTGTCAAATATCAGGTGGCTGATAGTGTATGTACTCATTTTTGGGTCTTCAGTTATGTTGCACTGACGTACAGGCCTATTTTTGTGCCAATACCATGCTGTTTTTATGACTATAGCTCTGTAATACAGATTGAAATCAGGTTGCACTATGCAAGGTGCTAAAGGGAGAACATCAGTCGATGGTCCAACACAGCTTCAAGACCAAATACCCATATCAATGACCTGCACAGCATATGGTATTGGTATAGTAGTGGCACTTTTATCTTGGGGGCAATCAACAGCTACATAATTGAACTAAAAGCTCACTCAATGGGAGGAAACTCATTGTGTAGTACTGAAAACATAGCCAAATACACATGATTGGAGAGATCACAGACCTTAGACAAACCCCCCAAACTGTCACATCCCTAGACTAATATAATTTCTTACTATGTGAAAAATATGCATCCTTATATTTGTAGACAAATATCCCAGTCACCACTCATCAAAGAAGGTTCTTTTGTACCAGACAGAGACTACTGCAGAATACCACAACTGGTCACACACACTGCCTGTGAATTAACCCAAGTCTAAGTGGCACATCTACAATGCAACTTCTATACCTAAGGCTCACAGAACATAGAACAAAGGGTAAAGAAGACAATAATGAATATCTTGATTCTCATTAATGAAGCTCCCACATGCAGCAGCAAACAAAAGGGCTAGGTACACAAAAGGTCACAAATGGCCAAAGTGTAGAGAGTAAGAGTGTGCAGAATGCTGGTCCTTGGACGGGACTCCTGTATTAAACTACACTCACCCAGGGCTCAGAAACCATCGCAGAATACGGGGCTTTCCACGCCTAACCCTGGAAGGTTTTGATCTGTCCTCCATTTCAGTAATTTTGTCATTTCTAGAACTATATCAATGCAATCATATACTATGTAACCTGAGATCAGGTCTTTTAACTCAGCATAGTTCAAAAGGCATCCAAGTTTTTGTGTTACTAATAGTACATTCTTTTTTTCTGTTTTTTTGTTTGTTTGGGGTTTTTTTTCGGTCCAGCTGTTCTGGAACTCACTACGTAGACCAGACTGGCCTTAAACTTAGGCCTGGCAATCTCATGTATCCCAGGCTGGTTTCAAACTTGCTATGTAGCCTATGATGACCTTGAACTTCTGTGCTCTGACTCCACCTCTGAGTGCTGGAATTACAATCTGAGAGACTTGACCACCGAAAGATGTCCTCTAACCCCTACAGAGGCACTGTGGCCCACATATAAATGCACAAAGTAAATCAATTTCAAATAAAATATACTACTGAAGGTTGCGCAAGGTGATGGACACCTTTAATCCCAGGCATAGGCAGGCAGATCTCTGAGTTCTAGGCCAGACAGTACTACATGATACCTTGTTTCAAAAAACCAAAAACCAAACTAAAACAAACAAAAACAACTATTGGTCACTGTGTTTCACTGTATTTTCATTTTCTGTTATTTATTTGTGTGTATGTATGCCAGCGTGCACATGTGGAGGTCAGAAACTGTGGGAGTTACTTCTCCTTCCACCATGTGGGTCCTAGGGACTGAACTTGTCATTAGGTTTCATGGCAAGCATCTTTACCTGCTCAGCCATCTCACCAGCCCTCAGCCTATCTTATAAATATAAGGAACCTACCTACATTAGCCTTATGTGCATCTTTATAAATACCTTTGGATTTAAAAAAAATATATTTCATTTTTATGTGTATTGCCTGCATGCATGTAAGTGCACCCGTGTCATGCCATGTCTCTGGAGGATGGAAGAGGGCACCGGATCCCCTGGAACTGGAGTTACAGACAGTTGTTAGCTGCCATGTGGGTACTGGGATTCAAACCCAGGTCTTCTGCAAGAACAGCCTGTGCTCTTAACTGCTGAGACATCTCTCCAGTCCCATGCCTTTGGATTTTATACCTACAAAAATTATGTCTCAAGTGAATAGAACAGTTTTCTTTCTCACTTATCTGGATGCCATGTATTTTCTTTTCTTGCCTTGTATTGTGTAGGGGTTCCAGTACTATGAATAAAGAAAAATAAGAGCAGACATCCTAGCCTTACATATTTTAAGGGGATAGATTTAAGTTATCATCATTAACTATGATGTTGGCTCAGGATTTTTTTTTTTTTTACTTATCATTTTATGTGTATGTGTGTATTGACTACATGTATGTTAAGTGCACCTGTGTTGTGCAACAGCTGTGGAGGCCAGAAGAGGGCATTTGATCCCCTGGAACTGGCATTACAGATGATTGCTAGTCACCATATAGGTACTGGGAATGGAACCCAGGTCCTCTGCAAGAGCAGCCAGTGCACTTAACTGCTAAGCCATTTCTCCAGCCCCAGCAGGTTTTTTTATATATGTTCTTTATTATATCAACTTGGAGTGGTCTCTCTTTGTTAAAAAGTTTGTTAAGAGTTTGATCATAAACCGTGTTGAACCATCAAATGCTTTTTCTATGCCAATTTAATGAGTATGCGATTTTTCTCTAGCCTGTTGATGTAAATGATAAAATTGATTTTTCTTACAATAAATGAACCTATGGGAATAATTCTTTTTCTACATGGCTGGATTGTTTTATTAATAAAACTTTTATTAATATTAAACTTATTTATGTGTATGAATGAGTATTATGCTTGTGTGTGTGAGTGTACCCCTGCTGCACAATGCCCTCAGAGGTCAGAAGTGGGTGTTGGATCCCCCAGAACTGGAGTTATAGACTGTTGTCAGCCGCCACGTGGGTGCTGGGATTGGTACCCAGGTCCTCTGCAAGAACAGCCAGTGCTCTTAACCACTGAGCCATCTCTCCAGCCTGTTTTTATTAATACCAAAGATTTCTGTATCAATGGTAATGAAAGATATTGGTCTACAGTGTATTAAGTTACTTCTATGTCACTGTAACCAAACTACAGGACAGAAATAACATAGGGGAAGAAGGGTTTATTTTGGCTCATGATCGGAGGGTTTCAATCTGCCTTGGCCAGGAAGGCACAGCAGAGCACGCAGCAGCAGCAACCCACTACTGAAAAGCCTATTCTCAGCACACCAGGAAGCAGAGACTGGGGATGGAAACTTCAAGGCCCACCTCTAGTAATGTACTTCAACCAGCTAGGCCTCACTTCCTGAAGATCCCACAGCCTTCCAAAATAGTGCCACCAGCTAGGGGACAAGCATCTAAAACACCAGCCCATGGGTACATTTCAGATAAAAGTCATAACATGTAGCTTCTTGTCTTTTACCTGGTTTTAATATTAGGGTAATCCTGGTCTCATCTAGTGAGATGAAATTATTCTCGCTTCTTATAGTTTCTAGAAGAAATTGGGTAGAATGGGTAATTTTTCAAACACTTGGTAAATCTGTCCAGGCACCCCATTGTGACCCCTTCCTGCAGATTTATATACTGAAGTTCTAACCCTAAATGTAATTGTACCTCGTAAAGTGATGAGTTAAATGAGGTCCTAAGGCTGGGGCCCTAACTAATCTGCTTGGTACCCTGCTATAGTTTGGATGTGGCATGTCACCCAAAGGCCTTGAAAGTTTGGTCCCCAGCTCTTGATGCCTTTAAGAGGTAAGCCTAGGAAGAAGTTAGAGGAGGCATCTCCTTAAAAGGGTTATTAAGACCCCAGAACCCCTTCTTCCTTTCACTTCCCACTCACCATGAAGTGAGAAACAACTTCTACCACGTGTTCTCTGCCACGATGGTTGGTGTAACCACAGGCCCAAAGCAAAAGGACTAAACAATCATGCATTGAAACCTCTTAAACTGGAGCTGAAATAAACCTTTAGATGGATTACTTCATAGATTTGGTTACAGTAATGGAAAACTGTCTAGCACACACTCCTCTGGGGAAGAGAACCACAGCTGTTTTTCTTTCCAGTGTTTGAGGACACAGTGAGAAAACAGCCATTAGCAAGATGGAAAGACAGCACTTGCTAGGGCACCTTCCTCCTGGGACTTGCCAGTTATCAGAACTGCGAGAAATAAACTTACTGTCTGAGCCACAGCTGTACAGAAAAGTAGACCATCTACAACCTGAAAATTTCACTATGGGAGATCTTTAGGTTTTATTTTTTTTTTAATAATTTGAGAATTTCATACAGGCGTATAAGCATATAAGGTGTTTTGATCAAACCCATGCCCACTCCCTCCCCTCCAACTCCTCCCATATCTCCCCCATCACTTTTTTCTGATGACTTCATGTACTCCGTCTTTTTAAAAAATTATTTATTTTATGTGAATGAGTGTATTGCTTGCATGTATGTGAGTGCACCCGTGTCGTGCAATGCCATGGAGGTCTCAGGGTCCTCTGGAACTGGAGGTAAGGATGGTTCGTAGCCACCATGTGGGTGCTGGGAATCAAATCCGGGTCCTCTGCAAGAGCAGTCAAGTGCTCTTAACCGCTGAGCCATCTCTCCAGCCCCATCACCTTCTTTTTTTAATGGGACTTTTTGCTACTCTAACATTCCTACCTCTGAAGGGGTAACCCTAAAATCTTTTAAGGATAAGGGCTCCCAAAAGCTTTCGACATTTTTGGCCTTTGGGTTGACTAGAAATTTAATAGACTATTTTAATATTAGTAGGACTATTCACATAGTCTATTTCATAAGGGGTGAGTTTTAGTCATCTATAGGGTGGTTTTTGTAATGGTGACTCACATACATGCTAGGCAAGAGCTCTACCACTGAGCTACATCTCTAAGCAAACCTCTTTTTATTTTGTTTGAGACAGAGTCACTATACAGCCCTGGCTGGCCTGGAATTCACAGAGCTCAGACTCTACCTACCAAGTGCTATTAAAGGAGTGTTCCACCATGCCCAGCCTCTTTACTTTTTGAATAGTTTTTCTAAGTTACCCAGGCATGTCTTGAACTTGTGATCTTCCTGCCTCAGCCTCCAGAGTTAGCTGGGATTGCGGACCTGTACCATCAGGCCCTTGGTTTAGTTTGTACTTTCTGAACAATTGGTCCAGATCATATAAATTGTTAGATTTGTATGCAGAGATATTTTCATCTGATATTGTTAATATTTTTAGGTTCTTACTAATACCAAACTTCATTCCTATTATATTTTCTGGCTTTTTTTTTTTTCGGTCTTATTGATCTTTTCAAAGAAATAGTTTCTCTATCACTGATTTATGCTCCTCCCTGTTTTCCCCTTCATGTTTATTTTGCTCACTTAAACTACTTTTTTTGAGTTGGGAACTTACAACACTGATTTAATATCCTTCTTATGTGTTTAGTGCTACATACTGCCCCTTTGTGACATCCCATTTAAATTTTTATCCCTTCCCCCTACTTTCAGTGTATCCTAAATTTTCTCACTTCCCCATAGATAACTTGCAATTCTTGAAAAGTGTTGAAGTTTGGGCCTGAAGAGATGACTCCGTGGTTAAGAACATTTGTTGTTCTTGCAGAAGACCTGGGTTCGAATCCCAGCACCCACATGGCAACTAACAACTGTCTGTAACTCCAGTTCCAGGGGAACTGACTCTCCTTGAGTTTACTTGGGGCTTGTGTATGCTGACACCATTGCCATAGAATCATATGAGTGGTGGGGCGGGGGGCGGGGTATGGCTCAGTGGTTAAGAACACTGACCATTCTTGCAAAAGCCCCAGGTTTGATTCTCAGCACCCACATAGCAGCTAACAGCTGTCATTAACTCTAGTTCCAGAGGATCTGACAGCCTCTTCTGACCTCTGCAGGCATTGTACAACACAGGTGCATTTACCTACATGCAGGCAATACATGCATACACATAAAAAAATAAATAAAAGTGTTGAAGTTTGTACTTTGGTCCAGTGTGTGGTGCGCTTTGGTAAATGCTCAAAGGATAGCTAAGAAGATCCTGTATTTTGCTAACATTCAGTAAAGGACTGAAAAGAGATCCCTCTGTTTCATGATGCTTAAATTCTCCAACATGCTCAGCCAGTTTCCTGCCTAGTAGTTCTGCCAATTGCTGAAGCAACTGAAATTCCCAGCTATGATTATAGATGTCAATTTCTTCTTTCATTTCTAACAGCTTTTATTTCATGTTTCATTTAATTTAAATCAATTGTATTTGGTGCACAGACATTTGTAATTGTTATCTGGCCCTGACAAATTACTTTTATCATTATGTAGTATCTACTACAGGTGACTTTGTTGCTATGTTTGTCTTTTTGAGACAGGGTCTCCCTGTAGCCCCAGCTGGCCTGGAACTCACTATGTAGATCAGACTGGCCTTGAACTCAAGAGATCCACCTGCCTCATGCCTCCCCAGTACTGGGACTAAAGGCATGCACCACCACACCCAGCCTTCCTTTTATTTTTAATAAAGGTAGTCTCTGTGTCTTTCTCAGTGGTCTTTAAGATTTTTCTCTTTATTTCTGGTTTTGGGCATTTGATAGTGATGCGCCTCAGTGCATTTTTCTACGTTATTTCTAGCACATGCAATGTACTGCCCAAAAAGCAATTCAGCTCAGATTCAAGACTGTGGGTCATAAGCTGCATTGTTTTTTACTATACATAGGTTTTCTGCTCTTACAGAAATATAATGATAGAACTATAGAAAACAGACTTTTGATGTATCAAATTAGTATTTCTGGATTGTACTGTTAGAATACTTCATTTTTAAAACTGCTGTCTGAATCAATGACTTGAGTTGCATAAAAAGTCATTTAATTAATTTTGGCTTGGAATTAGGACAGATTTCCAACAATTTCTGAAATGACACCGAACAGATTTTACTGTTTGGAGTACATATTTATGTGGAGTGTTTTTAGTAATGGCAATCATCAAAATATCAATCAACTCTGAAAAATGTTGGAGATGTTCTACAGTATCAAATATTCAGCCAAGATTTAATTCATTATATAAAAACAAGCATATCTATTAGTATGCAAACTTGCAATATGTTTAATAGTAAAATTGTATATATACACAAAAGAACTGCTTTAAAATAAATTTGTTACAAGTAAATGTTGGATATGTATATCTATTTCATATGCCTATATATGAAGGCTGGCAAAAAGAGATCATGAGTCTAAAAAGTTTAGGAAGCTTTACTCTAAATAACTTTTATATGTTGCTATATTAGTCTATCCTTAATCCAATTTATTCCCAGAAAAAGGCTAAAATGATTTTCATTTTGCGTATGTGGCTCTCTAGCCTGACAGTTCTCTTTTCCTAAAAATTTGAGTAAGATTATATTCATATATACAAATACAAGACTTAGTGATATCCTGCCTCAAAATCAAAACTATTAAAGGCTTGGGACAGGGGCTGGAGAGATGGCTCAGTGGTTAAGAGCACTGTGCTCTTGCAGAGGACCCAGGTTCAATTCCCAGCACCCACATGGCAGCTACGAACTGT
>NW_008360304.1:471124-476404 GCF_000622305.1 Nannospalax galili | reverse complement strand
TATACCCACTTTTGAAAGAGATGTATCTTTGCTCTGGAAACTGTTAATGAGTATGTTAAAGCTGTAATGAAATGCTTCTTCAAAAAATTTTTTAAGTGAATAAATAAATAAATAAATAAATAAATAAATAAATAAATAAAAAGGCTTGGGACATAGCTCAATGGTAGAGTGCTTGCCTATCATTCAAAAGCCATAGGTTCAATCCCCAGTATAGCCCTCCCTCCCACAAAGTATGAATTACTTCATTTAAATAAAGTTCAAAAATATGCAGATAAAAGCAAGTGAATGAAAAACTCAAGATTAATTTGTGCTTGCCTCTGGGGATGAGGAATATGCTTGGGGAGACAGACTGTCTCGGTAATATTCTATCTATTTACTAAAGTAGTGAGAGATACACGATGTTTTTATTATTAGCCTTTTTTTCAGGGGGTGGAGCGGGAGAAGACAGGGTCTCATTATGTAGCCCAGGTTAGTTTGGAGGTCACTGTGTAGCTTAGGCTAACCTCAAACTCATGATCCTGTTGCCTCAGCCTCTTGAGTGCTGGAATCACAGATGTATGGCTATTTTATCATTATTTTTATATCTAAATGGGTTTGTGAAATTCTGTTTAAGGGATTTTTAAGTCCAAAATGGGTTGGGAAGTGCTGTATTTCATGTTCTTAAACAGACCTTGGGTCTTTCACTGCTCATATTCTTCATCAGTGGTTCCTGGAAAACCACTGTAGAACCAGAACTACTCTTCTCCCAGGGGAAACATTTGGCAACATCTGAAGATAGTTTTGGTTGTCATCAAAAGGGCATTATCACTGGCAACCAGTGGGAAGAGCCCAGCTAAGCTGCTGCAGTTTCTCCAATTCACAGGACAGCCCTCCCCTACAAAGACATATCCAGCCTAAAATGTCCATAGTGCTGAGGCTGAGAACATTAAGAGACAAAGAAATGATGATGTGGTGATCCCTCCATTACAGGAGTGCTGTTCAGTATCAGGAGATCACTATGAAGAGCCTTGATGAAGAGGGGAAAGAAGTAATGCAGCAGGTGGTATTTTGCCTTGCCCAAAGGATGAAAAATTACGAAAACGGGAAAGCAAGAGCAAAGGAGCGGGGTTACAATGAGCAACATTAGCAGAGATTAGCAGGATCCCACGAGGAATGCTGTGCCTAAGCTTTACTTGTACCACGTTAGGGTGGTACAGCCCCGGTGGCATTACCAGGGCCTCTGTCCTTGCACGTGGCCCTTGCTGGCCGTCCTCCCCACCACCCGCACACCCCACTAGGGTCTGACCCGAATCAGTGCGCACTTCACCAGTCCCTGCACTTAGCTCTGCCCCACCTGCCAGGGTCCATGGCCTGCTGGCATGATCAAGTACCCAAACCCGTCTAGTCCCACACGCGTCTGAGACAGGAAGCTGCACCGAGTAGGCCACAGATGGGCCTGGAAAGTCTCAAAGCGCTCTCCTCCCGACCGGCCGCAGTGCGCACAGGGCAGGCTTGGCTCGGGGACCAGCCTGCAGCCTTCTTGGGCCACGGGAGTCCTGGCTAACTTGCCAGGCCGCAGTCCCCACTGAGCCACGCCACCGAGCCCAGGACAACAGGTGAGGAGCACGCAACGCCACCCAGTGCCCTCAACCACCCCATTCCGTGCCCGCCACTCACCGACGCGTGCGCAGTCGCCCGGGTGAGCCCCGCGCAGCGCGAGGGGCGGGGCCAGCAGAGCTCACGCAGGCGCAGACCGGCGCTTCCGCGGACCTAAAGGGCCTCTTCCCGGTCTTCCTCCCGCTTGCCTGGCCCCTGGTTTCCCCAAACGGTGGCCAAAATATTAAGGTTTTAATTAGATTCAAGGGAAGCACATCATTTTGTACCAAGATGCTTGTCTAGTTAGCCTTACAACTGAAATGCTGACTAAAACACTAAATGATGGCTTCATAATATTGATGGGATTCGGAAAAATACCACATTTTCAAACCTGTTAGTCTTTCGGAGCCTTCAGTGTTGAATGTACCGGTCAATGTATGAACATACACAGATTTTGCCAACTACATCACCTAACATGGTAGCTGGTGCATTACAGACCTTAAATAAAAATACGGTTCCCATTCAATTGGCAATTATCAAATCGTAAACCATTTGTTTTTCATTCTCCAGGGCATATGCTCTATTATGTTCCCATGGTTCTTTCTCTATTTGCGTTACCAGTTTCATGAATCTGGCTGAGCAGCTTTAAATCCTTTCTGGTATAAATGAATGGCTCAGCTGCCTACCGATGCCATTCAGTAAGTAATCTTATAACAGGTTGTGCAGTTTCTATATACAGTACTGTTAAGTCTAATAACTCACACTTCATTTTGATAAGTCTATTAAACCAAGAAGTTCAAACCAACAGAAAATAGCAAGTGGGAAAAAAAAAAAACCATTTAATCGATGTATATTTTTTTTCAGTGTAGTGCTCCAGTAGGAGACTGCCTGACTTGTAATTTAATAGAAAAGCTTGCATTAAAGCAAATTATTTTCAGTCTGACAAAACAGGCACTTTTAAACTTTCAAACATTCCACTCCTTTCATAAGCATGTTCAGACACAATAGTTACAATAGTTACCTTCACCTACTTTGCTGTGTGCTATTTTTGCATTAAAGTGGCCAGAGACAGGAGAAAGCTAAACCCTCTCCATCTCCACCAATAGTTGATGATTATTCAAGTAAGAAAGATTAGTATTTTCCCTGTGAAGCGGATGCACTAGACAAACATTTTTTATAAATTACAAAAACCTGTAATATGAAAGGCAAACTAATTCTTACTGAAGTAAAACTGTCCAATTAAGTTGGACCTAAAAGATGCTTTCAAATTGATTTCAGTTCATGAATTATTGCTTTTTTTTTTTAATACCAGCAATGGTGCAAAAATACAAATTACTTTGAAAGCTCTTGTAAGACAAAAATAAAATAAACAAACAACTCTGTTCTTTTCCTTTTTATTAATTTTTCCTTTGAGTTGGGGTCTGGTGACATTGTCCAGGTTGGTCTGGACTCCTCAGCTCAAATCCATCCTCCAGCTTCAGCCTCTCAAGAAGCAACAGGGACTGGTACACACCAGTGCCTGGCCTTTTGTAAAATATACTGCATTACACATATTAAAGAAACCCAGAACCATGTTTTTACCATTTTGAAGTGCTTTGTCACAAAATTATTTAAATTCTAGTCCCATAAGATACACTTTGAGAAAAGACTATATTAAATGAGGAAAATCCAGTTAACATCTAAGCCTCACATTGTGTTAGTGTAATTAAAGCTTAACTTTGCATAGTAAAGAAACTTAGTGTTGGCATAGCTCAGTTTGGAAATCACTTTTTGGAATTTTTATTGTTCTTGTAGAAATAATAGCAGCAGATGCAGCAGCAGTAAATTGATGCGTTAGTTTCAGTAATCCCCTGCAAAACTCAGATATAGCCAATGTAATAGCAATCTGAGGTTGGGCGTTTATGAGGTGATGAGGTTGAAAGAAAGAATATTCTTCTCTTAAGGGCATTATGCACCCTTTTAAAGGGGCTGGGCAGAGGGAGTTGACTCTCTTTTGCTTTTCAACTTCAGTCATATAAAAAGAAACAAGAAAGCCCTCATCAGAAGCCAAGGCCTTCATCTCGGACTTCTGAGGCCCCAGGACTGTGAGAAACAATGTTCTGGTTTTTTATACTAGTATTTTATACAAATATTATATATGCACAGATGAAAACAAAAGAATTAGTAAAAAAAAATGTTTTAAAACAGAAGAGACAGTAAATAGTGTGCTGAGCTTTATGATGATACCCCTATGGTGGTTCTGGCTAGGGCTATAGAATCAGACTGCATGGAAAATAGAACATCTTTAAAGGTTTAGTGACAAGTTGCACAGATGGTTCAGTGGGTAAAAAGCACTTGCTATCTAAGTATGAGAATCTGAGTTTGAATTCATACAAACCAAGGAAAAAGCAGACCTCCATAAGTATCTGTAATTTCAGCACTCTTCTGGGGAGATGGGAACTGAGAGAGAAGCTAATGGGCCAACCAGCCTTATGTACATCAGAAAAACAGCAGAGGTACTACCTCAAAAAAGGTGGAAGGTGAGGACTAACACCAGATGTGTCTTCTGACCTCCACACTCGCTGCATCCACCTGCATCCACAAATACACATGTGCACGCATGCACACACACACACACACACACACACACACACACACACACACACACACACACACACACACACAGTGTTTAAGAACTGTTAGGTATAGACTACATTTACCTAGTAAATGTATTCTTAGAAATACAATGCAATTTATCGAGCATTTCCTCTTATCTATCACTGTTTTAAAATTTTGTCAGAGGGGCTGGATGGTGGCTCAGTGGTTAAGAACAATTGTTCTTCTGGAGGACCCAAGTAAGTCCCCAAACCTGCAGCTCACAACTACCCATAACTCCACTTCCAGGGGATCTGATACCATCTTCTGGCCTCCACAAGTACCTACACTCGTGTACAACCCCTAACCCCACCCCAGTCCACACACACACACATATAAAATAAACTTTCACTGGAAACATTTACAATCTTGGGCTGGAGAGATGGCTCAGTGGTTAAGAGCACTGACTGTTCCTGCAGACCAGGATTCCCAGCACCCACATAGTAGCTAATACCGGTCTGTAACTCTAGTTCTAGGGGATCTGATGCCCTCTTCTGATCTCCAGAGGCATTACACAACATGGGTGCATTTACATACATGTAGGCAAGACACTCACACACTAATAAAAATAAATAAAAAATATTAAAAATAATTTACAACTTCATGCTAAATACGATGGAGCTGTGGAAACTAATGTAGCCACTAAGTGGTTTAGGAATTGAACCTAGGGTTCTAGCTCTACCCTGTACTCTACCAATTCATACAGCTTTTAGGTCAGTCTTTAGGAAAGACTTGCTAGGGCAGTGCAATTATAAACAGATGCACAGATGAGAAGGTCCACTCCTATTATGTCTTAGGCCCCCAAAATGAGTATTTGAATCCAAATCTGGCAGAGAATGTAGAAGTAACAATATCAAAACTTAACTACTCAACACTACTCCTACTCAACTGCAATTTTAGAAGACACCAATTAAAAAAAATCTTTAGAAAAAAAGCTAACAGGATCTTATATTTGGATCTTTACTGTTATCTGACTCTCAAATGGCTAAGGCCTGTGTATATGGTTCCACCTTTAATACTGTGAGAGGAAACAAAATCTCCCAAAACACTGTGATTATTCAAAGCAAAATC
>NW_008360304.1:459978-471091 GCF_000622305.1 Nannospalax galili | reverse complement strand
TTTTGTCTTTTTGAGACAGGGTCTCCCTGTAGCCCCAGCTGTCCTGGAACTCACTATGTAGACCAGGCTGCCCTTGAACTCACAGAGATCCGCCTGCCTCTGCCTCCCAGGTGCTGGGATTAAAGGTGTGCACCACCATGCCCAGCAGGTTTAAATATACTTTTAAATTGCCCTTTCCTCCTTGAGATGCACAAGCATGAGGACCTGAGTTCAGATCCCAGCACTTGCATAAAAAGCCAGGTGTGCACTCCTGTAACCCTGGGAGATGGAGATAAGAGGATTGGTGGGGTTTGCTGGCTGCCAGCTTAGCTCAAGTTTCAGTGAGAGATCCTGTCTTAAGGGAATAAGATAGAGTGTGATACAGCAGGACACCCAACATCTTCCTCCAGCCTCTAAGCATACCCCTAGGTGTGCTCACACACTCAGACATGTATATCTGCACCACACACACACACACACACACACACACACACACACACACCCCTTCCCATACACACAAAAGAAAACAAAATCACTTCTCACTACATGCATATACAAGATTTAAAACAGGGCAAAGAATGAAGCTGAGTAGCAAAACCTTGTAATTCTCCACTTTCTCTGTAAAGCCAAAGAGAATGTCTCTTTACTACAATCACATCCCAATTTAATGATTTAACCAATAATTCTGAAATTGTAAAGTCCTGGACTGAGATAAAAATCACAGAATTTTGATTTTCTTTTTGAATACTGAATAGCCTATGAAGATTGAGGATTTTTTTTTTTTTTTTTTTTTTTTGGTCTTTTTTGAGACAGGGTCTCCTTGTAGCCCCAGGCTGACCTAGAACTCACAAAGATCCGCCTGCCTCTGCCTCCCAAGTGCTGGGACTAAAGGCGTGCACCACCATGCCCACCAAGGAAGACTTCTGTACAAGATAATGCAGATCTTGCCTTTATTTGTATACACATACTTCCTTTGAATTTATTTTGCAGGAGGAGAGCTGGAGGGATGGCCCAGAGGATAAGAGTGTATACCATCATCCAGAAGCCGAGTTCGGAACCCAGCACCCACTTTGGGTAGCTCACAACTGCCAGTTAACTCCAGCTCCAGGAGATTTGATTTCCTCTTTCTGGCCTCTGCAGGCACTTGCACTCATGCGCACATATCTCCACACAGACATATAATTAAATCTTAAAAGTTATTTTAAGAATGTATAATTTCCCCAGTGTCAATCCATCCTCTCACAGCAAACCAATTAGTAACATTTCAGTAACAGTCTCATTAAGTACCTATGAACAAATCACACAGGGTCAGAACAAAAATGTAATAAAAATATTTAGTGAAAACACACTTTAACGCCCATTGGTGGATTACATAAAGTTGTACTGATTTAATATTCAGGTTGTAATTGGCTCAATACATAGCCTTGATTTATTTCCTAAAATCATATTGCAGCATCTTTTGAAAAATTAAATGCCTTCATTAGTTAATAGAGGTGCCTAGAGGTGAATATTTAAACAATACACTCATCCTTGGGACATTTAAGAAAAACTAAAACATCTTAGTGTAAGTTTAAAATTTTAATATTTATAAATTTAAAAACATTTACAGGTGCTGAACGGCAGCAGTGCTGACATTTTGTGACCAATGAAGCACAAACCCACTGCATAGAGCTTCTTTCTTTGTACAGAGAATCAAATCACAATGCCAGGATTTGCAATTTGTAATCATTTCGTGGTAAAAGACACCACACCAGGAAACTTGGGTGCAGAGCAAACTTGAGGTCAGATTCCCCACCTCCACCCCCAGTAGGTACATAGTGCAGACATGGTATTTTACTTCAGGCTAGGGAAACTAGCTGTCAGAACATAACTGGCAGCTCCTAATATCTAAGAGGCCTAAAGGGCAGATGGGAGAAGAAACCCAAACCTCCCCACTCCTGGGAAGGCCTGGAAACAGCAGACCATAGTGGGCGAGGAGGGGAGATGGCTTGTGTCATCACACCCCTAATACATATTAGGGAATCACCACCAACGCAGAATCAGAATATTTCAGTCTTTACAAAGCCTTCCACATAGAGAGCTACATGACAGAAGGGGTCATTCCATTCATCTTCAAACCAGCCAGAGAGTATGTTCATATTAAATTTCTATTTTTCACCTGAACCAAACATATTCTTTTGCTACATATTATGGGTTCCCATTATAATCAACCAGGAATACTTCACAATTCATATATCTAAAATAAAATGCTTGAAGTTCAACTTGAGCCATGGCACTTTTAAGCCAATTTGAACACAAGATGACTACTTTGGACATCTTTTAATTTTAGAAAATCAAACTTTAAAGAAATATAGTGTTTTCAGAAATGTAAGTCAGAGAACTTACATTTAAAATATATCATCAAATTATCTATGTTGTTTTGTGGAAAATTTTGTAGAAAATTATAATGTTAAGGCCTCATATGCAAATTAGTTCCTTGTTCTCTGTGGTTAAAACAACAACAACAACAACAACAACAACAACAAAAAGCCCACCTCTGAGAAGTACTGAGCTTCCTTCAGATTTAAAATGCTAATATTTTATTTAAGAACCAAGTATGATAATTACCCGTCAGAGATAGCTACCTTAATAAAGTCCAGTGGCAACCACTTCTAACAACAGAGATGGGGAAAACAAAACAAAACAAAACATGTAGAATTGTAACAAAGAAAATATTTGCAGGGTTCAACCAACAATATACCCTAGGAAACTCAAACCTGAAATACTTGAAACTAATGGCTAGCTTCCCTTCAATACCTGAGGGGTTCACAACAAAAATGAGAAACAGACGTTATTACTATAAAGACTTGACATTTTGGTAAAAAAAAAAAAAAAAAAAGTCCAATCAAAGATAGCAAGAGGGGTGTTATATAATGCCAAATGGAAGAAAATGATGTTTGGTTTTGAGATTAAAATTGTGACGAGTAGTAACCATCTCATTTAAACAGAGTAATATACTTTACAGTAAGATTGAATTCTTAAAATTAAGTTGGAAAAAAATTGCAATGTTTATATAAAATGCCACTATTTGTATCAGACAAAAACTCAAAATGGTCATATTGACATAACACTGTTTTCCAACAGAATAAGAGAGATTAAACTTACTGTGCTGGAAGAACACTGTCAAATACTGTCAGGTAGTTGAGCTACCCAGAGAGCCACCAGCCCAGCACAAGGGCATCAATCACACTACTCTAGAGGCTACAAGAGCGTAGTTACTGGAGCTGTGACGTTAGTATCAAATATGTGCTACAACATCTTTAGCCACTGCACCTTGGGACTTCTTAGTGATTGTGCCCTGGGAAACACATGGGTCAAAAAGCACAAAATGAGTCAAACAAAACAAGAGATGTATGGAAAACTAGGGGTTTAAGGATGCTCTAAGGAACTTTAGGGAACAACAGAATTTAATAAAATACAAAAATTGAAAAAAACAAATGCTGAACAGTGTCCCCTGACTTTTTTTGAAACATAGAGTCTCTCTGTAGCCCCAGCTGGCCTTAAACTCACTATGCAGACCAGGCAGGCTGGCCTTGAACTCACAGAGATCCGCCTGCCTCTGCCTCCTGAGTGCTGGGATCAGAGGCATGTGTCACCACCATACCCAGCTCAACAGTGTCCCTTTAGCACACATTTTTAAAAGGGCACAAATAATTTAATTAAAAAAATTTTTTAGAACAACTGAAAAGTCCATTTTAATTGGAAAAACTAATTTCCTAGAATGAAGGCAGTGTTCTCAATACCCACTAAGCCAAGAGCATTAAGAAGAGGAGGGGGAGGGGGACGGGAGGGGGAGGAGGAGGAGGGTGGGGAGGGGGAAGAAGAAAAATCTTGAAGCGCTAGTAAATATAGCTAAAGACAAAACTGGACAAAATAGAAGACCCAAACTAAACACAAATTCAATAAAGCAAACAATTACCCTGAAAAGTCTAGTTGGTACAATTAATTAATTGGCATTCCTATTACCTAAAATATAGTGGTGTCTTTTTTACCTCTAGTTTGCCATTAATCAACATTGTGATAATCATTTAAGCATTATTTGGTCCAATCTAAAATAAAATTTTGTTTCAATTAAAACTACTACTGTTATTTTAATTAATTTTTAATTTTAATTTTTTCAATTAAAAATTCTACTGTAATAGAATTGCAGTATCATAATAGGATATGGGCAAATTCAATAAATATAGTTCTGTTTGAATAGAAGTTATTACATACAGATGCCTTTGGACTTAGCAAGGCATTTCTCTCCTACTCATCTGTACTCGAACCTGGCAATATCTTTGTCCTGGCCAGTGACCTATCTAGTTGGTTGTATTTTATTGCCTTTTGGTAAAGGACCATACTTATTACACACACACAGATACACACAAATCACACTTGCTGAGGAAACACAAACAATGAAGAATGACATACAAATTACTGCTGCATATCACTTCAAGTTCTTTAAGGAAAAACAGATCTAAAAACACACCTTTCAAAATAATTTTTTAAATACAAAAATGTGTACTTAATGAAGAATGATACTGGTTTTCTTTTTTCTTTTTATGTAAAGATAGTTTTATTCCACATTTATTGTTTTTAAATGGTGATTAAGAGAAATGATTCTCAAAAAGCTACAGCCCTCAGCTTTGCAATCTACCACCATATGCACAGGGTGGATATAATTTTGATGCTCCCATTTTGTTAACCATAATTTTCGGTAGCTGTGTTTTACCGAATTCACAGAGCATCATGAGTTATGTAGACACACTGTGCAATTTCGATATAAAAACCGTACCTGCTGGATGGTTTAGCAGAGATGTGTCAAGAACACCAGAGGAGAGCCTGTCCCTCCATGGCGTTTCAGATGCACCTGGTCAGAGGCCTCCCCTTTTCACTGCATTTGTGACTGGCATCGCAGTAGGCAGACTTTCAGAGGCCTGTGGTTTATAAATAAGCTTTCATTTCCATAATTAAAGCTGGCATACAATTAAGGGGAACGTGGTAGAATATATAAAAATCTTCATTAGAAAAACCAAAACTAGAAGGTCTAGAGTGATTTTTTTCTTTTTTTAAATTGAGACAGGGTCTCACACTGAAGCCCAGACCAACCTGGAATTCAAAATCTGCCTGCCTCATCTTCCCCAATGCTAGGAATATAGGCATGCACCACCATGCCTGGCCAAAGTGAAATTTTTAGTCTCTAAAATTAAATATGTGTGGCTCCTATGACATGAGGATAATACCCACTTTAGCATAATCATCGCCCCTTATGCCCCAATGTGTACTGGTCTATGTGAATCAGTAATTCATATCCTTGAAAAATAGTTATTGCTTAAGCAATCCACTCAGAGTAGATACAGGCTGTGTAGCTAGACAGAAACACACCAAGAAAGTTAACTGCACAGGGCTGCACCTTTCATTTCACTGATAAACACAAGAAAACACATCAAAGGGACAACAGGTTCATAGCAGCCAACATCCTAAACCAACTCCTGTCTCAAGACTCAATTTCTTACTGAAACAAATCTGTTTTGTCTTTTCCTTTTAAAATTAAGGCAATGAAATGGCTACAGTTCCTAAAGTTAAATCTTTACGGAACAAAAATATACATGTATTCTCCTCCTCAAGTACAGGCATCAGAGTACAATTAGAAACCTGTAATAATTACACAAAACCTGCAACACTGAACATGGGAGGGAGGGAGGGAAGAAGGAAGAGAGAAAGAGGGAGAAAATGAACTAAGAAATTAACAAACACCTGGTGATGATTTCTCTTCCTACTTCATTATAAACCTAATCACTGAGGGGAGAAAGTTGGAAAGCACAAAATCTCTTAGGAGTTTTCGGTGTCTCTTGCATTGGTTGAAAACTTTTGGGATAATGAAGGGGAGGAGCTCATTAAAATGGAGATTCCAGAGTCCAACAACCAGATATTCTCATGAAGATATACGGTAGGGCCCAAGAATCCACCTTTACATCCAACTCCTCAAGAGATGCAGGGTATCTACAGACTTTTGGAAAACTAATGCCAAGAACATAACCATCGATGTTCAGTAACACAAATTCTAAACTTTGGCTAGCCACCTATGTTTTGATAAATGGGGAAAAGGCACTGAATATGTATTTCATGGTGCCCATATCTGTTTGCACATATATGGAATTGCATTTTGAAAAATTTTAAATCACCATTCAAAATCTAGAAGACAGGTATTATAGCAGACCGTGGCTAACACCTAATGGCGGAAGCTGATTCAAAGTTGACCTCTCCTGTTTCATCAAACTCCACATCAAAGTTTCAGGCTCTCTAAAATCCAAAATGGTCAAATGAACTGAGGAACAGGACAAGACTCAAGTCAACTTTCAGCAATTCAGTGCACTTTGCAGAAAGGATCTAAGTAAAGTATATAGCTCTGTTTTTTATTTTACACAAAGGAGACCACCAACATTTGCCATAAATTCTTCTAAACTCTTTAGGAAGGCCATCTTCTGTTTTCGGTCCAGAGTAGGAGGAGTGCTGCTTGCAGTGAGCTTGTTAAAGGCATCTGCTAATCTCTGGTAAATGACTGGGTCTTGCTGACTTGACAGTAATGTCTCAACCAGTTCAGAATATTCAGCCTGTGGAAGAAACAAGGTACCCATAAGAATATTCTTGTCTGTTGGTTAATTCATTTAACACTTAATGCTGTTATAAGAAGGAGACTATCTATATTCCCATTTTGCAAATGAAGGTTCTGCCACACATAGAGATGAAGTAACATACTCAAGATCACACTGCTGTGAAGCAAGAGTACAAGCAATCTTGACACAGACTCACAGGGTCCCAGCTCTGTGGTACTGCCTCTTCTGGGTTATCAAACCACATTATTCATACTAAGTCTACCTTCTGTATATAACCCTGAAGTCTATAACATGAATGTGAACAGTTTTTTATCAAAATGGAACTGAGGCTTGTAGAGACACTTTATCCACCCAATTCTGAGGACAGTGGATACACAAAGGTCAGCATCAGGTATGAGGAGGAAGGTTTTAGGGCTTTTGAAAAGTGGAACTTGAACACTCTGAAAGTTCCAAGCCAGCACTGTACTGAGCTTTTGGATAAAAGGCAGAGAAAAGACTAGTGAATACAAAAACACAGTGAAGACATTTTCTATTTTTAATATCCTCTGTTATAATGCCTTATATAGGGAGTGGCTGTGGGCTTAAGGGAAAATCTGAGGCCAGAAAAGCTCTATTGAGAAAGCCAGGTCTGCCATTATTTTTCATGATCTTTTTGGGAGATCACAACTTCAAAATGGTGAAACCAAATCAACTTCATTACATAGAGAAAAGAGGAGTAGAGTAGAGCCTGCCAACTCCCCATCCAAAGTATAGAGCCAGGGTGGCTGCCTTAACCTCCCTTCCGAAGGACATGCCTGCTCAATGGAGACCAGTATAATCTCAAATCATCTTCCTACTGGCAAGAACTGATAGAGCTTCTGGGACCAGACTGGCAGGGCTTACACTACCAAAGTGCCTGTTCACTTTTCTTACTTATTTTAAATATGTTTTTGTATGTGTGCTCGGAGCACAACTTGAGGAAGTTAGTTCTCTTCTTCCATCATGTAGGAACTGGGGACTGAACTCAGGTTGTCAGACTGAGTGACAAGCACCTTTACCCTCTAAACCATCTCAACAAGCCTGCTAAGCTCTTTTCTAAAGGGTGTAAATATCACACACACACACACACACACACACACACACACCAAACAAATAAACAAACAAACAAACAAACCAAGCCAAACTAAAAACAGAAGAAAGGCAATCAGAATGTAATAGCTTATACGTGAGGGCAGAAGAAATCTATCTCCAAGTGACTGAAGAGAAGCACAGATCTGAAAGGAGAGAAAGTACTGCTAGAGCATAATACAAGGAAGAAAGGCCTACAGCACCTTCAGCTTGGGGTACACATGGCACATAGTCTGGAATATGGTGGGCCTTATAGATACAGATTGCCTCAAAATTCTACTGGTTTTAGAAAGGCAAATAAAACACAAAGCTTCTTTAACCAATCACTTGGCCATACTAAGAGATTAAGGGAAAATGCAAATGGAGACAGTGCATAGCACAACATGTTCTTTTTTATATTTGATAAGCACTTTATCAGAATAAGGAGACAGGTGAGCTTCTGTTACATTAATTCCACAGCAGTGATGCTTTAGGACCTTAAAGGGTCAACAAAAAGAAAGTAATACGCATGTATGGCAGAGTCCATGGTGTTCTGGAGTGGGGGTGGGAGAGGCATGGATGGAGGAGGGGTTCTGGATTTGATTGGGAGCTCAATAATACATAATAGGGGCTGGAGAAATGGCTCAGCAGGTAAGAACACTGGCTGTTCTTGCAGAAGACCCAGGTTCGAATCCCAGCACCACATGGCAGCTAACAACTGTCCGTAACACCAGTCCCAAGGGATCCGACAGCCTCTTCTGACCTCCTCGGGCATTGCACGACACGGGTGCACTTACCTACATGAAAGCAATACACACATACACATAAAATAAAAATAATAAATAAATTTTTTTTTTTAAAAAAGCTCAATAATAGCCAGGCGTGGTGGCGCAGGCCTTTAATCCCAGCACTCGGGAGGCAGAGGCAGGCAGGATCTCTGTGAGTTCAAGGCCAGCCTGGTCTACATAGTGAGTTCCAGGACAGCTGGGGCTATAGGGAGACTCTGTCTCAAAAAGACCAAAAAACAAAAACTCAATAATAATAATAATAATAATAATGTAACACAGTTTTCCAAATACCAAACAAAATAGCACATCTTTATATTTTCTGAAGGAAAGTTCCTCCTGCTCCCATCTGACTCATCTTGCCACCTTTATAAAGTCTGAATTCCTCAAAGGCGGTGATCATGCACTGATGACTCATTCTTGTATATGCTGTGGTTCCTAGAACAGATGATTGAAACGAAGCCTTTGGGGTGGTAATTGCTGCAGAGGATGTCTCATAACAGGGAAGGGAAAATAAATGCTTTTGAACTAATAAACAGATTGTTGAGATAAACATAAATGTAAGCCTAGAGCTCATCAGGGAGTTAAGAAACACTGAACTGGAGCACTGAGACTTGGATCCACTAAGAACTGGTGTCCATGACCCTGTCATCTCCCCAAATGAGAGGAAGCCCCCAGAGAGGGGTGTCCAGTACCTGGTGTAGACACACCAATGTGTAGAAGGCTTCACCTGCTGCAGTGGTCATCTCCGAGTTGTGCTTTTGCAAAACCAGCATATCAAAAACCAGCTGAAATTATACAGTAAGATATCTGTAAAATACAGCAAAATTATATAATCCTGCAACCCCTCCCTGTCCAGAAAAGGAAAGGGATGGCAGTTATAGTCCATTTATGAAATTAACCAATTATTTATTACATCATTTTTTTTTGGCTTTTTGAGACAGGGTCTCCCTGTAGCCCCAGCTGACCTGGAACTTGCTATGTAGACCAGGCAAGCCTCAAACTCAGAGATCCTCCTGCCTCTGCCTCCCAAGTGCTGGGATTAAAGGCGTGAGCCACCACGCCCGGCCAATTACATCAATTTTTTAAAACCCACAAAACATGCAGATGTTATTACTTTCTGTGATAGCTAATAAAGAAATCATCAAATTCATCATTATAGTCAAGCATCATTCAAGAACACCTTTAAAGGTGGTGCACACCTTTAATCCCAGCACTTAGGAGGCAGAGGCAGGTGGATCTCTGTGAGTTCTAGGCCAGCCTGCTGACCTACATAGTGAGTTCCAGGCCAGCCAGGGCTACAGAAGACCCTGTCTCAAAAAATAAATAAATAAATAAATAAACAATAGTAAGTAAATAAATAAATAACCAATAAATAAACAAATAAAAGTGAATGAGGATGTGCTCCTGAAGAGCTGATCTCCAGAAAAAACTCAGTAGACAAAAAGCATCTGCTTCTCTCAAACTGACATTGATCCTAACCACTCCAACAGCTATCAAAATACCTGAAAGCAAATCCTGAATCCATCACTGTAGAGTCCAGCCTTGGAAGACAAAAGAAAAATCAGGAAGAACCCAATGAAAATTGGGGAAGAACCCAATAAGAAATTCCAATGGACTCTCATATGAACATTTGAAAATTGCCCTTATGTGACTTTTTTCTAGTCCCCTGTCTAGAACTTGTAATGCTAATTACTCTTGCCTTTACTTCTCCTTCCCGTCTCCTATTCACGATTCAAAGACTTTCTTTTCCTCCTTGAGATAAGAGTTATACAATTTGGGAGTCTTTTAGATAGAGCCACTGAAGGAGTACTCTAATTGCCTCATCCTGCGTCCCTGTTCGGCATGAAGAAGCCAGAGCAGTCTGTGTCCCGATTCCCTATTGGCGATTTGGGTAACCTCTTCAAAGGATGGTGTGATAAGAATAGGAGGTAGGAATTCGCTAGGCAGTTAGGGTAAAAAGACCCCAAAGAAAAGGTGCCAGTTTCTTGGCTAAAACTCACAATGTCCTTGGGCCTCTTAGCAACCTACTCCATTCCAAAGGCCAAAAATGTCGAAAATATTGGGAGCTTTTAATCTAATCCTTAATAGATTATAGGGTTAGCTCTTCAGAAGAGGGAATGTTAGAGTAGCCAAAAGACTCATAAAAAAATAAATTTTAAATCAAAGAAGAAGAAAGAGTACAGGAAGTTATCAGAAAAAAAATGATGGGGAGATATGGGAGGAGTTGGAGGGGAGGGAGTGGCCATGGATTTGATCAAAACACCCTTATATATATATATATATGTATGAAATTCTCAATAAATTATTTATTTATTTTTTTAAAGTGTGATGATGCTGATGAAAATACTCAGAATGCTACTCAAATAAAATAGATATGCTGGGGCTGGAGAGATGGCTCAGCAGTTATGAACACTGGCTGTTCTTGCAGAAGACCCGGGTTTGAATCCCAGCACCCACACAGCAGCTAACAACTGTCCCTAACTCCAGTCCCAGGGGATCCAACAGCCTCTTCTGACCTCTGTGGGCATTCTACAACATGAGTGCACTTACCTACACGCAGGCAATACATGCATACACATAAAAATAATAAATAATTTTTTTAAAAGAAATGAACATTGGCTA
>NW_008360304.1:394646-459814 GCF_000622305.1 Nannospalax galili | reverse complement strand
ATCTGCTCCTCTCTAAAAGAACGTAAGCATTTCCTCCCGGAGTCAAGAATTACACACACTTTGTGCACTGATTATACAAAGAAGGCTTTTGGAGGGTTGTGGGGGGAATAGGAATGGACCCAAAGGCCTCACACAGGCCAGGCAAACACTACCACTGAATTAGATCCCAGCCCTCTCTTCTTATTTTGAGATGGGGTTTTGCTAAATTGCTCAGGCTGGTCTTGCTCACTCTGTAGTCCAGGAAATCCAGGGAATCCTCCTAATTAACTGGGATTACAGGCCTATTCCACCCATCTTGGCTATGTAGAAGCTTTTTCAACCTATCAACTAAGCATTTTACCTTAAGAAAGTGCCGGGTTGCTAGACAGAGAGGTGAGTCTGTTTCCTGTGCTTTGGCACACTGTTCGGCTAATGGTGTCAAAGCCTCCAGGCAAAGCTGGCATACCTCCGAACTCATTCTGATCACAAGGGTCAAAGAGCAAACTACAATGGATATACTTCAAGAGATTTTTAAAAAAAGACAGCTAACATCAAGTGCAGTACCATTTATAGAAATGAACACAGATGTGTGAGTAGATCAGTATGCAATGGCTTAGCTGAGATCAAGAAATATCTCCAATGCTTATCAGAGTTTGAGTTGGCAGATGTCTAGCTTGTTTCTGTGGATGATGCACCCAAATGGTGAGTGTCACGTTATTCATAATGTCAGAGAGCTAAGACCAGAGGCCCAGGAGCAGCATATTACATGATCAATGGAGCCCTAGTAAAGAAAGGTCTTTGAGCCCCAGGAGCTAGATGCCAGGATCTATGAAAGGAAGACAGGATCTTGCAGATTTACAAAAGAAACACTGAATTAAAGCAGTCACAGTGAGGACAGCTTTTGTGAGAAATAAAACAGCTATAAAAGAAAAATAGCAAATTTAAAAACTTTTCTTTAAAAATAGACTCCTCCCACTCCCTACCCCCCACCCCTGTAACAATGTTCACTTAAAGGATACGATGTCATTCCTAGTTCTAGAGAATACATCAGACTCTTAAATAGATCCTCAGGAAGCTGTGGTATTTTTTCAGGAAAAGCCTCACAGATAAATGTGATTAATTTATAGTACTGATTACAAAGGGTTGGAAACTGAAAAAGAAATATCAAATATTTATATATTCAACAGTATCTAATACAAAATAACGAACAAGTTCTTAAGTAGTATGACTTCTTTAAAATGTGTACAAAATATAGAAAATATTAAGCCCTAAAGAAATGCAAAATAAGTTACAGTAAAGGGACTCTTTCAGTAATCACTATAAAAAATATGCAGTGGAAAGAATTATATTCCAGGTGGTTAATGGGAACTACAAACAATCCCCAATATTCTATGTGGATCCTGAAAAAATAAACAGTGCAGTCAAAGAGAAATTAAATGACCTGGGAATAAAAGCCCTTTTGTAAATGTGTTCATTTCCATTTAAGCATGTTGGCAAACACATTAGACTGTTAAAATAATGTATGAAATATTCAGTCCTTTATACTTTAAAAAATTATCTTTCTACTTGGACAATCCTGGGGAGCTAAGGTAAAAACATTTAATCTAGCTTAACTACACAAGAAATTGCACATCCAAATGTTTATAATGGCTTACTTGATCAAACAAATCCTAAAAGCAAACCAGTATACATAGCCGAGAAACTCATTCTAAAAGTCATTGCACAAGCTCTGTCCAATGCATAGATACTCCTCAGGGAGGGGAGTACATGGTAAAAGCCTACAGAGCTATCCATACTCTTCGATCTCCATTTACCAAATGCTAATCTCTGCTCTTCTGCCCCACTGCCTCTCTCCCACCCCTTTATCACACACACACATGCATGTGACACATTTTCAGACACATAGGCCCTTCTCTTCCTTCTCCACCACATCCTTGTTCTTATTCTCCTGTGACAGCTCATAACAAGAAACCTCCTCTCCTCTAGAGTACTTCTGAAAGGGGAAAAAAAAGGCAGACTCAGCAGCCACCCACCCTCAATACTAACTCTTTAGAACTGAGGCAAAACACAGAATGTGTAAAAATTTAAAGTGCATTAGCCTTGGTTTCCTCCATTCTATTTCTATTTGGAAGGGCTTGGGAAATGCCCACCTTGGCTCCCTCAGTCTGAAAATGATGTTCAAAAAATACAACCAATGACAAATTCTAAGAGAATCCAAACTGCTAACAGATTCAGTTTTCCTATAGTATTCCCTGATGAAATGAGTCATGATTTGTACACACAGGACTAGGGCAAACAAAGTCAATTATAGCAGAAATACAAAAACTTTGATAGTTTTAATATTCATATTACTCAATTACCTTCAAAAGATCTTGTGACATTAAGGGCAGAATTAGGTTTACTCCATATAAAACGACATCAGCTGCTGATACAGATCTGCCTGCTGCTTGTCCTGGTTCATGTCCTCTAAATACTTCATCTATCAAAATAAAAATAACATGCTTGTGCAGTTGTAACTTAAAATCTCCAAAGGTCATATTCCTTTATGAAAACACAAATATATACATATTCAAGCTCAAAGACCAAAGAAATTCATGAATGGATAACAGAGAGAGCTGATAAACCCAGCCCATGCCATTCTTTTGTTCTTTATTTGTTAAGGGATCTGGATACCCAATACAGTAATAGTATATATGTAAGGGCAAGAGACATTCTAGAAAAAATTAGTAACACTAATCCCCCAGTATTTCACTTCAGTACCTCCAGCTAACTTGGACAAAACTTCTGAACTGTGAAACTAACAAGATAGACCATGAACAAGAAAAATGAACCAATAAAGGCAACAGAGCTTCAAGAAGAATCTCAAGGACTAGACACAGTGACTAAAGTTGAGTGTTACAGCACCAACTTAGAGAATCTCTCAAGAAGCCAAAAATATCTACAATCCCCCCCTCACACTACACATGAAAGAAGGGAGGGAGGGAGGATCGGAGGGAGGGAGGGAAGGAGGGAAAAAAGAAAGAAAAGAAAGGCTGGGCATGGTGGTGCACACCTTTAATGCCAGTAGTTGTGAGGCAGAGGTAGGTGGATCCCTATGAGTTTGAAGCAACCTTGGTCTACAAGGTCAGTTCCAGGCCAGCTGGAGCTATACAGTAAGACCCTGCCCACCCCTCAATAATCTTTAACCACAATGTCTATTAACAAACGGTAATGCTAGATATGATGTTTCCTCTTATAAAAGAACTTATATTAGGTTTGAAGAGAAGGCTGGCAGTGGAGTAAAGCAAAGTAGTTGGGGAGGGGGGATGGGATGACCTTTCAAAACATTATAAAGAACTGGCAATTAAAGGAAAGAGTGAATAATTAAAGACAAACATCCCTTGCCTCCCATGTTTCTGAACAGCTGCATTTCCTTCTGCTTGCTATTGTAAGAACAAAGCTGCAGAACAAGCAGGAAACTTCAGAACTGGGATGAGGGAATGGGAGAGAAATTACACAAATAAATGAGCTTTACTGACTAACCCACTCTTGCCTGAAATGACAGTTATCTTCATCAGCGCTAGACAAAACACAAATGTTTCAAAAGGTCAACTCTGGAACCCAGCACACTTCCTGCCCCAGTGGGGTTCCCCATACTATACTCCAAGTACTGGGTCTGCTGGGCAGCTGTCTCAGAGGACATGGAGAAGTCGTGAAGTGCCACTCTGAAGAGATATACAGGGCTTCAATTTTTAAACCCAACTTACTAGCTATAAATATGTGGGTGAAGGATCTAACCACTCTGTATTCTGCTTCCTTGTCTGTGAATGAGAGCAGCAACAATACTACATGGCATTGTGAGCAAAGCAGTACTTAGCATTTAATAAGCACTGAACAAACAGAAGATAGTATTCTTACTGAAAAGCAGACAGGCAGAAAGGTTTCTTGTACACTACCTCCCCTTCAACCAGTTCCGATTTACTTCCATTTGTTTGGTAAACTCAACTTCCTCATAGAATTTTACTTTCAGAAAATAGTCTTTTGCTTTCATAAAAATACTAAGTAGCTGCTGTAGAACATAAGGTTCTGTTGGGTCTGCCCACTTTTCTGAGTCCTGACTCAGACAGGTGTAAAATTTTCCCTTTTTTGCCCTTGTCTTTTTCTTCTGGATGCTGGCCAGAGCCTGAGTATGCTTTCTGGGGCACTTCAGGCCTTTTCACTCCTCAAAGCTCCCCTCTCCTCCCCTTCCTGCCATGTGGCTGCTTGTCCACCATGTGTCAGACCTTCATGACTAACTCAAACAGCATAGCTCTCTTTGTTTCTCTTAAGCTCCCATTTAGCAAGCTTCTCTCTTAAACTCAAATAATGATGATGATGATGATGATGATGATGATAATAATAATAATTTAAAACAACCGCAACAGGCTGAGTATGGTGGTGTACGCCTTTAATCCCAGCACTTGGCAGGCTGAGGCAGGTGGATCTCTCTGAGTTCCAGGCCAGCTGGGGCTACAGGGAGACCCTGTCTCAGAAAGACAAAAAAAAGAGACCACAACAGACTTTACCTGTGTCGCTGAAGTCTATGAATTCTTTCGACAGAAGGTTAGTGAGAAGTTCCATAATGAGAAGCAGGTCCTGGTACTGTTCTTCTTCTGCTGTAACATCTATCCTTTGCCGCCCTAGATTATTTTTAGAATATACTTGCAACAGAGTAAGGCAGGCTTCATATAAGTTCATAGCTTTGGACTGTAAGAGAATATACATAAATGGTATTACTTGGTAGGTAGGCAAAAGTTTAAATCTACTCTAAATTATAATAGTAGCTCTATTTCACACCCCCAGCTTGCACATAAAATGCCAGGTGTGGTGATATACTCCTGTAATCTTAGTATGGGGAGGTGGAGGCAAGAGGATATTGTTAACCAGCTAGTCTTGACAAATTGATAACCTCCAGGTTTAGTAAGAGACCCTATCTCAGAAAATAAGGTGAAGAACAATATAGGAACATACCCATCATGGACCTCTGGCTTCCACAAGTACACACACACACACACGCACGCACGCACGCACGCACGCACGCACGCACACACACAGACATGTACATACATACATTAACAATAATAAAAGGGCTTATAGTAAAAGTACAATTTATGTTTATATTAGCCCTTTTCTAACAAAATTTTGGAGTGAGAATTTATACTCATTCCACATGACTTCCTCTCCTGGAGGAATAAAAATATGCATTAAATGTGAAATAAAGAAGATCTGTAACCTTGAAGGGATAAAACTAGAAGGTGCTCACCTCTCCAAGATAGCATATCTGTTTATGTGCAACTTCAACAAACACTTCGATAATGAGATTGACAGTCTCTGGGGTATTTTTGTAAACTTCCATCAACCCAATGCAATTGGTAAGGAAGTCCATTAAAAAGTTAAAAAGAATGGCTACGTTGTCAATCTGGGTAGCCTCGGCAATGCCGCATAGGGCCTCCAGAGTAGCAGTGATCTCCTGCTTGACTTCCTCCTGCTGACACATCTGCTGAAAGTTCTCTTGGTTTATCACTCTTAAGAATCGCTGCTGAAGAGGCTGAAGAACCTACGGAAGCACATCACTGCATGAACTTCTAAACACACTGGTTCATCTCCTCAACTTGGAGGAATACTGGTTTCCCAAAATATTTTGTTGGAAATAGGTCAGGCATACAAAATTAAGGAATATTTGACCACTATGTGCCCCTGCACCTTTATAAAAAAATTCTTTGAAGCAGGGCTCTGCTATGTAGCCTAAGCTGGCCTCAAATTCTCAACGTTCCTGCCTCTGATTCCTGAATGCTGGGATTATAGGTTTAAAGTACATTCTTCATTTTGAGGATCATCATAACTTGTGGCAAACACAAAGGAATGACACCGAATCACAGAACAAGGCCTTTAAAAAAATTTTTTTTGATTGCTGTATGCATATGAGGGTTTTGCCTGTACATATGTAAGTGCACTTGTATTGTACAATGCCCAAGGAGGCCAGGAGGGGTGTTGGATCCTTTGGAACAGGAGTTACATACAGTTATTAGTTGCTATATGGGTGCTGAGATTCAAACTCAGGTCCTCTGGAAGAGTAGCCAGTGCTCTTAACAGCTAGTCTTTTAAATCTCATTCTTTGATTTTTGTTTTTTGCATACAGTTTACTCATCCCAAAATTTTCCTTTTTTGGTGCCATGTGCATGTATGAGTGTTTGCATGTATATGGGAGCATGCATGTGGTTTCGTGTGAGGCCAGAGGAAACAAACAGTGGCTAATCTGCATCACTGTTCAAGACAGAGAATGCCTTGAAATTCTTCTTGTCATAATTTCATTCTTTCCTTTTTGGGGACAGACTAAGGAACCCAGCCAGGGCCTTGGTGTGCTAAGCAAGTACTCTACCCTTGAGTTATCCCCTATACCTTCCACTTCTGATAAAGATTTACTATACCAATTCATGCTCTCATCTGGATTAGGAAAATGTGTCCAAAGTATAGAAAACTTGATTATATTCAATGTGTCAAATAAGCAGGCCTAGATAAATCATAAGACAGTATTTGTCAAAGAATAAGGTCCAACTTCATGATTCATGAAGAAGAAAAATATCACAGAAGTTACAGTTGAAATGTTTATATCTCCACAGACTATTTTATAACAACACATAGGTAAAGTATCTACAGGGTTACATAAGATGTAATCAAAATAGAGGGGACTATTACCTCGGTCCAATATTGCTGCTTGGTTTCTGTGTCCATATGCGCAAAGCCACCTAAGACCAGAGCCTTCATCAGTGTCCTCTGCACCGGACTTGACAAGAAATTGAGTGGTGGGCTTCGGCTTGCAAACTGCTTTGCTAGGTTCCACCAGTTTTCACACTGAATTACTAAGTTTGCCCTACAGGCAGAAATAACAATCCAAATGATGTATTATGCTCAACTATATACATTTCCTAAGAAATTTTCTGGAAAGATGTTTCAGCATTTAATAGCACTTGCTGGTCCGACCTGGGTTTGATTTCCAGTACTGACATGGCAGCTTACAACTGCCTGTAACTTCAGTTCTTAGGGACCCAATGCCCTTTTCTGGCCTCCACAGGCACTTGCATGCACATGGTACACATGAACTCACGCAGTCAAATACACGTATACATTAAACAACAACAACAACTGAAGATAATTGGATTTACTTTTTAGAAAAATGAGGCAAGGCTTTGCTATGTTACTCAGATTGACCACATTCTCAAAATCTTCCTGCCTCAGCCTTCTCAATTCTGAGGATTACAGGTATGACTGAATATAATTTAAAAAACTCACTTATGTGTATGTGTGTTTGTGTATGTATAAGCTACATGTATGTGGGTGCCTGTGGAGGCCGGGGGGACGGGGGGCATCAGATCCCTGGAGCTGGAGGTTAGAGGTGACTGTGAGCTGCCCAATCAAACTTCAGTCTTCTAGAAGAGCAGCAACTGCTCCTAACTGCTAAGTCATCTCTCTAGCCCTTCTGAATATAATTTTTAAAGTAGTATCATAAGCTCAGTATAGACTCTAGCACTGCATAGGTCTGTATTCAAATCCCACTAATAGTACATAAAAATTTTTATCTAATCATTGGTTTTCCTTTCCTCCTTCAGTCATTTTCTTCCTTTCCTAATCTTTGGAAGGGGAATGAAGACAGGACCTCCCTGTGGCCCTGGTTGGCCTAGAGCTCTCTATATAGACCAGGCTGGTCTCAAATTCACAAATATCTGTCTGCCTCTGACCCCTAATGCTGGGATTAAAGGCCTCCTAATGCTGGGATTAAAGGCCTGAGTCTCCACACCATGCCCAGTCATCAGTGCCAGTCTGCAAAATAGGAATGGCCGTGTAGCAATTTCTTTGAATTTTTTTTTTTTTTTTGTCTTTTTGAGACAGAGTCTCCCTATAGCCCCAGCTGTCCTGGAACTCACTATGTAGACCAGGCTGGCCTTCAACTCACAGAGATCCACCTGCCTCTGCCTCCCGAGTGCTGGGATTAAAGGCGTGCTTGAATGTTTTTTAATTCAATATAGAAAGCACTAAAAATTTTACTCTGCAACATCATAGTTTAAACATCACTTGTTTTCATTTTTAAAATGGGGATCACTGAAGAACATCAATTGAGAATATTCGACATCGAATGTTTTTAGAACTATAAATTATGAGTTAAGACATCAGTTCTCTGATGCCAGATTCTTGACGGTCATTGCAGCCCTCCATTATAACATGAGAAAGCTACAGTCTGCATTTGTAACAGTGTAACCAAATTCTAAAATACTACTCCAAAAATGTAACCTCTAATTGGGCTTAGATATTGTAAACATTTGTCAGTTAAAAAGAATCCACTGAAAGAGCAAACTGAAGCCCCCTTCCCTCTGTTCCTCTTCCTTCTCCCCTTCTCTTGGCTTGCCTTTCTCTTCTTTCCACCAAAGTGACAAGGAGTTGCACAGTATCGTTTGCAAGGTCCTGCTCACTGCTCCAGACTGAGAGATTGCTGATGACTTTTTGTAAGAGGTAGCCAATAATCCACTGAGAACCCTCTGTATCTGCTCCAAATGCTGTGCTGAATGGCAGACTTATCTTAAAAGAAAAGAGATAAGAGATTTTGTAAGATCAGAAGGATCAGGTAAAATACCAACCCACAGAAACTCCACAATGAAATAAGCACTAGAGTTCTGAGGTGGGTGCTTACATTAGTTCTGTAAGTTTTTATTTATTGAGTTAAAAGATAACCTCAATCCACTCATGTTTTCCAACCTATCTTATGAGCTTTAGTCTCATATTAATTATCAACAAACTGACATGATATTTAAGATAAATACAGAGGCAAGAGGATGTCTGTTAAGTTCAAACCAGCTTTTTTCTCAAGAGAGGGAGAGAGGGAGAAATACAAAGAACATACATTATCATACAGGCAAATAGTATCTTAAATAAATGGAATCCAATGACATGCTCTAAAATGTTACACAACAGCATTCTCTGCCGGCTCTTAAAGAGTTCCATTTTCATAAGGAAACAAGAAAAAACATGTCCCTGCTTCTAAAGTTGTCACTATCATAAATCCTATCACCCCCCCCCTTAAATCTTTTAACAGTTTTATATTCTCACCTGATCATATAGTTTTTCATCCACCAGGAGGTAAGTCTTGGCCCATCGTTTTAGAAACCAAACAATATCTTTGCCCATTTGAGGGCTTAGTAGATGAGTGAGATCTGCTCTTATTGCTCGAGATTCAACTTCTGAAACTCTTAGAATGGCAGATAACAGCCTGCAGGTACAAAACAGAAGTCATTTATTCTTTCATTGATTTTGTGGTTTGTCTAACCCTATTTCCCTCCCTTAAGTCTCCGGATTTAGGCTAGGCTATGTGCGGCAATTTCATCAGCAGCGTTGTAGATAAAGTCCCTACATTATTTCTGATCTTCCACAAAGAGACAAGAAAAAGACAGGAGAAGCACCCTTCAGCTCTTGCATAGGCTGACCTCAGCATCACTGTCCAAAGAGGGGTTCTAGATTCCAAATGGAAGAGCACAATGAAATGTTCAGAGTACATGCCAGATTTATTTACCTACTCCCTGATAGAACTCCTTGTGTTCTACTACAAAACACAAGACTTGCTATAGGTTTCAGATCTGAGAATTTACTTATTAGAATGCTTTGAGTGCTGAGCCTTGTCTCCAAATCTGGTCTTACATATTTTCTAATAAACTTGATCTCTAATAGCATTTAAAATAAAAACCTTTCTAGAAAAGACTGCCTGCCTAAGTAAACATTATCCCCATCCCCACTATTTTGTTCACATAGCCATAGTGGGGGAGGAACTTAACTAGAAATAACACATTCAACTTGACTTCGGTCAAAGGCAATTCGGAAGCATAGGTTGCAATGAACATTAGTGCCAAGATTAAGATCCCAATCATTAAGGTTTGGCCTCTGCTCCATTCCTCCTGCTCTTAAGAGGACTGAAATCTTGTAATGAAACTAGACTGACATGCACATTCTTTGTTGACCTTCTGATGCCCTAGAAGTACCTGGTGCTGCTGAGGACTCTGCCCTTTAGAATGAGCTCCCCCCTTGGCTGCCCTGGCACTTCCTATGTCTCCCTCATCTACTTACTCTTTCCCAGACTTTATGGCAAATTCATCTTCTTCTGGACCTCCTTCAAATCAGGAGGTCCTTTAGTTTCCACCTAGAGCCTCTTTTTTGTTTACTATCCATGTGCTCCTCATATGCCAGTGCTTAAACTTTCTTTTTCTTTTTTTTTTTTTTTTTGTCTTTTTGAGACAGGGTCTCCTTGTAGCCCCAGCTGTCCTGGAATCCTGGAACTCACTATGTAGCCCGGGCTGGCCTTGAACTCACAGAGATCCGCCTGCCTCTGCCTCCCGAGTGCTGGGATTAAAGGCATGCACCACCACTCCCGGCTTAAACTTTCAAAATTTATTTTAGAGTATATGGGAATAGAAATAACAAGAAACTCTAACATCCTCACATTTTAGCAACAATAATGTATCAAAACTTTCCTGTATGATTAAATGATTTTAGATATATCATTACAAGCCTACAGAATTTGAAATAAAATGGTTACACTGACACTTTAATATGCACTGGAATACAATCTCTGTAGTGTTCTGACAGCCACTAACATTCATTCAAAACATAAAGACAATTTTCTTTATCTGAACTTCATTTCCCTAAAGAATATTATCCCAACATAATAAATCTATGGACTTGAGTATTCTAACAGTTATACTATTTTCTCTTTTTTTTAAATTTATTTTTATTTTATGTGTATTCGTGTATTGCCGTGTCGTGCAATGCCTGTGGAGGTCAGAAGAGGCTGTCAGATCCCCTAGAACTGGAGTTTGGAGTTACAGACAGCTGTTAGCTGCCATGTGGGTGCTGGGATTCAAACCCGAGCATTCTGCAAAAACAACTAGTGTTCTTAACCATCTCTCCAGCCCCCAAGTTATACTATTTGTATACTATACTATTTCTATGATGCAAATATGTACACATCACACTTTTTAAGAATTTCCAATGATCATAAGACTGCAAGTATTTAAAAACATCTGGATTGAGATACCATTGTAATACTTAAAAATAAGTTGAATAAAACATAATACAAATTTAAATTATGAAACAATTTTTTGGTAGCAGCAGGGTTCCAACCTAGGACCTTGCACATACTAGGCAAGCACTCTACCAGTGGGCTACATCCTCAGTCCAGTTTTGTTTATCTCTTGGGGCTAACATAGAAGGGTTTTGTGTCTCCTATATGCTTGTGAATAAATATAACTTATTGCCAGAATGAGCCAAAGTTTAGCATAATTTGATTCCTATTTTTCATTTTAAGAGATATAAACACTGAAAAAAGTTATTTATATAAAAAACAGATTTTTAAAACAGCTAGGTCATCCATTATTTGAATTTCTTACAGGTTTTTATAGGACAAACATCACAGAGATCAAAAAGCCACCAAAAATCATTTCTTCTTTTTTTGAGACAGGGTCTCCCTGTAGCCCCAGCTGTCCTGGAACTCACTATGTGGGCCAGGCTGGCCTTGAACTCACAAAGATCCACCTGCCTCTGCCTCCCAAGTGCTGGGATTAAAGGCATGCACCACCATGTCCAGCCCAAAGGTCATTTCTAACATTCTCTCAGCTGACCCTGGATAAGGTCTCACTTGGTGTTATTTGATGCAATAGACTGAAGACTGGCTACATAGCTACCAACAGTAGGTTATTTGGAATTATCCCTTCTTTGGAACTCTGGGCTTTCATACACCTGCCAATCCATTCAAAATGGGTGAGATTCAGGCCTTTCCTCTGTCTAGTGGAATAAAAGTAAAAGAGCAGCAACAGTCAGGTAGCTCCAGGGAGTCTTCCACCATCCTTCCTCTCCTCTCCACCATACCTAGAATTCACCAACAGCCTGGAGAGCTCTTTAAGAAACACCTCTCAAACCCAAGGCTAGTGTCCATCTTCTCCCCAAGGCTGAAGGTTAAGTGCTTTCCAACCTACCCTGTCACCTTTAACTCCCCTTCTATGGAGCAGTAACTTTGAAACAATAGGGTTGGTCACTTCGTTTAATGCAAGACCTTACTCCATTTCACTCCTACCTTAATGAACCTCAGCAGACCCATCCTGCCTCTCCAATTTCATCTGACCCATCTAACCAGTCCTTCTATCCTACCATCACAGTGATACATAAGTGACACTACATTTTATCATACTGCTTCTGCTATCGTCACTGCCTAACATTTTGTCTCCTCTCATCCTTTAAGTAGCTAGCTCTTCTGCCAGTTTACCAGGTCAAGTAGGATCTTCTGTGCTACTATGTGGCCTCCTTAAATTACAGCAAAAAGGAGAGTTTAGAAACAACTAATGCAAATACTTTTTTTCCCCCACAGTTCAGAACACTTGTTTATTTTTCCAATGTATTTTTTAAATGTTAAATTAATATTTGTCCTTTGACATTATCATACATTTACAATATCTTGATCATACCCATCCCCAACTCCTGCCTCACACCCCCTTCCACTTTCCCCAATTCCCCCAACACACCCCCTCCTACCTTCATGTCTTCTTTTTTTCCCCCAAATATAGCTCATTTTTTTATTTGCTGATTTTTGTGTGTATATCCCAAATATTTTTAAACATTAATATTTCGTGGTCAATAATCCAATCAAGCATACTGCCAAGAATACTTTATATTCCAGAGAGCACTCAGTTTCCCAAATCAATCTTATATTATTTGTATTTCATGAACCAAAAGTTAGCACAACTCAGCCTTTTAACTTCTTACAACCTACTCTGCTATCACTCATTTGGATACTATCATCTTTTCTCTTAGATAACTGAGACTAGCCCTATAGTCAGTTTCTCTACTTCCATTGCTCTTTCTCAATGTGGTAATAAGAGGAACCTCTTTAATATGTTACTTTTATGTTTAAAACCTTACAATAGCATCTCAACCCACCTCAGTGCAAAAATGTTACAAAAACTTGAAGACCCGTTTTCTCCTGATTAACCAAACTCCATCTCTTACAAAATCCAGCCTCACTCTGCTTAGTTTACAGTGGCATTCTGGCTGTTGCTTGACCATTGCAGGCATGATCAGAGTCTTTGCAACTACATTTTGCTCTGCCTGGAATGTTCTTCACAGGCACAATCAAGGCTCCCTTACCAACCTCAAGTCCCTGTCACCTAAACAAAGCCTAAGTGGATCACACTGCTTCAAACTATAATGGTCCCTACAGTGCCTTTGGTCCCTCCCCTGCTTGCTTCTTCACAAATAGCACTCACTGTCTTCCAACATACCCCATCCCTTACTCGTTGATCAGCTCTCCCTTAAAGGGGAAGTGGGTTTTGCTTGTTTTGTTCACCAATGAATCCCATGCCCACTATTGTGCCCACCCAATACACAGTAGGCACCCATCAATTCTTTCTTCTTTTTAAAAAATATTTTATTTATTAATTTTATTTGATGTGTATGAATGGATTGCCTGCATGTAAGTATGCCCATGTCACGCAATGCCCTCAGAGGTCAGAAGAGGGCGTCAGATCCTCTGGAACTGGAGTTACAGGTGGTTGTTAGCCACCATGTGGGTGCTGGGAATTGAAGCTGGGTCCTCTGCAAGAGCAGTCAGTGCTCTTAACAGTTGAGTCAACTCTCTAGCCACAGAAATTCTTTCTTAAATAACAGTCTCTTCAAAAAATGTGAACTACAATTTTAGTCAAGCAAAGAACATTTCTCCCATAGACCAAATCAATTTTACATTAACTTAACTTTAGATTAAAAAACTAGTTATTATTATTATTATTATTACATTTCTTGTCCTAATCCTAGTCTATGCTCTCAAATATTAAAATACTTTGCTTCCACACTGACACTTGAAACTGGGGGAAAAAGAAAAAAAACTGAAAAAGCACTTAAATACAAGGAAATATTCCTAATGATATTTACTAAAAAAAATAGGAAAAAAAAAGAAGATAGCACTCTGAAATGAATAGTATTAGAAATTAACATTCACCATGACACAAATTGGAGCAAAAGCACAAAATCTAATCATATCAATAATCTTAAAAGTGTAAAACTTTTCCAGTAGAGTACTGATACTTATGGTAAACAAGAGAATGCACAAATAAAGCAAATAAAGCTTAAAACATTCCTTGGTATCAGCTTAATATTCTAGCTTTAAACAAAATTATATTTTCTATTGTATATGTTTAAACATCCACATATAGGTGTTTAAACAAAGAATAAAATTACTGATTTTGCAACTAACAAGAAGTAAGTCAATGTTATCAACATTACTAATATCTCCACCAGCAACCAAGATTCAAGATAATGACATTTAAAATGTTGCTTTCTAATCCACTTTCAAGAATATATTTAGTCCAAGTTTATCATCTTTAATTTTACCATTTAGAATTAACAAAAATGTTGGCACTGCTACTAGGAAGATTGAAGTGAATCCTCTTGCATGAGGCACTCTTGCTGTCTTATGTCAGCCTGTGTCAGGGCTCTGAAGTTTCACATATTTAGGGTAACTATGTTTCCATAAGATAAAAATGAGCTTTCCGTAAGAAGTCACTGGCACATTAAAGCTCACCTGGTTTCTAAGAACTTTCTTTCCCCCATTAAGGGCTCCTGTAAAGATATCACTACTACTTGCTAATTGACAAGCACTATGTTCTCTTAGCACATTAGACTAAAAATTCCAAACTGGTATTTAGAACAACTTTACATTTGTTCTTTTCAGTACTAAATATCCCTGCCAATTCCCACTAGAGCGGCTTTGCCTGAAAGTATAGAGCCCTTGCTATCCGTGTGTGTTTCAAGGCTTCTCCAAGCTCTCGTTTCTTTTATATATCCAATTTACAGCGTGCCTACCCCTCCAGTCATCTACCCATCAACTCAGAATTTATGAGACAGCATAAATTACAAGAGCGCAGCTATAGAGTTCATATTACCTAATCACAGAATCTGTTCTGCTGTACCCTGGGATGGAAGAAGCCTTTTCTCCTGGAGATCCCAAAATTTGAAGTGTTGTATTAATGTCAACTTCAGATGAATGCTTAATGGAATATTCCATTATTTCTGGAGGTATTAGCGGAGTCTCTCCCTGAGTATCATCAGCTAAGAGGTAGCCTTCAGTTTAAAAAAAATTAAAAATGAACACTTAACAAATCTACATTTACCAAATCGTACTATAAATGTTTTCAGTTCTGATTTATATACATCGCATAAATTGATGTAAAAGTAAATTATAAATGTTAACCTGAAAATTTACTTTCAAGTTGATGAGAAGAAACTCAATTTCTTAGATAATTAACCCTCAAAAATATGGCAAAGGATAAAGGACAAATGTTTTATTCATCAATTTTATAATGCATAATGACATGGAGGCTTTTAAAATTTTAATGATATATTTGGTCAAGTTAATGGGAATTCTGCTAGTATATCAAGAATCTACTGTGCGATGACTTTCCAAAAGTCAAGACTTTTTTTCTTAGTTATGATACAGAAACACTAATGGTACAGTTGTTACGGAAGAAGACCCAAAAGTCAAACTGCCCAGATTTGCATTCTGGCTCCAAAAACTTAATAGCATATGACCATGGGCTTGCTGCTTCTTGTCTTAGCGTTTTCATCTGTTAGATGGGGTAATGACAGTGATGACAGTAACAGCACCAAGCAGTACTGATTCAGTGGGCTCCAATGAGATCTGAAGGAAACATGGTATTCAACAGGCACTGAATACATGACGGCCAGAAGCTTTTTGTGTGTGTGTCTATTGCTCTGCATCAGACAGCAGCTATACCAAGTCTCATTCAATAGCACATATAAACCATTATTTTGTTGTTTGAGATAGGGTCTCACTATACAGCCAAACTGGCCTCAAACTCACAATCTTCCTGCATCAGCCTCCCAAGTGCTGGGATTACAGGCATGTGCCACCATACCTGGCTCTGAATTATTATTTTTAAAACACAAGGCTTCTTTTAGGGCTTTAACTGTTTCACTGGCAACTACATTTTAAAAAGAAAAAAAAAAAAACCCAAAAAAAACAAAAACAAAAATAAAAAAACCCCACTAACCAACCTGTAACTAAAATAAGCCAGTGAATATCTTCATAGAGATCATCAAGCATTTTGTTATCAATGGTGCTTGAACCAGGAGAAGCAAGTAATTGTTGCTGATGTCGTTGCAATTGACCATGGAGTCTTGTCACTCTTTCTTCTAATAAACTGAAAGAAGAAACAATAGTTTCATGAAGTTCAGTATGCAAAGGTCTAGAACAACTGATAGCTTCCATATAACTACACAACATAAATTAAAATGTTAGCACAAAACCACACACAAAAAATTATAGTACACAACTGTTCTTCTCATAGCACTAGAGGAATTGTGATTTGTATTTTGACACAAAACTAAAATAACACTTTACAAACAATCAAGGTTTACAACAGGAATTTGAAACTGGTTATTCCAAGTTTCGACTGATATGGGTCATGTCATTTCTCATACCATGTTTTCCATAATCTTTGCCATTTATGCTGTAGTGCCTGGGCTCCAAATGTATAAGCCAAAGAATGCAATCATGGTATGTTTCTGTCCACCGTCCAGTGTGCTGGGACACAGGGTAGGGGTCTTTAAAGTCTTTAACTTTAAGGTTCTTCAGGGCAATTGTGAATAGAGAATATTTGCTCCATAGGGTTTCTTTGGACTGTGTGTACCTTGTCAGAAGAGGTATACAGTGTTCTGCAGCAATTCTTCCTAACATTCCTACACTGGCTAGTTGATCAGAAAACTGGTCTCGATCATCTTCTTGAAGTTCACTTATTTCTTCTTCCTCACGAGAGGCCACACCATTGGCGGTCTATTGTGGTGAAAGAAGGAAAAACCATGAGAAAGTGCACCACTATGTTCCATAAAGCATGCATGAATATGGGCTTGTGAAACAGCTTCAGCACTGCATGTAAAAAAGAGGAACTGAAAGAGCCAAACTGCAGGTGCAGCTTTCTAGGACTCCTTCCCAACCCTGTCAGCAGCCATCAAAAGTATGAGGACACACTGAAGAGAAGGAAGGAATCACCCCTCTGTATATGATAAACATAGTTAACTGCACACCTACAATCTACCTCCCATATGGGACTGCTACTTGTCACTTAAACAATCTGACAACTTTAAGATTCCTTGGTCTTTGGATACAGGATGTCTTCATTAGCATTAGACACCTGGCAACAGAAGAGGCTAACTGAAAACCTGAGATGGAGGTGATCATAAACAATATCCCATATATAAAGAACTCGTTTAGGAATCAAGATCAAGTATGCTCTCAGCAAATCTTCTAAGGGAGCCCTGCCTAAACTTCTAGTATTATATAATATTTAATGTGATTAAATAGAGCCTATGATGATTTTCCACTCCACCTTGCTTAAAACTTACCAAATTCCTTGTGCCATCTGGAGCAGCAAGGTGGCACTGAATGTAGGAATTGAAAACTTGAACTGCATGTTGAGTGAAAAAGCCTTTATGGAAATGTTTGTCATCCTGGACCAAAGTTAGCCAGGACTCCAGCAATTTATCATATGCTTCCATGTATACCATGTCATCCTTATCAAGCTGCAAGAAAAGAACATTCATAAAACAAGTGTCCAGAGAAATGGGCATTGTAAGCGTCATATAGCAATGCACAAAAAGTTTTTTAGAAGAAAAGTATTTTCAGTTATTAAGCTTTTAGTAGTCTTTCTGAACTCTTTCTAACCTCAACAGAAATCATTCTTTGGCAATTTGGAATTAATGTCTATTTTAGAATAGCTGTTTGGTGTTTTGTGGAATATTTTGCAAATAAAAAGTTATTAACATTCTTTTATAACTAAGAAAATTGCTAGAATAAATAGGAGAAAAAAAGTGTACTGTATCTTATATGTTTCCCCAGTAGCGGGATGAAACCTTGGCCCCCTACTAGGCAAGCACTCTACCAGTGAACTACAGGCTTCAACATTTTTAAGTGTTTCAGGAATTATGAAAAGAGACTGACCTAATTAGCATGAGAACGTCACAAAAGTTCCTTAACAAGAGAGAACTCATTTTATAATTAAAAAATGGACAGGAGGCACACGCCTCTAATCCCAGCACTTCTGGGTTCAGAGCCGGCCTGATCTACATAGTTGAGTTTAGCTGAAAAAAAAAAAACAAAAACAAAAACAGTCAATTCCATATAGTAGGAAAATATTCAGTCTATTCAAGAAATGTAATAGTCAGAGACTCAATCCAAAATACTAGAGAAATATGAAAGGTGTCCCATCACTAGCAACAAGCAAATATTTGCTAGTTTATGAACATAAAAATGAATAATTTCTTCCTTTTGAGAGATTTTTTTTTTTTGCATCAGTTACATTTTCTTCCTATAAAGGAGAGTACAGCAAACTAGGAAAAGGAGTAATAAGAAGCTGAGAGGAAGCTAGGCCTCTCCCTACCTAAACCTGAGCCTCACTCATTCAGAGCCTCTCATCCCATTGGAGTCCATACAACCTGAAAAATATTTCCACTGGCAAGATCACCATACTGCACATACCTTACTACTGTCTTAAAGTATTTAAACTATTCTTAATTTTATAGTCCTATTCTTTCTGGTTAAGCTCCGCCCCCCCCCCCTCCAGGGTCTCTCTATAGCCCTAGCTGACCTGGAACTCACTATCAGACCAGGCTGGCCTTGAACTCACAGAGATCCTCCTGCCTCTGCCTCCCAAGTACTGGGAATAAAGGCATGCACCAGTTGCTCAGCTAAATTCTCATACCAAAACTAACCACTGAGAAATAAAAAAGAAATTTTCAGAGAAATAGATAGGCACATAAATAGAAGGCTACAGATTTATTTGTGGTCTAAAATCTCCCCAGACTAAGCTAATATTTTGCTGAAAGGCCACTGTTCCTTAAAAGCTGCAAAGACCAAGAGGGGATGATCTAGGACTTCATAGCCTAGAAAATGCCAGTGCAACTAGGGAGACACTAACAGGTAACCACAGCATATGGAGTAGGGTGGAGGACAAGGAACACATCCAGATGGCCTCAACAGGATTAGAGAGACATGTCCTTTTAATGGCAGTAAGGATCCACTACAGTGCTTTAGATAACAATGCATGGCATGGTTCTTCAAAAGAAAAACCACACTTCCTGCACTGTGAAGTTAAGACAGTGGCTAGGGCCAGGGAGATGTCAAGTGGCCAGATCAGGTACAGATTTTGGAGGAAGGGCTGGTGGGACACTAATGACCAGAAGTTTGACCTGGGAGAAGAAGAAATCAGGATGGCACCTGAATATTTATTCTGAGCAACTAAGAAAATTCCTAAAACGCTGAGATTGGGTGAGATGACATGTAGAAAAAGGCATCTAAGGGGAATGTTCACGAACTCTCTGATATACATTTGACTGTAGAAGAGTTCAGAGCACCATCAGCATCCAGCTACATAAGTAGTTAAAACTAGAAGCATTCACCTAGAAGAACTCATATAGGTCTCTGAGGATGGCACTGAGGTGGGAAAAACCAGGAGTGCTTAGCATCAAGAAAGCCAACATACAGGGACAACAAGTTGGATGGCCATAGAGACAGCACCCACAGCCAGGTAGAACAAAAAGTTACACAGCCTGGCAGGGCTACACTCTTCTCCAGTTAACTTTTTGTTCTCTTTTTATCCTGCCTCTCTTTGCTACTTTAAAAGATTATTTTATTTAAAATGCTCTCTACATGAGTCATCAGAAGTCTTGTATAAGGGGCATAAAAGGAGATAATAGGGCATGAATATGATCAAAACATATTATATATGTGCATGAAATTGTCAAAGAATAAATTAATTCTCAAAAAAAGAAAGAAAGTCTTAGCCAGAACAAAGTGTCTTGCTATGGCCCACGCTGGCCTCAACTCACACTCCTTTTGCTTCATTGTCCAGAGTGCTGGGATCAAAGGGGTGTGTCTCATGCTGGGCTTAGGCCATCTTCAATACTAGTTCAACTGCTCTGCCCATTAGGTTTTCCCTCTTTCCTAGGAGACTAACTGATCCATGAAGGAGCAACTGTGAAGAGCAGCCATGAAGAATAAGAAAACACGAAAAGTGTGTCAGAATGAAAACTTCTTCACCGTGTCTACTGAACAGGAAAGTCATGTGGTAATTTATGTATAAGAATGTGTGATGTGTCCGGGGTGGTGGCATGCACCTTTAATCCCAGCACTCAGGAGGCAGAGGCAGGGGGATCCAGGCCAATTGTGGCTACAGAGAGACCCTGTCTCAAAAAGCAAAAAAAAGAATGTGTGATGTGGCATTACCTAAAATAGTGCAAACAAGTCAGAGAGTGGAAGTATATACTTGCGATCCTAGCATTCAGGAGGCTGAGGCTGAAGGACTGCAGGTTTCAGACCAGCCTTGGCTACAGTAGGAAATCTTTGTCTCAAAATAACAACCAAAAATGTATGGACGCACTTTCTCCACTGTCTTACATTTTAAAACTACACTAAAATTTTAATTTATTTTTTCCTTAAGGGTCTCATGAAGCCCAGACTGGCCTGGAACTTGCTAAGTAACTAAACTTTTAAACTTCTAATCTTCCTACTTCCACCTACCAGGTGCTAAAAATACAGGCATGTGATTGTGATCTCACCCAAACTGGTGCTGGAGGTGGAACCCATTGCTTCATGCACACTAGGCAAGTCCTCTTACCAACTGAGCGACAGCTCCAAGCCCATGGGAAGGTCTTTACCTCTTGTTAAAAACTAATCTTGTAGAAGTTGGAGAAATGGCTTAGCAGTTAAGAGTACTTGTTGCTCTTGCAAAAAACCAGAGTTCCATTCCCAGCACCCATGTCTAGTGGCTCACAACTGCTTGTAACTCCAACTTCTAGGGATTCAACATCAACATCTGGTTTCCATGGGCACCCATACACAAGTGCACAAACACACATACATATATACAAACAAAAAAATATATATTTTTTTTAAGTTAAATCTTCTAGAAGGCTCTCCTGACTTCCCCATTATAGGGCTCTGTCCTTGATTGCACTGTCTTAAAAAAAACAAAAAACTATAATTTCTAGCCTGGCATGGTGGTGCAGTGGTGCATGCCTTTAATCCCAGCACTTGGGAGGCAGAGGCAAGCAGATCTCTGTGAATTTGAGGCCAGCCTGGTCTACATAGCAAGGTCCAGACCAGCTGGGGCTACAGGGAAGACCCTGTCTCAAAAAGACCAAAAAAAACAAAAAAACAAAAAAAAACCCACCCTAAACAAAATAAAACACCCTATAATTCCTAAAACTGATTAAGGGCATAGGGCATAAGAAATGTTTATTAAACTTCCATAATTAGAATTTTAAAAGGCATTATGCAGTTCAATGTGAATCTAGAAATGCCAAGAAAGACAGTCAATCGATGGTAACATAACTACATGACAAGTGATGAGACTTTAGAGAATTGGTTTGAGGATTGTTTTTCCCCAGAAAGCATATTATTTTCACTATATTAAAACTATAAAACTTTTAATACACAAATTTCTAGAAAAATGTAACTTAATAAATTGGGTCAAAACAAACCTACTTGAATGCTCCTATAACCATTAAAAGTTTTTAAAGCTTTTCCCAAAAGAAAATACCAGTCTTGGGGCTGGAGCGATTACTCAGTGGTTAAGAGCACTGATTGCTCTTCCAGAGGACCCAGGTTTGATTCCCAGCACCCACATGGTGGCTACGAACCATCCTTAACTCCAGCTCCAGGGGAATCTGAAGTCCTCTTCTGACCTCTGCGGCACTGCATGACATGGGTGCACTGACATACATGCAGGCAATACACTCATACACATAAAATAAAAATAATAAAATAAGAAAGTACCAATCTCAATAGCTTTATAGGTGAGACCTATTGAACCAAACCAAAATAAAAAGCAACTAATTATATACAAATTGATCTAGAGAAAACAAGAAGTTGGGGAGCAATAAATAAATCCAAGAATTCATTAAAAAAAAAAAAACAAGATACATCACAATCAAGTTAATGTCAACTCAGACATTCAGGGCAATTTCTAACATTAGAAAAACGCAGAGACTAGAACAATACAAATTGAAAAGATTGAAAAGCAAAAGGGAAATTTTTCATTAGTCACAAATGATAAGAACATCCATAAAGTCCTAAAGACTCTATAAAGACAAATTATCAATGTATACAAATTTCAAAAGATTAACAGTCCAGTATTCAAAAATACCAACTGTATTTTTCTATGCCACCAACGGCCTAAAAAAAAAAAAAAAAAGATTAAGATACTATTTATAACAGTAACATGAATAGAAACTAGTTAAGAAAAACTATGTTCTATTATTGTAAGACAATAAGTAAGACCTTAATTAGCAGAGAAATGTCACATTTATGATAGAAAAGTTAGTTCAGTAGATGTGGTCACTCTTCTATGTTATATATTAAAGTCACAGAATCATCTATGGTGGTTTTCAGGGTGAATGGATATATACTAAATAACTAAAACAGTACTGAAAGGGCCCAAATACACTGTTTAATTTGTTATTAGCAGTAGGAGATGGTTTTACTCATTCAACAGGAACAACAAAAAAAATTTTTATTGCTAAAGATTCACTAAAGCTGGGCACAGTAACGAATGCCTGTGATTCCAGGACTCAAGAGGCCAAGTCAGGAGGACGACAAGTTGAAGGCCGGCCTGAACTATATAGTGAGATACTGTCTTAAAACACTGACTACATTAAGATAAGGAACATTTGTTCATTAAAAGGTATCATGAAGTAAAAATGCAAAGTGATATTCAGTACTGGATCCTAGAATTTAAAAATTTACTGGAAAAATCAGTAAAATAAAAAAATGGCCATAGCTTGATAACTGAATTAATATTAAGGTATTAATTTCTTAGTCTTGATAAAAGAACCGCAATTATGCAAGACGTTATCTGTCATCAGACAAAAGTTGGATAAAAAGTACATAAAAATTCTGCACTATTTTATAATTTTTCTGTAAATTGAAGTTTATTCTTAATTTTAAAAACATACCACAAAGTGAAAGAGCCACAAAACTAGGAGAATAGATTGGCAACAAATATTACCAACAACAACAAAAAATAGGACACAGAACATTAAAAAAACACCTACAAATCAAAAACAGAACAACCCCACAGGAAAAAGTGAAGTGGCTCTGAAGAAAGCATTCCAAAAGAAAGATGGTGAGAACCAGATACTCACATAAATGAAGAAACGGCTAATACCACCACTGGAAAAGAAATTAAAGCTGCACTGTTAAAGTTCTTTTACTTTTATTTAGTGTGTACATGTATGTGCATGTACCTGGCACACATGTCACAGCATGTATGTGGGGGCCAGAGGACAATTTTGTGAAGTTGGTTCTCACCTCCCCCCTTTACATGGGTTCCAGGAATTGAACTTAGGTCACCAGGCTTGTGTGGCAAGTACCTTTACCCACTGCTCCATCACACAGGTCCCTCTTTTATCTTTTTTTCTTTTATTTTTTAAAACAAGATACTGCTGTGTCCAAGCAATCGCCTCACCTTAGCCTCCAGAGTAGCTAGAATTGCAGGCACAGTCTATTGTGTCTGGCTTAAGACTATTTTACACTTGCTCATTTGGCAATAATTGCTGGTGAGGATGTACACATGTACAATCACTTTAGTAAATAATCTGTTCTAGGAGCTGGGGCAATGGTTCAGTGGGTAAGAGTACGGACCTGAGTTTAAATCCCCAGCACCCACATAAAAAAAAGCTGGGTGTGGAGTGGGGGTGGGGAATTTGCTGTTGCCAGCCTAGCTCCAGGTTCAGCAAGCCACTATCTCAAAGGAATGATAGAGCAGTGATGTTGAGTACAACATCCTCCGCTGATCTCCACACACCCACGCACCCATGAACCCTAACAAAACCTGTACAAACCCCAACACACTCTGTTCCATAAAAGTGAACACAGTCAATGACTCAAAACTTCTACTACTGAGCTTATACTTCAGAATAACGCCCCAAAATGTGTACTGGGAAACATGCAAAAGAATGGTTTTTTGCAGCACTGTTTCTAGAGGCAAAAGAAGGAAGCTCAAAGTTGATGTATGGAAAAACAACCTTTGTATAATAGTCACACAATGACATGTCTTACAAAGACAAATAAATACAATTAAAAAGTATAAAGCAAGGGGTTGGAGAGATGGCTCAGTGGTTAAGAGCACTGACTGCTCTTGTAGAGGACCTGAGTTTGGTTCCCAGCATCCACATGGTAGCTAACAACTGTCTGTAACACCATTTCCAAGAGATTTGACGCCCTCTTCTGGCCCCCACAGGCATTGCATGCAAAGGTGCACTTACTACATATAGGCAACACACTCATACACATGAAATGAAAAAAAAAATATTTTTTTTAGAATTTAAAGCAACAGACAAAAAAAAAATCTTGGAACAGGGTCATCTCAGTCACAGGAAACAGCAGGGAAGAGAAAGAGGCATGAGACTAGAGAGGAGTGCACTAGTGATATCAACCAGACACTGGACTGCATGAGCTGGGCTGTGGGTCCCCGTGGCTGCAATGGTTCAGAACTATACATGTGCTGTACATAATAATCATAAGATCATCTACAGTGGTTTTGAAGATACAAAATAGGACATAGATGAGAGTAATGAAGTGAATGTGATCAAAGTATGTTATGTGCACATGTGAAAATACCACAACAAAACCCACTGTTTCACAGTTAACACACACTTGACAGAAAAAACAAAGCCAGTACTAATATGCTAAATCAGTTTTCAACTGTTTATAGCAATGGGTAAGGTGGTTTTATTCCTTCTACAAAAATTTATTAATTGCTAACAGCTAAGCACTGGAATCCTGAAATGAGTAAGATACTTTCTTCCCATAGAAACATCTGTGGCCTGTTTATATACTTAACAAAGCATGTGCTTTGCAGACATCATTTGTTAGGTCTTAACAGTTTGTCTTGCCAAAATAAACAGACTGGCAACAAATCTTAACAGGAACTTAGGAGCAGAACTACAGTCTCAAAAGGGAAAAAAAAAAAAAAAAAACAGAACATTTTTTAAGACCTGGTCGCAGTTTTTAAGTCCATATTTAAGACATGTATCATAGTTTAAGTATGCTTATGCAGAATATAAATAAAATATTTAAAAGTCTTTTTAAAAGATCTCTATTATAAAAGAACTTGAACTTTCAACAATCCCTCTATGAACCCCTGGTATTATACAGAACACAGAATTCCAGGTAGACTACCTAAGTCCCAACCCACTGAACAGCAATTTAAAATAAAGCCTGAGCTTTCAAAAAAAAAAAAAACAAAAAAAAAAAAAACACTTCTGGATACCAATAAAGTAACTCATCAGGCAAAGTGTGAGAAATTTGGTTGATGACAATTGGCAACTGGATCTTCCAGTCTAATCCCAGAGAAGTGAAACCTAAGCTAGTGCTTTTTCATAATACCTTGGCCCTGTTCCATGGCCACTCTGGCTCAAACCCAGCAACCCTGCCAGCAGCCTGGCCAGCAACATGTGCACAGATGACTAAGGAGACCAAGCTAGACACTATGTGCTCATGCTCTGAGCATTGTCAGGCCTACTGCCAGAAGGGCTTTGGAGAGGGGCTTAGAGCTTATGGGACTACTTGACCCCACTTTACTCCATTTGAAAATGGAGAGGAGAGAAAGTAATCAAAATACAATTATCGGCACTTCTCTCTCAGTGTTTTAGCAACCTCAAAGTGTAGAAAGCTGTGAATGTGCAGTGCTTCAAACACAGAAGAAATAAAAAGGGCATATATGCTTTGATAATTATGAATATACAGTTCCAAAAACAGTGATACACTTTTTGTGAAATGCTCTTGGTGAACCTTTAGAAACAATACTTTCAGTATAGGAACCTGCTCTGGCCCCTAACAATTAATTTCAGGCATTAACATCACTGCATGATTCCAAGTATAAGAGGGCTTTCTGTTGTAGCATGCAGGATTCACAGCTGGACAAGGTTGAGGATTACTTTTCTCTCCAGGTGGCATGCATAGCACCTTCTAGCACTAGGAAAGCTAGTCAGTAGAGATGAAGTCTTGAAGTCAGCACCAGCTTGATTTTTTTTCCTGTTTGTTCTACAGCTTATGTATGTCATGTCTTCAGTCTGGCAAGATAGGCCCACCAGTGCAATAGTGGCACCGAAGTTATGGAAGTAACCAACCACTTTCTGATTGGATTTAAGATCCACTTCACAAGATGGCCTATACCCAACACTGATATCAGGCCTAGGAACCTGAGACTAGACAGGTCACAGGCCATAAGAGAAAGCCTATTACTATTATACTGCTAAATAGACACAGTATTAAACTGACTCCTAATGATTTATTGTTATGCCTATATATTAATGCATCTCTCAATTCTTACCAGAGAAGCTTCCTCATTCAACAGATGGTGATTAACCCAGATACCCAGAACTAGCCAACATGAAAGAAATAAGAGATAGCAGAGTCTTATCTCTGAATAGGACACCTATATCAAACTTCTACCTCCCAAGGCTCAGAGATCACTGCAGAAGAGGAGGAAGAATGATTAACGGAGGTGTGGGTAAGAAACTCCAACCCTAGCAGAGAAAATAATGGCAGCCAAAGGCTGTTGGGAGAAGAGTTGATTCTCTTTAAGGGTGGAAATGTTAGCCTGGCTCCAGGGATGGGCCCACACCAAAAGGCATTTGGGGGACATAAATTTGACTTGATAGGCCTTAATATACATAGCAGAGTACATGAAATTGGGTGGGGAGTATTAAGGGAGGTATGCAGATTGGGGGGGGGGGCGGTCCTGAATATGACCAAAACACATTGTATAAAATTTGCAAAAATCAAATAAAAATTTTTTAAAAAAGAAAAAAAGTTAGAATATTCCGGGGAAGGCAAAATTATGAGGACAAAGATCAGTTGGGGCTGCGTGTGGTCACATAGGCTTTTAAACCCAGCACTGGGGAGACAGAGGCAGATAAATCTCTGTGAGTTCTGGGCTAGTCTGGTCTATATAGTGAGTTCTAAGCCAGCCAGGGCTACATAGTGAAACTCTGTCTCAAGTAAGTAAATAAACAACAAAAAACCCATAGTGGTTACCATAGTCTAGTGTGGGAAGAGTAGAGAAAGATGAACAGGTGGTGCACACAGAATTTTGAGGTCAGGCTAAACTACTTTATGGTTCTGTAAGGCAAGATACGCCATTATGCATTTGTCCAAACACACAGAATTTCTACCATAGAGCCCTCATAGAGCCCATGGACTCTGGGTGATGATGGTATGTCAATGCAGGTGTATCAATAGTGTACACGTATGTACACTGCATGTACCACCCCAGTATAGGCTTGATGGGACAGGTATGTGATAAGGAAATTGTGTGCATGAAGAGATAGGAGAACATTTGGTGTTTTCACTAAATTTACTGTGAACCTAGAGCTTCATCAAATATAGTCTTTATATTTCTACCTATTTACAAAAATCTAATGTCAAATATTATGAAAGTATACAAATAAATCTCATACTAAGGTAGTATGGTGGTTTGAATGAGAATGTCTCACATAGGCTTCAAGTATTTGGACATTTTGTCCCCCGTTGGTAGTACTGTTTTCAGATGTTTTAGGAGGCGCAGCATTGCTAGAGGAAGTATGTCACTGGGGGTGGGCTTAGAGAGCTCTTAAGCCTTGCCAGATTTCCAGTTGCTCTGTGCTTCCTGTGCCTGCTTGAAGATGTTAAGTGCCCGGCTTTCTGCTCCAGCTGCCCTGCCACCATGCCTCCCCTGCCATTATGGATCCTTACCCCTGGAACTGTAAGCTCAAATAAACTCTTTCTTTTATAAGCGGTCTTGGTCATGGTGTTTTATCACAGCAACAGAAAAGTAACTAATACAAGTAGTTACAAATTTGGTTATTATGCTGCAAACAGCTCTACCTCCATCCCTAATAGAAATCTATCACCCTATGTTTCTTCCTCTTCAAAGAGCAAATAACCAATACAACTTCAATTTTTTCCATGAAATCAGAAAGCACTTTATCACCAAATTTTTTCTTCACCCATTTTCATAGTAATAGAGATCAAACCCAGGGCCTCACACATGTCAGACAAGTGCCCCAAATTATTTTTGTACGCAAATGAGGTTGACAGACATAAAAATATCTAATGAGATGGGTGTGAACAATTAATGTTACCAAAATTTTTATTTCTAAAGAAAGGGACTTCTAAGGAATGCCCCAGCTTTACTCAACTCTAGAATTACCTGTTTCCAGCCTGGAAAAACTTTGAGAATAGAAACAAATTCAACCACCCCAGATGACAGAAGGTGGGATAAAGTACCATGCACATTAGCTAGGATGCTCACTAGTGGTGTCTAGTTGTAGACATGATGGAGGGATCCCTTGGAACAAAAACTTGCTTCCAGTAATAAGGAGGTGATCTCTCTCTCTCTCTCTCTCTCTCTCTCTCCCCCCGCCCCACCCCCATAGGTAAGTGTAAGTGAGGGGAAAAGGCTCTATTAATACACTATTTCTTTGCTGTATAGTCTCAACTGGTCTCAGACTCATCCTGTTGCCTCAGCCCCTGGGGTGCTAGGACTACTGGCATGAGCCATTATGCTAGTCTTTTTGTTGTTGTTGTTATTCTTTTTGAGACAGGGTCTCCCTCCTATAGCCACAGCTGGCCTGGATCTGGCCTTGAACTCACAGATTCACCTGCCTCTGCCTCCCGAGTTCTGGGATTAAAGGTGTGCGCCACCATGCTCGCACATACAAGTTCTTCTATCTAGTGGTTGATACAGAGCTACTTCCTCTATATTATTCTTTATACTTGAATAGGGCAAAATGTCTACTTTATGTAAATATTTCAGTGTTTAAAACTGATAGGTACTAGCACAGCCTCATGCTCAATGACACATCACAGCACAACACTAACAAGGACATATAAAAGATCAAAGGCTCAAAGAACCGTATTTGTTTATGTGGTTATTCATCTGCTGGATTCAGATTCTTTTCTAATGTGTAACCCTTAAGGTAAACATGGCAATACTTGAAAGAAAAAGTGATAAGGAGAACTTCATGAATGCTCTATTTAGGAAAGAATTTAGAAGTATTTGAATGTCAAAAGACAAAAGAAACTAATCCATTATCTAGTTGTATTTTAATCCTTAAAGCACAGAAGCAATTTAACTTCAGAGTACCTATGCAGCTGACAAGATTTCTGGCTTCTGAAATCCCCCAAGAGAAATTGATTTAGTACACAAGAATTGCAGCTGTTACCAAAATCCTATAGATAGATCACTTGGAGTGGGGAAGATAGGCAACCCTCAAAAACCATCAAGAAGCCAAACTATAATTAATACAAGGTGTTTTAATGTTGTCTCCTGTATTAACCAGGATATTTTTTCCTTTTGAAATTATTTATGGAATTACAAATTCTTAGTGCAAAGGAATTTAGACATACAGGACACCATGCCTGGCATATGGCAGGGGTCCAATAGGGCAAACATGTTGGGGACTCCATGGCTTTCATGAGGGTGAAGGAGATCTTCCCTACTTCACTCTAGTGTTCACTTTTGAACTCTGGGTCCACTGAATATGTTTATGTCTAAGATTAGCATTACAAACAAATCTTCGGAAACAGCAGTTAGATAGCAAATAATTTTACTCTAAAGTAGCAATATTTTAAGAATTGCTAGATTTCCAGAATTCTGTTCAGGCTTAAAATACTGATTTAAACCATCAAAACTGATTCACATCCAAGTCACAAAACACTGCATAGTAAAATTATCCAACCTGAGTTATATAAAACAAATAATTCTTAAAACACTTCTTTTAGGGGCTGGAGAGATGGCTCAGCAGTTAAGAGCATTGACTGCTCTTGCAGAGGACCGGGGTTTGATTCCCAGCACCCACATGGGGGCTATGAACCATCCTTAACTCCAGTTCCAGGGGAATCCAACGCCCTCTTCTGACCTCCGCAGCACTGCACAACATGGGTTTACTCACATACATGCAATACACTCATACACAAAAATATATATTTTTAAAATTTCCTTTAAAAAAAAAACTTCTTTCAAAGCTGGGTGTGGTTGCACACACCTTTAATCCTAGCACTTGGGAGGCAGAGGCAGGTGGCTCTCTGTGAGTTCCAGGGCAGCCAGCCTGGTCTACATAGAGTGCCAGGAATAAAAATAACATATTTAAGATGGAATAGTAACCAGTTTTCTTCCAAATATTCTTGTAGAACTAAAGTTATTATTATTATTAAAAGGAAGCATTCTTCCAACATGCAAGGCTTAAAAAATACTTATGTATCTCAATCCAGTTTTTCTTGCAATCTAGAGAAATGCAAGCATGTCAAGTGAGCAGGGGCTAGCCAGTAACCGGCTCTCTACAGTGTCAGTGTGCTCTTTACCAGCTACCAGAAACAAAGGGCAGGGAGGTTGGCAGGGTAACTCAATCTACTATCCTTTCATAACAAAAGGTCAAGTTGTACAACATAGCTAAATGCACCAATACCACCATCTAAACAATCGTTCTTGTTTTTCTTCCTATCACTGATACACCCCAAAATATCTGTTCTCTACTCTTTAGTCTGTAATTTGGCTTCAATGTAGTATTCCTTTTCACCACATCTTTGAACAAAATAATCACCCGTGAACAGGATGAGCCAGATTTTAAATAAAAAAATCAATGTGCTCTTGCCTCCTTTAAATGCTCTCACTCAGTTGACAAATCACAAAATTATTTTACTGCATGGCACTCTACCATGAGGGGTTCCTTATAGTTTTATCAAGTGTTTTTTTTTACCACCCTATCACCATATCCCCCCTTATAAAGAAGCATATATACACCAAAATACAGGTATAAAGCATACCAGTCTGCCATGACAATTATTCTGTTCACATGAATCAACATGTTGCACAGCCTCTTTGATGTCTATTTGTGGCCTGAACTCAAAACTTTTTACTGACAAAAGAGACCAAGGACCAAACTAGAGTACAGAATTTAAGCCACATTTTCTCAAATTTCATTAAACAAACTTAAATGATTATACTTCATGATTATATTTCATAATATAGTTGATATGTTAATATGAACAATAAGTACTGGGATTTTAATCTTCAAGACAATACTGTTCCATCTCGGTCCAGCAACACATAATTTGATTTTGAGGGTGGTATAATGAAAAAATTATTGGCTTCAGGCAGCTTCAAGAAATACCAAGAAACTTTAACAGTCACAGGGCAACTGGTGGAAGACTGTATTGCTCTTTAGGCTCCCAGTTCACAGCTTGTCAAGGAACAGCCACAAACAGTATTTTTAACATATAGAGGCAAGATCACATTTAAAAGACATATTCCTATCACAAAATTTTCTTCCCATGAAGATGTTCTTTCCACTGTTTGCTAGAGCAATATAGTCATCATCAAAGACAATCACACAGGAAGAAAATCTATTATGTGTTCCTAAATAAATACAGTTCTGAAAAAAATAAATTAATAACAAAAATTTTAAAAACTCTTATATGGAAAAAATAAATACTATCTTACAAGGAAAAGAAACTCAATCAGAAATTTTTTTTTCTTTTTTAGAGGCAAGGGTATGTAGACCAGGACAGCCTCAAACAGGTTCTTTCATAGAAAACTTCAGAAGGGAGCTCTGTTATCCCAGCACTTGAAGGTAGAGACAGGACGATTGGGGGGAGGGGGGAACACAACCACAGAGACAGAGACACACACAAACACACACTGGGCTACACAGCCAGACCCTGTCTCAAAATTCATCCCACTCCACTGCAAAAAAATTTAAAAATCAGAAGGAACTGTCAGCCTGACTCTGCCAAGGAGGAAACACTGAGAGATGCGAAGCTGCCCAGGAGTCTGTGTAATGATCACTCAGCCATAGACTGGTGTGTCTCTCCAAAGGCACAATTGCTCCACACCATGCTGATTCCCATGCTGCTTATTTAAATGTTTAATTTTTAAAAATTTCCTTAAAAGATCAGTTCTTTCCCAACTCAGGACAACAGCTATACATTACAAACTAATACTGCAATTATCGGGTAACCAAGAAAACAAGATTACATAAGAGGGTTCAATCTGGCTTGGCTGGATTTGTTCATAATCTTCTGGTATTAGCTGCATACACCCCAGTACATAGAAGACATAAATAAGTAAGGTTGAATTGACATTTAGGGGCATCTGTTTAGTCTTCATATAAATCATTATACATGACACTATACATCAACCTCTGCAGGCCTCCCCAGTGTGATCCCCACAATGAATGCAAAGCTTCAGACAACTTGCTTTACTTTGTCGAATAAAAGGCAACTAGTTGTCTTAAAATGAATTGTTAAATATAAACTGATAAATGGAAAGAAATGAATTAAAAGACTAAAACAGCTATTTTCTTAAATGAAACCTATTGGGTAGATCCTAACTTGGAGCATAGCATGCCTTCTTGTGAAGCAAGCACCAGAAACATCTGCTTCTCCAGGAGGTGTATCTAACTTCTTATATTCCAACACTCTTATGCTGAATCTTGACAAAAAGTCCATTAAGTGGTCAGTCTCCTAGTCAAAATAAATAAACCATGAATATAAAATTTTCAAATCAACATTATTATATATCTTCCAGAAAGTCTATTAAAATATTAGGAACACTAACTACAAACAGAAACTAAAAGGTACCTGTATTAAATGGATGATCAACACACTAAATCTTTAATCCACCTTGCTTAAAAGAGAAAAATCAAGAAGGAGACCATAACAAAGCCCTGTTCTGTGAAATCCCACAAGCTTAGAGTCTGTGTGTATGGAAGGAGCTTGACTAAAGCTGAAGCACTGAACTTCAATATGAACTTTCATGTTTAGAACATAAATTACCCTCCTACGAAATGCAAATTCCACATACAGTGTCTATAAACTTCCACTCCTCCACTACGAAACATTTTTCCATCACATAAATCCCAGAAGCTTGACCTATCTTCTCATCAGATCCCAGAAGTACCTAATTATATAAACACAATCATTCCTGGATTCCTGATTCTTGGAACACTCTGGAAAAGCTACCAAAAAACTAGTCAAATTGTCAGAGTAAAACACAAATGCAGGATTTAACATGAAATTTTAACAGATATCGACAGTGTTTTCACTTTTACAATCTTTTTAAAGAATCCACATTTTAATTTATAGAGAAAAATCTATTTCAACAAGTAACTATTTTATAGAGAAAAATCACAGTAACTACTACAAAAAGTAGTTGTGCTGTCAAGGTTTTAGCACATAGTTCCTAAATTCAAATATAAAATCTGGAAAGCATCTGAAAATTTGTACCAGAAAAAAATTAAAAAATCAGTATCATCAGTCTTAAATTTAATGTAAATTAGTCTATCAAAATATACTATTAAACCATGTTACCAAAAAAATTAGAGCAACTGTCTAATCAAAATAAACATGGCTACAATGATTATAACTGAATTGTTACATAATTTCCAAGTCCAAATAAAAAAATCAAAATAAACATAAAAATCTAATTATACAGAATCACACCATATACCATGAAGTTATTCAGCAGTACTCTGTAACCTTGCTAAACACTGTTAACTTGGTTTTCAACATAATTTTGGATTTTTAACAGAAGCATTTAATTCTAATTATCTTAAAATTACAATTTCATGAATAATTTAAATCCACAAAAATTTAAAGGCCATGTTTCCACATACACTGCCACTAATTTACATATATAAACAAAAATGTAATTTTAACAATAGCTACTAGCAACCGCTTACTTAAAATAATTATGGCAGCACAAATCTCCATAAGAAAAACAGGCAGGGATTTATTTTAGAGCAGTCACTCACCACTTCTTCCAATGCAGCACTTCGCCCAAAAGAACAAGTGAGGTGTGTGAGGCAGTTAACAAAGGAGGAGAAAAGTTCACTGGGAATGGCAGTTAAAACATTTCGAGGGAACACAGTTATCAGATTGCTGATAATGCTGGAGATTCCCACAGCTTCAGAATCTTCTATTTCAATTCTACAAATCAAGTAATGAGGATTAATTAGTAGAAGATAAGCTACATTTACAAACATAAAAAATATCACTACTCATTTTTAAAGGCATCTTTCTATATTAGTTTCAAATCAGCCATACAACTCTACTTAAAAACATAGAACAAGGAACAGCCAAAATTTTTAGTTTCTTTATTTTCCCCACTCTAAATACAAGGAGAAAAATGAAAGATTCCCTCTCCTGTTAGAAAGGGCAAGCATACCTACCCATTGATAGTGTTCAGTAATCCCTCAATGAAGTGTGCTAGATAATCAACCTGGGATCCTTCATCGGGAAAGATGGGTCCGTGCAGAGAAGCTAACTGGGCAAGGCACTGCAGAGAATCTTGTGCCATATCTGAATCTTCTCTGATTTTTCGATGTACCTGTTAGAAAGAATTACTAATCCATAAAAATAAATTCTTCTTTTGTAGGGGTCACGTGTGTACCATGCCGAATGAGGTAAGAGAAAAATTCACTGTAGCTGGTCATTTCTAGAAAATTAATTCCTCAGTTAAACTAAACTTGAAAATTATCTTTCAGTTCAGTTGACATTACAGGCCATGATTTTAAGCATTTTCGTTAATTTTTAGCTGAGAGTCACCTACATTTTGAAAATTGAACTGTCTCCAGCATATTATGACAAAGACAGAAAACAGATGCTAGCCAGTCAGACATACTGCTTCTGCTAAAAACAGCAACGACGACAGTCATCTGTATTATGCTAACTATGCCTCGCTACAGCTTCTGGCTAAAGTTAGCAGACAAGTTCAATCAGAGTATATGGATGCTGTCTTTGTGGAAGTAAACAGTTGCACACTTAGAAAACCAATAAATATACCACTCACCCCTAGACATTCTTTCATTCAACTCAACCAACCTCAAAGCATATGCTTAAATTCTGAGACTATGTAATAGGCTTGAATCTCATTTTGTCCTTCGCCATTGCTATTACTGCTAAACATTTTTTTTAAGTTTTATTAAAGTAGACCAATCCATTTAAAAGTCTAACTAGATTTAATTTCAGTGATACAATACTGATATGAAACAGCTGGAAAATCATGTTTTATATAACAAAAAAGCTCCCAGAATATTACTCCTTAACTTCAGCACTAACATTTTCAGATATTTCAGGTTTTATTTCTATGACTTGACATAATTAAAACAGACAAGGAAAACTCAGGAAGAAATCATAAGGTGATTATTCATCTTCAGGCACAAAACTGGCTAGCGATTTTCTACTTCCCACAGGAATTTAAACTGAAGTACTTCTAGCTTCCTCTTTCCAACACAGAGCTCTCGGCTTTGTAAAGACTGCTCAGTGGTGAACATCTATTCTCTATTTGTTTCAGGTGATAGTCACTTTGACTCTGTAAATCATTAATAAATTACTTGACATTAAAATGTTTCTTGTATTTACTAATACAATATTGCCCACAATGAACATAACAAATCCTTGTTCTCTGACTTCATTAATCTTTAACCTTTCAGCTTATTTTATTTATTTTTGTTTTTTAAATGTATATGGGTATTTTGCCTGCATGTATGTCACATGTGTGCAGTACCCACAAAAACAAGAAGAGGGTGTTGGAACCTCTGGAACTGGAGTTACAGATGGCTATTAGCCACCATGTGGGTGACAGAAACTGAACTCAGGTCCTCTGCAAGAGTAGCCAGTGCCCTTTATTGTTGGGCCAGCTCTCCAGCCCCATCCCTAAGCTTAAGGTCTAAGTCAAATAATTTAAAACATGTAATAGTTCTAAAAATTACAGTTCACTGATTTATTAATATGCTTAAAATATGTTACACTCTTTGGTCTAGAACAAGAGTTGGCAAACCACAACTTATGGGTTAAAACTGGCTTTCTGCCAGAATCTGCATAGACGCTGAGGCAAGAAAGGCCTTTTCATGGTTAAGTGGTTGGGGGGGCGGGGTCAAGAGAGTTATACAAAATCCCATTTTTAATGTCCATCAGTCAAGTTTTACTGGGATACCAGTCTTGCTTATTTTTATTTAGGGATCCTCCTCACTACAAGGACATAGTTAAGTATGACCATAAAATATGCAGAGGCTGGGGGCCGGAGAGATTGGCTCAGCAGTTCAGAACACTGGCTGTTCTTGCAGAAGACCCAGGTTCAAATCCCAGCACCCACATGGCAGCTAACAACTGCCCGTAACTCCAGTTCCAGGGGACCTGACAGTCTCTTCTGTCCTCCGCAGGCATTGCACAACACGGGTGCACTTACCTACAATGCAGGCAATACACACATACGCATAAAATGAAAATAATAAATAAAATATTAAAAAAAATATGCAGCAGCTAAAATACTCACTGATAGCACTTAGAGTTTACCAATCCCTAGTCTGGAATAAAAACACTTTTCAGTCTATATACCAATGTATTTTAAGCTTTATATAGTAAATTCAAAGTACAATACACAAAATCAGGTTTGTATAATGTCTTATATATTCTTGAACACATTCTTTTAAGCTCTTTATCTTAAAAACATAAACCTGTGTCCTCATGCTTTGAATCTTGATCAACACTTCACTGAGTTGACTAGCCCATATTCTACCACCACATATAATATAGTGTGGGACAAGAAATTCTTCACACAGTCTGTTCTACGCAGGAGACAGATCACTGCACATCCTGGGCCGGAAGTGAAGAAACAAAAGAAAGAATGCCCCTAAAGAATGCTAATGCTGACAATATAAAATAAAGACCCAAGTTAGCAAGAAGACAGATTCTGATGAAAAAATGTTAAATTTTCATTCGGTGCCTGTGGGCCAATCATGGGCCATTCATCAGTTCTTGATATAATTTTCTGAAGCATCCAGTAAGCACTTGGATTATGAGGCTTGGAGAGTGTGGAGTGCCCCGTGCTAAATACAGACTGAAAAGTCATAGGTGAAGTGGTGCCTGACGTGCTACGTGTGGAGAAGACAGCTCTAGGAAAGTGGATACAGTCAGCAAAGCAGGGGGCTAAGATAGGAATGCCAATGTTCATCAAAGTGCAAAGACCATAAGCATGACCAGGAAGATTATGTCAAAAAAAGAGGAGGGAAATATAATGAGAATCCTTTTTCTCAAGACTTTACGGAAGAAAAAAAAAAAATCAACAACTTTATAAACTTCTGAGGGACAGAAAAATAATTTCAAATTTCAGGTATAATCAACAAATTTATCTTAATCTCATGTGATTCTGTATTATATCTACTGAAATCTGAAATAGTGATTGCTAATGGAAAGATTAAATTTGGTAATGGATTCATTAGGAAAGTAAACTTAACAAAAACTGAGTTAAATAGATTAATCATTATGATTTCTGTAACACATAAAATACACAAACTAAAATAATAAAATAAAAATTGTTTATAAATTGCTTAAATATAAACAGCTAGACCCATAAACTATTAAAATAATTAAGTACAGAAGGGTTAACTTCTGAATTGAGAATTATTTGCATGCGGTAGTTTACAGCTGACAGGAGCAGCTGTCTGACTTGTCTAGACAGCTGTTCCCATCTGGTGTAGTTGTTTCCAGTTCTGCCAGCAAGTTTTTCACCTTTTCAAAAATTGCTAGAGTGGGCCCCACTTTCAGTAGAATGAATGATACAAAGAATTGAACTTGTACTCATAACAAAACAATTTCCATCAGGTGAGGTAGGCCACAAAGTTTTTAAAATTTAGTTGCAATTACTCTCTGATCTTGTTTATGTTTTTAGATTTTTCTCTGGTTTAAAAAGTAAAATATAAAGGGATAAATACTCAAACTCAACATCTTCACAGAAAATATCTTTTATGAGAGGTACAGATTGAGACTCAGTGGTACAGTGATCCTGGGTTCAGTTACAAAAGGAAGGCTGCTGGAAGGCTTGTGTGTATTTCAAAACACATGAAAAGGTAAGGAACTACATGGCTGAAGTTAAGGAAAATTGCTTTATTTTTTTCATCAGTGTTTACCTGAATTTACTGATAGTTATTTTGTATAAACTATTAATCTAACAGCTTAACCATTCTGATACTACAAATTAGTACCCAATACACACAGTTATTTAATTCTAAAACTCACTGGCAAATGTGGTAATATACTGCTTACGTCTTATAAAACACTAAGAGGTCTGTTTAAAGTTATATTGAAATGTTTAAAATAAATTGCATTTAAATGATATTAACTTAGCTCAGGTCTTATAAAAGTATGCCATGAAGCTGGAGAGATGGCTCAGTGGTTAAGAGAACTGGCTGCTCTTGTAGCGAACCCAGGTTCAGTTTCCAGTACCCACATGGTGGCTGACAATCATCTATAACTCTAGTTCCAGGGGATCCAATGCCCACTTCTCACCTCTGCAGGCACTGCACGACACAGGTGCACTTACATACATGCAGGTAATACATTCATGCACATAAAATAAAAATAATAAAATATGTATTTTTTTAAAGTATATCAAGGTAGGGAAGCAGTTCTCAAAATATAGGCCAGAGATTACTAAAACTTCCTAAGATACTGCAGACTGTCAATGAGGCAAACTGTTTTCCCACTAAGGTCTCTCTCTTTCTTGCTGTCATGCATGCATGCAGTTAGGTTTCCCTGAGGCCACATGATTTAAAATTCTGAGTGCATGGAAAAGAGACAGGAGAATCCAGTTGCACTCTATTAAACCAGACATCAGAGAGATTTGCAAAAATGTAAAGCAAACAAAATCAAAACCCAGTTAATACTATTTTCACTAAACTTATTTTCAAAAGTATTTCCTCATTAAAGGATTTTGTGGGGCTATGTAAAGGTTTCTTACTAATTATTTTTGTGATAATAAATTATTTTTTTTAAATTCTCAGTCCAAATTTTTCAGTGTTCAATTCTACTGAACATATTATAAAAAGCTAAAAAGACCAAAACCCATGCTATTACCAGATTCCCCAATCTCTTCTTTCTTTACTTCTATTAGTTTGAATTTTCACTAGGACAACTAATAACAGCTACATAACCCACATAAACAAAAGCTAGTATGGGTTCTAAATTTTAAGAGCTTGGTAAGGGGATCCTAAGATTATAAAGTCTAAGAAGTTTTGCTGTAGGATCTAAGCCCCTCAAAATCAAACAGTAGTTTTTGTATAATGGAAAGAACTTTGTTATATAATTTCTGCTTAAGCAGGTAAGTTGGTAAGAAGAGAAGCCTAGAGTAAAGAAAAGCAATCTGACCTATTTTACTTAAGAAAAACGTAAAGGCATGGCATGGACCGTGCTACCAGAGATGAAGATTAAGACTTACTGTGAAGAAAAGCTCCATAACTCTGCTGTCCAGAAGAGTCTCCCGCCAGGACTCTGTTGGCTTCAACAGCACATTTTGTGAGGATTCAAACATAGCTATATAATGTCTGCCCAGTTATCTGGTGTCAAGGTCAACAACAATAACATTCTTACTTTTTCTAAAGTATAAGTATACCCTAAATATAACAGGAGCCTGTCAGAAAGAATGCAATGGAAACAGTTTAAGCCTCTTCACATATGCTACATAATTCATGCATGAAGCTAAGGCATAAAAGGCATTAAGTGCTGAAAACAAGAATGCTACAGGAATGTATGATTACAATTTCAGTCATTATGCGTGTCAGGATGTAGGGATATGAAGACTTTGATAATCAGAGATTTAATAGTGGCAAGAGAAGAAAAAATACAACTTACAAAATAGATACCAGGAAATTAAAAAAATCAGTTTCTGCAATTTGCCCCAACACTTCCACCAATACCTTAAACTTCTAAAATCACATATGTAAAATGTGTCTCATATATGGAAAAACAGTAGTTTTCCAAAGCAAATAAATTCACTGGAAAACAAAAAAAAGAAATGAAGAGTAACTGCACATCACATTGCAAAAGAAAATCTGAGCTCACAGTATTCCCAATACCAAGTCAAAACAAAGAATTAAGCCATTGACAGAAAACTTCTTAGATGCTTATTTAAAATTCCCACAAACCCTCAGGAAGAGAGACATGAATTTCTATGACTCACTGGCCAGCCAGCTCAGCCTACTTGATGAGGTCCAGGCCAATGAGAGACCCTGTCTCAAAACCAAGGTGATTGCTCCTGAGAATGACATCTGAGGCTGTCCTTTGGCCCCCACACACTTGTACACACACCACTTCACATACACAAAACAAATAAATATCCCATAGACTCAAGCAGTTTATAAGGTATTGAGGTATTCAATGTCAAATATACGTCAAATGGCATAAAGTTCTGTTGTAAATAAAGTAGCCAGCATATACATGCCTGGGCATTTATAAATGCAATTTACTCAATGGTACTGTCATTGTAACAGAGGCTTTAAAAAATGAGAAGGCTGCTGGGCATGGTGGCACATACCTTTAATTCCAGCACTTGGGAGGCAGAGGCAAGCAAATCTCTGTGAGTTCAAGGCTAGCCTGGTCTACATAATGAGTTCCAGGACAGCTGGAGCTACAGGGAGACCCTGCCTCAAAAAAAAAAAAAAAACCCACACAACAACAACAACAAAAAAACGCTGCTTGGACAAAGAGGTAGTTCTGCTCTTTCCATTGTGAATCAAAGTCTAGTTCAAATATGCCAACTACACAATATTGACATCTATTCAATAAGAAATTATAATACAGTCATTTAAGATGATACTCTGTCAAAATTCGGCATGAATTCAAACACCATAACTTCCTTAATCCCATGCATTTAGAGAGAAATTATTATTTGTAGGGAAAAATTAAAAGCCGTACTAATGCTTTGGCAACTTTTTTTATTTTTATTTTTTTGTCTTTTTGAACCACGGAAACCATTTTTTAAAAAACATGATTGCCGGTAACAAAGTTAGTACTTTGTCTCTGAAGAATAAGGAGGGGCACTATGTTGCCATAAGAAAGGAAGTCACGTCTTCTTTCTGAAGTCAGTCCCTAAATTCCTGCAACTCTATCATTTGACTAACAAAAGTGAAACCCAAAATAGGCTCATTTCGTGATTTCTCTCTTCCTTTTTCTGCCCCCTTGTGGACAAAGAGTTGAGACCACAAATAAGGTAAGCCTGAATTGTACAAAGGAGAAAAATGAGCCAACAAAAACCAAGAGTTACCAATGGAAAGTGAATTCATTTCCTCACAAGGTGCTCACTATACTCAATACAATACACTGGCTGAAACTAGGTCATGTTGGAGAATGACAGTCTCATCTTTTAGAGAAAGAAACTCAAAGATTTATTGATATTGATAAGATTTATCTGATATTTAACATTTGTTTCAAAAATAAGTCTAGGGCTAGGAGAGCACAGATAAAGACTTGCTGTGAATTCATAGCTATCCCCTTCTGTGTATCTTTGAAAGTCACAATAAAGCAGGTAAGGGTTCTTCAGTGTACAGAAATAGATCACCTAGGTAAAGTAATCAAGTCTCTAAGCATCATGAAAATAGAAAACAATTCCATTTATCCTTTTCTAGTTTTAGGGCAATTTGTTGAAAAGGTAAGTTTTTATTACATAAAAAGTGCAATAAAACATACAGCTATATTAAACAGTGTGTTGAGCAAAAATGCATAAAGTATAATAATCTAGTTCCATTCATACGACTTTACAATCTAGAACTAAAATAGTTCTAAACTGGGCCAGGATTGTTTACACAGGCCTGTAATCCCAACACTTAGGCTAAAGCAGGGGAAACACAAATAAGAAGTCAGTGCGGGCTACATAGCAGGACCTTAGAAGAAAAGGAAGGGGAAGAGGCATGCACTTCAGGTGCTGCGACTACAGTGGGAAGTTAAGTCCTCTATGAATTCTAAAGAGGCAAGCACAGAACTGCAGAACTGCAGAAGCAAAGACAGTGGTATTCATGGCTTTTACTAGGTTCCAAAACATAGAACAGCTTTCTGCAAATGAATGAAGCAAATGAAAAAGGGTCTGCAGCACTCAAACTGGACAGACAATTCCAAAGTTCAATGTGCTGTTTGGTACGATGACCTTGAAGATTAATTCCATCTTTCAGTCAACATCAAAATGTCATTATCAATACAAATTTTTCCTAATAAAAATGTAGCTGTAGTAGATTTTTAGAATAACTTCCAACTGCAACTACAAATAATATCCAGTCTACCAAAAGAACATGCAACTATTCCCAAACACATTGCGTTGAAAGCTATTCTGAAAAGAAACACATGTATTAGTTATCAGATTGTATCATGAAACTGTAGAGCTGTTGGACAAGAAACAGGGTGGGTATCATGTGGGAAAGAGGTTCACTGTTTTATCATTCAGCATTTAACATGACCTGAAACGTAATATGCACGGTACAGAGATTACTTTTCATTTAAAAAACATCACATTATGAGGAAAACAGTTATATAGAGATCTAGACCATATTAGTAGATTCAAAATAGTGTAAATAACTAAGGTAATTCCAATTTTTCTTATTTTTTGTCTTTTGAGACAGAGTCTCCCTATAGCACAAGCTGGCCTGGAACTCACTATGTAGACCAGGCTGCGCTTGAACTCAGAGATCCGCCTACCTCTGCCTCCTGAGTGCTGGGATTAAAGGCATGCGCTACCACTCCCAGCTGGTAGTTCCAATTTTTTAAAAAATTTGCTGTTTCCAAATATTTTTGTATTCTGTCTTAAAAAAAAATCTCAAAATGCTATTTCTACTCCAAGTAATTCTTAATGTAGCACATGTTAAACAAATGAAACTACTACGGTTAGAATTTAGAAACCTAGCTTTTCTACTTTTTAAGGGGGAAGGCAGGGAAAGGATCTCCCTATAGCCCCAGTTGGCCTGAAACTGACTATGTAGACTAGGCTTGGCTTCCCTCTCATAGAGATCTGCCTGACTCTGCCTCCCGGAGTGCTAGGACTAAAGACATGGGTGATCACACCCAGCAAGGTTTTCTACTCTTAAAATAATATTTTAAAAAATTATTTGAGGGCAAGCAAGCAATAGAAATACTTGTTTTGGAAGCCTGACAACCTGAGTTCAATCCTTGGAGCCCATACAAAGGTGAAAAGAAGGAACTGACTCCATAAACTTGTTCTCAGACCTCCACAAAAAAATCCAACTTTAATAAAACAATGGTTGCCCTTTCACAAGTTTCTGCTTTTAGTTTATATTCACTGCTTTAAAGAAGCATGTCACAATCTTTGCCGGGTGTGGTGGCCCACACCTTCAGTCCCAGCACTGGGTAGAAAGAGGCAGGCAGGCAGTTAGAGGCCAACATGGTGTACACAGCAAGTTCCAGGTCAGCTGGGGATACAGGAAGACTTTGACTCAAAAAGACGAAAAAAAAAAAAAAAAACAACAAAAAACCATAATCTCTAGACATTATATTGCCTTATTAAAAAAAAAAAGTCACCAATAAAAGGATCTGCCAATGAACAATTAGTCACTAAGCAATTTTTTAAATTATATATAGTATGCATAAGGCAGAGTTTGTGAAACACAAGAATCAGGACAGAATAGCAGTAGACAAAAACAAATCAATATAACTCCAGAATTTTCTTAGACCATGGCTTTATTTTTTATATGTTTTTGTGTGAAATAAAAACTACATTTGTATAATTTATATTTAATGTCAGGATAATTCAGTTGTAATCAACAAAACACAACTTTACCAGTAAGACAAATAGAGCTTCACTGTCTTTTTAAGAATCCTGTATCAGGTGGGGTATGAAGGCAGAGGCAGAATTTCTGTGAGTTTGAGGCCAGCCAGTGCTATGTAGTGAGACCCTGTCTCAAAAGAAAGGAAAAAGAAGAAAAGAATCCTGTATCACTTAAAATTTTGTCATCTTGATCTAATTTTACTTTCCCAGGTTTCATCAAATCAAGGGACCACAGTACGTGGGTTCTCTGTCACTATACTAAACACAAGCCCACTCGTTCTCAGCCAGGGTTCCAGCAAGGGATCCAACTGAGGTGCTAAAACTCAACCAGTCTTCCAAGCTCTGACATTTTAATCCCCTGGAAAATCAGTTAGAGCTACATGTAAATTCTACTGCAGCATGGAACCATAAAGAATTAACTCAGCATCCCCCTCCTTCAAAAGATCATCTCAAATTTCCCACATAGGAAAACTCACAAACTTCTGAAATCAAAATCATATACACGTATCACCTACCCTACTCTGTAACTGCATGACCAAGACACACACATACTAGGCCAAGACCCAGAGGACAAGTTTAATCACACTCTACCACTGGCTGTCACTAGATAATCCTACTAAGTCTTCTATGTCAAGTTCTTGAATAGACTATTCTCAGTAAACACATCCCTCTTAACTCCAAGGCAAGACTGTCATCTTTGAAATGCTTGGGGACAAAGATATGCAAATAAGTTCTTGTTCATTTAGTAACACCTTCACTAAAAACAGACTGTAGAAGTGAGTGGCATTAATCTACTTGATGACTTTATATCCATGCTCAGATACCAAGGAGCTCAGAAAGTAACCGACTGTCACTGGTAATAATCAGATGAATAGAGATTAGAAATGCATGTGCAAACATCTTAATGTCAATTGCATTGAAAATGAATTTTTCTGTATGGAAACTGTATTTTAATAATAAAATGGAGATGTTTTTAAAGATTAAAAAATATTTTAAAAATGTAGGAAACAGCTTATTTAAAAAAATTTTATACATATATACATATATATGTATATGTAAATAAGGGCCGGGAGTGGTGTCGCACACCTTTAATCCCAGCACTTGGGAGGCAGAGGTAGGTGTATCTCTGTGAGTTCAAGGCCAGCCTGGTCTACATAGTGAGTTCCAGGACAGCTGGGGCTACAGGGAGACCCTGTCTCAAAAAGACCAAAAAAAAAAAAAATTTATATATATATGTATATATATATACATATATATGTAAATGAGCAATTTCCATTGCCTATTCTTTTTAGTACTTCATAATCTGGGAAGATTTTGTATTAGCAAAACACATTTTTAAAGAGAAATCACTATTTCAACCTCTTATCTATCTATATTGTTTTTTTATCTTTATCAGCAAAATAAAGTTTCAGATGTAAGACAATGGCCAGTTTTTCTTAAATATTTAATCCTCGTCATTATTCTTCTAAAAAAATTCACAATTTATATTTCTGGCACTGAGGGAACTAATGAGACCAATCTTACTGATATAACCTGGTCCAAGCAACCAAGTCCTTTGAAGTGAGGACATCTGCATTTGCCAAGTCTCACTTCCCAATGGAGAGGTTAGCTGAACTGGGAATCTTAGGTGAAAGCTTCATATTTCATAACTACTTTATCATTCAGTTAACTTACTCAAGGGATGCGTTAAATTTACCAAAATCAAATCAGATTCACAAAAATAGAATTTAACTAATAAAAGACATCATACCCAAAGTAAAAATAAGAATTATTACTGAAGTCAACATACCACACATTCTTATTACAAAACACTAGTACCATTTATGATTGGCATTGGCAAAACCCATAAGCATTTATGGACAGCAGGTGGACCACTAGCTGAACTGTACCAGCAGCATAAGGCCATTGAAGAACTGAAATGGCTTTCTTTAGTAATGAAAAATTGGTCAGGTATCTATACCAGGTGCTAACCATACAGCAAGCAATAACAGAGCCTGCTGTTCAAGGAGCTTTATAAAGTAAGCAGCAGATATTCTTTATTTAAGCTAACATGAAAAAGACAACCAAAAAGCCAGCTAAATAGGAAGAAATCACATATGGCAAACCCAAGGGAAACCAGAGCTACAAAAACTTGACATAGTCAAGGGTACACAGTTGAAGTATAGGGGCAGAGAAACATCAAGGGTACAATTATAAAGGCAAAGGAACCTTGCCTGTGAGTGCAAATTTACCAGGAACTCCAGGCAGGGAAAAGTTCTGGGGTGGAGAGCAATCCAGGACCTTGGTGCCCATTCTAAAGTGGGATGCTGGTAAGATCAAGGATCACAGGACAACAGCACACTAAACTTAGAGAACGAGAAGGAAGTGGGTTTTTCCTTAAGTGTTAAGATTTTATTTACAAAGCGTTTTCTTGTTATAGAGAAAGTAAAAATGTTTACATCTCAGTGTAGCAAATGAGTTTTGACTCAATAGCCTTTTTAAAGAGTGATTCTAAGTTACTATGGCAGAAGAAATTATTAGCCCACTGGATCATTTTAACATGTACCAAATCCCAGGAGTGACCAGGCCTGTGGGTAGATTGGTACTTTCTAAATCACCTTCTGCATAGAGAAAATCTACATATAATAATCACTGAATAAATAATGGTTATGATCATATGTATAGTGATCACGTACATTATACATATAATATCTAAATGGTATTCTTAGGATGACTAATATTAATGACTTAAACATGATATATTTTTCCTCAAAGGAAATGATTTTGATTTTTAAAAAACTTTCAATTCTTGGGGGCTGGAGAGATGGCTCAGCTGTTAAGAACACTGACTGCTCTTGCAGAAGACCTGGGTTTGGTTCCCAGCACCGACACGCAGCTAACAATCATCTGTAACTCCAGTTCCAGGGGATCGGACAACCTCTTCTGACCTCCAAGGGCACTGCCGACACGGGTGCACTTACACATGGCTCAGCTGTTAAGAACACTGACTGCTCTTGCAGAAGACCTGGGTTTGGTTCCCAGCACCGACACGCAGCTAACAATCATCTGTAACTCCAGTTCCAGGGGATCGGACAACCTCTTCTGACCTCCAAGGGCACTGCCGACACGGGTGCACTTACACACATGCAAGCAATACACTCATACACATAAAATAAACAAAAATAATACTTAAAAAAAAAAAAGAAGCCTGGCATGGTGGTGCACGCCTTTAATCCCAGCATTCCGGAGGCAGAGGCAGGCGGGTCTCTGTGAGTTCAAGGCCAGCCTGGTCTACATAATGAGTTCCAGGACAGGGAAACCCTGTCTCAAAAAGACCGAAAAAAAAAAAAAAAAAGAACATTCACTTCTGACATCTCAATCCCTGATTTCAGTGGCTGCATACTGGGTGCCTGTACATCACACAAATAAAGCACATGTCAAATAAGAAACAACTCTTAATACAGTAATAAAAGATATCTTCACACAGCCTGTGACGTGAAGAGTAGCAGGCAACCCTCCACATACAGAATACTCTTTGCCACTGATAGCCAATACTCTAAAAAGAGTTCTAGTAAGAGTGAAGCACCATGAAGATAGTGCAGCCTTCAACTTCTGGATACTGGTAAGTGGTAAGAGAAAAGGCAAGCCAGAGCCAGAGGGATGGCTTGGCAGGCAAAGGCACTTGTTGCCAAGCTGATAACCTGAGTTTAGTCCTCGAGACCCACATGGTAGAGGGAGAGAACTAATGCTCACAGACTAACTTCCAACCACCACAACATGCCTTGGCATGCATATCCTGCCCCCACACATATGCAGAATAAACAGATACATTTTTTTTAACAAAGAAAAGAAAAACATGCTAGCAATGGTGCTTCCCTACGCATGTACCCAGAGCCAATGCCATTAATGTTTTGGGGCTCCTGAGCTATACAGCTAGGAAATATTCTATTAAAGCTGTAAACTTTCCCCTTTGAAAGAAAAACAAAAACATGTCCATGCATTAAATTCATCTACTGATTGATTTTACCAAGTAATGGTTAATAATGGTTTCAAACAAACAATAATATCATTCATTCTAAGTACCACCCATGCTAGAGCTTTTGTTTTTACTCTGCAGCTTAGTTGCTGATAATCTTAGGCTAGGGTAGAGGTGAGGAAGAGTAATTTCATACTAAATATTCCAAGCCAACTTTCTCACAATGACACTTTTTGGAGAAGATGGTGAAACTCTACAGGAAGAACCTTAATCTTCACTTCCAGTTTAAAGCAAACCAACAGTCTTCACTTAAATTCATGAAAGCATTACATGAACTAGGACCAAATTAGCTGCTTGAGCACATCTCACTGATTTATTAAGGATACTCTATTCTCATCTCTGAGCGCCCCTCCCAACCCCTCTTCACCAGCTCCCTCAGCACTGGATCATCTGCATCTATGACAAAGAGGATTTTGCTGCAATTTTGTTCTATTTGCTTTCTGTTGCTGTGATAGACACCATGACCAAAAGCAGCTTGGGCGAAAAGGTTTTTTTTTTCCCCCCTCATCTTACACTTCCAGGTCACAATTCACCACTGAGGAAAATCAGAGCGGAAACCTGAAGCTGAAACCAAAGGAGGAACACGGCTTACTGGCTTGCTCTCAACCTGGCTTGTTCAGCTACCTTTCTTACACAGTTCAGGCCCCCTGCCTAGGGATGGCACCAACCACAGTAGGCTGGGCCCTCCTACATCAATTAGCAATCAAGGCAACTACAAAACAAGAATAACAACAAAAACCCACCATACTTGAATATTTCTCTAAGTCAACTTAAAAAATAGTCTAAGAGTAAATATTTAAACTGTTACATTAACAACATTGGCCCCAACTCCATAATATTTCCATTACTTTTATTCAGTTAGACTTTGCACATTCAGGTAGTGATGACAACTGGACACTGCTTTGGAGGATGGCTCAGAGACTTCTAAGCCACTAAGCTCTCATCTGCATTTCACCCTGACAGATGCACTGGCTACTTGCATGTACTGGTGTAACAGAGCTTGTCACCAAAGCTGATGGGAGAAGAAAAGGCATAGTTCCCTCTTTCAAGGAATTAAAAAACAAAACAAACAAACAAACAAAAAATACCTCAAGCTGAGCTGTAGGACCACACTGTCAACTCTAACCACAGGGACCCATCACCAAACTACTTCCCAGTGGGAACATGTAAGATCTTCATCTAAGCAAATACAATTCTATCAAGACTACTGTCAGCCCAATATTTTAAAACATCTTTTATTTTCAAGTGATTAGACCATTGACTTTCCACTAAGGCAATAGATTCACGTATTTTCACCAGTGTGAATAACAACCCAAATCTGCTAAAGACAACTGATCAGAGTAGGAAGCAAAGTACTAAACATGTCAAAAAAGAGCTTACTAAATCCTCAAAAGGATTAAATCCATATGGTCATAATGTTCTTTCTAAATACTAGCTTTCTAAAAACAAAACAAAACAAAAAAACCCAAGACCCTGTTGCCTAAGATAAAATGCATAAAGACCTTCAAGCATAAATTCCTAAAATTTTCTATACCATCTTAATTTCTTCAGGATTTACATCTCACTTAACCCTAAAACAGAGAAGACCCGTGTAATTCAGAGAGCAGCTCTCTTCCCATCAGTATCACTTTCCAAATTAAGCAACATTACACCCTAAGTTTCAGAGCACACTCTATGACTGCCTTGCTGTGGCATTCATAAAGAATGACTGAACTGAAATAACCTAGGCTAGTTCATGGAATGAAGAACTGAGCAGGCATATTTCCTAACAAGTGTTAAATAATTTTAAATTATTTTCTAGTAGAAATGTAGTCACTGTAATTAAACCAGACTTGCCCAAACTGATATCTGAATAAACAATATAGCTTCCAGAGTCAAAAGGTGAGGGTACCTAGCCATGGTGCTACTAACAACAAGGTTCAGTTTCTAAAATGTCTTTGGCCTAAGTTTACTAAACAGCTATGATAAGACTGTGAAAGCAAGTTCACTCAGACTTAAAAAATACATATATTTCGGAGCTGGAGAGATGGATCAGCAGTTAAGAACATTGGTTGTTCTTGCAGAAGACCCAGGTTTGAATCCCAGCACCCACATGGCAGCTAACAACTGTCCTTAACTCCAGTCCCAGGGGATCCGACAGCCTCTTCTGACCTCTGTGGGCATTGCACGACATGGGTGCACTTACCTACATGCAGGCAATACATGCATACACATAAAATAAAAATAATAAATAAAATTTAAAAAAATACATGTATTTCAACCCATCCCTGCTCTTGCATCAACTTAAACTTTATCAAGTGCTATGTGAAAATTGTGTTGGCCCACAAAGAAAATATAAGCCTTCTGCCTCTACACTCAAAATTCCTCTCTATGGCAGTGATACAGGAAAGAGCACTGTGTGGCACATCGTGAATTATGGGGAGAACAGTGCACATTATGGTCAGGAAGGAGGACAGGCAGGGAACAACACATGCAAGAGCTATAAAACTAATAAAAAAATTTAAAAACTTATACACATTACATTCTGCACAATTAACTATGCCCAAAGACTAAAAGGTATGCTCTTCAAATACCCTCCTCCAAAAGGCCTAAAGGTCAGAAACTCTTCAAACTGTTTCTTTTTGGATACCTTCCTTATAACGTGGACAGACCCCTGGAAAGGATAATGCACACACGATTTCAAATATTGATTACTAACTTTATAGCTCTACTTTCTTCGTCTTTTCTTCCCAAATTCTCCTGACCTGGTTTTCTCCCCTCTACTTAGCTGACTTGCTCAGTCTCCCTGGTTTCCTTCTGTTTTTTTAAGACCCTGGTCCTGAGCTGGAGAGATGGCTCAGTGGTTTAGAGCATGCACTGCTCTTCCAAAAGACCTGGGCTCAATTCTCAGCACCACATTAGGCAGCTAACAACCACCTGTAATTCCAGTGCTAAGTAATCAGATTCCTCTGGCTTCTGTTCTTATGTGTGCGTGCATACATGCGTGAACACACACACACTTAATGATTAAAAATAATCTTTAAAAAAATTTTTTTTAAACCCTGGCCAGGAGTGGTAGCTCACACCTGCAATCTTAACACTTGAGGCAGAGGCAGAGTGGCAGAGGTAGAGGCAGAGAGGCAGAGGCAGATGCAGGAGGAGCTCTGTGAGGTCAAGGCCAGCTTGGTCTACATATCAGGTTCAGACCAGGCTAGCTGAGGCTGCAGGAAGACCCTGTCTCAAAAAAGAAGAAGAAGGAGGGGCTGGAGAGATGGCTCAGCGGTTAAGAACACTGACTGTTCTTGCAGAAGACCTGGGTTTGAATCCCAGAACCTACATGACAGCTAACTGTCCATGACTCCAGTTCCAGGGGATCCGACAGCCTCTTCTGTCCTCTGTGGGCTTTGCACAACACAGGTGCACTTACCTACATGCAGGCAATACACACATACACATAAAATACAAATAATAAATAAGAAAATTTTTAAAAGAAGAAGAAAAGGCCTAACCTTTCTGCTACTTTTTGGAGGATTATTCCCAATACCTTAATTTCAAAGCCCACATCATAGGAATGAGTCCCAAAATTCTACCTTCACACCAAATCTCCCTCTACACTACAATTTTACTGACTAGGGGTGACTAACCTATAAAGCAGCATTGCAAATAAAGCTTGCGTGGCATGGCAAATAGTTTTAAAGGCTTCACTGAGACATAATCACATACTACACAATTTCTTCACTGACTCAATATTACTATATCCACAGGAGTTATGTCCATGAACATGAATGATCTAAATTTAGAAAAGAGTCACCACCCCAGAAAAAAGCTCAGCATGCTATGCAGTCTTCTCCTATGTTTTCCTGACTGCCACTGCTGTAGGTAGCCACGATCCATCTGTCACAGACTCATTTATTCTGAACATTTCATGTAAATGCAGTCATATATTATGAAGTGTTCTATAAATGGCTTCTTTTACAATAGAGTCTTTCTTAGGACAATGTTTTCAAAGTTTATCATGTTATGGCATGTATCAGCACTTCCTTCAATTCTTTTAACTGACATATAATATTCCATTATATGGTCAAGCTGCATTTTATTTATTCACTTTTCAGTTGGTAGACCTTTGGGTTGTTTCTACCTTATGAAGAAAACTTCTGTGAACACCCACGTACGAGTTTTTGTTCAGATGACTATTTACCTTCTGGGCCCAATAACGGCTGTGGGCCTTGCTGTGCACTCTGGGATCTTTAGCAATATCCTTGGCCTCTTCCCAAGAGATCACGATAGGACTCCAATTTTGGCAACTCAACTTGTCTCTAGACAGTGCTAAATAGCCCAAGTGAACAAAATGGCCTCAATGGAGAACCAAGGCTATGCTGTTGTGATTTCTTTAGTAAACTTACCATGTGCATGTCTTTTTTGTTTGGTTTTGAGACGGGGTCTCCCTTTAGCCCGAGCTGGCCTGGAACTCAATAAGAGGACCAGGCTGGCCTCCATCTCATAGAGATCCACCTGCCTGCCTGCCTTAGCCTCCGGAATGCTGGGATTAAAGGCATGTGCCACCATGCCTGGCACATGTACATGTCTTGACCTAAGATCATCCACATCACTGAATGGTAACACTAATGTCTCTAAATATTGTCAAATATCTAAGTCTTTAATCTTTACATGGTTTTGCCAGTATCTTTCTGAACATCTAGTTTCATTGTCAAATCACCTTCAGCTGGTTTTTTCAATGACATTTTGCAGTCATAGTTTATATACTACTTCTCCATAAGAAATTTCCAAACTCATAAGCATCTAGGGCTTCCAAATCTCCTTCTATGCAACCTACTATACATTTAGGTTCACAGTTATATCCTTTCATTTGCTAACAAATATTTCAGTACCTCCTACTAAATACAAAGGTGGTATAGGGTAAGCAAGCATATTTAATTTTATACATCAGTGATTCCAAGAAATAATTTCTCCTCATTTGTATCCATTTGTATTTGTATTCTGACTGGAGTCATTTTTAGAGCAACTTCATTCCATAGTAACAGAGACAACAATCAATCACAGACCAACAAGGTGCTGTCCCAGCCTGTTCTTTCTGATCAATAATCACCTGCTAGAACAACTGGATATCCACACGTAAAAAACAAAGTTGAATCATCACTTCATACCATAAACAAAAATTAACTCAAGGTGGATGAAAGACATATATAAGAATTCAATTACAGAAGATAAAAATCTTAAGTACTATGTATGATCAGATTATTGTTTCCAATATATGACAACGGCTTTTAAAAATCAGGCAAATGGAACATAATCAAAACTATACATTTCTCTGCTTTGAAGAACACCAAAAATGGTAAAAACAACTATAATCACACTATCCATAAAATGGAAAATAGTTGAAAATCATGCATCTACTAAGTGATGCATATTCAGATTACATTCAGAACTCCTATAATTCACTAATTTAAAAAAGAAAAGTAATCCAGGTTAAATTTTAAAGGATCTGAGCAGCTAATAACCACTGCAAAGACGCCCAATAACATTAGAGGGATTCAAATCAAAACTACAATGAGAAGTGGGCCAGGCGGCTTATAATCTTCTTATAATCGATGTCCTAGGGCATCTACTAAAGCAGGAAGATTGTTGCATAGCAAGCAGCAAGCCAGTCAGGGCTACATAGTAAGACTGTGCCCCCCGCCTCTGCCCAAAACAGAACAAAACAAAACACCATGAGCACGGTGTGGTGCATGGTGCACACTTGTAATCACAGAATTTGAGAGGCAGACACAAAAGAGACACCACACCAGCTTAGTCTCTATCCAAAAATAATACAAGAATATTCATAGAAACATGACCTTTTTTTTAAGAAACTAGATCTTTGTATAAGGCTCAGATGGCCTCAAACTCCTAGGCTCAAACCACCTTACTGCCAAAGCCTCTAGGCATAGCTGGGACTACAAGCATACAGGAAAGCCCCTGTGCCATAAGTTTCTTTCCTGTTGTGATAAAATACTCTGACACAAGCAACTTAAGGGAAAAAGGGTTTATTTAGCTCTGTCACGGTACAGTACTGACTAAAGATGCATGCTCTACGAAGGAGCAGACTGTGTACTCTGATTAGAACACACAAAGCAAATCTTTAAGAACATTACACTAAAAAAAAGAAAAACAACAACAAAAAAAAACATTAAAGTGAAAGAAGCTAATCATAAAAGACCATGTATCCTATGAGGTCATTAACATAAAATGTCCAATATAGACACATGCATATTGAAATAAGGGACAAAAGTTAAACAAATAATACAGATCAGACACTACTGTATCGAAGTTAAATTTCTTTCTTACTTTTATCTTTTGAAATATGGTTTCACTATGTAGAGATGGTCTTCCTACGTATCTTTAACCCCAAACTCAAACTTCTGATTCTGCCTCAAACACTAAGATTTAAGGCATGTGCCTCAATCTCAATGCCAGCTATCATTAAACTTCTTGTATTGAACTTTGCATTCTGCTTTTGCAAGAGCTTCTCTACAAGACTCACAGTACAACTTCATTTTCTTTTTTCTTTCTTTCTTTTTTTTTTTTTGGCAGTGCTGGAGATTGAACCCTGGGCCTTGCACATGATAAGCAAAAACTAGGAAAATACACAGTAAATGGATATAATGCCTGCAACCACTCCCAAATAATTTTTTAAAAAGTGTTTGAATATATACATACACGTGTTTGTGTATCTGTTATGAGGGAGAGCAGAGAGAGAATGGGACAAAATGTCAATAATTGGTAGTCTTAGTAAAGTGTACAAGGGAGTTATCTAAGCTTTACTTTATGTTTGATATTGCAAATAGAAAGAATCAGCCATATTGTAAAAAATTACAAATAAAGATTTATATGGATAATTCACAAAAGCCTCATTTAGTATAATATTCTAAATGATTAAATACATTTGATACAAGATAAATTTTACAAGGCCTATTTGCTGCTATTTGTTTACCCCAAAAGACAGTCTTTTTAAAATTTGAAAATTTTATTTTTATTTACTTTATGTGTATGAGTGTTCTTCCTGCATGTATATAAGAATGAGAATGTAATGCAATGCCCACAGAGGACAGAAAAAGGCATCAGATACCCTGGAACTGGAGTCCTAGATGGTTGTTAGTCACTACACAAAGTGCTAGGAACTAAAACTTGATCCTCTGGAAGAGCAGTCAGTTCTGAACCACTGAGCCATCTCTCCAGGCCAAGACAATCATTTTTTAAAAGCTATCAACATTCATTTTAATTAAGTTTGACTATTTTACCCTGTCAATGGTAAAAATCTAAATGATTTTCTAATTCTTTCCCCATCAATTAAATGTGATGATCTCTAGGCAATTGCCAAAATTAGAACTCAACCAGAATTAGGTTCCTTGAGATGGATTTCACTAATTAGTGCCAAAACTGTACCTTAGTATAATGCCACTGCCGGATTCTCCTACACTTAAAGCTAATCTGCTCAAGAATACTTAGCTGTAGTCCAGGTTGCCAATAAATGGAACTATGCCAATCTCTGGTCACATAAACAATCACTCAAAAGCATGAAGCAGAAAAATATTTTCATGAGTCAGGCATGGTAGTATACTCCAGTAGTTGGGAGACTGAGGCAAGAGAATCAAGGATTCAAAGCCAGCGTGGGATACTTGCCATGTATCCAGGACCATGTATTGCAAGACAGAGAGACAAAGAGACACAGACAGAAAACAACAGCCTCATAATCTTTTTTATTTGTGTGTGTGTGTGTGTGTGTGTGTGTGTATGTGTGCATGTGGAAGCTGGAAGAGGGCACTGGACCCTAGAGCTGGAGTTATAAACAAGTTATCCCTCTGACATGGATGCTGGGAACTGAAGCGCATCAAGCACTCTAACCAACTGAACTATCTCTCCTGCTCACCTACCCCCTCCTTAAAAGATAGAATTTTACGTATCCCAGGGTGTCCTCAAACTACTAAGTAGCCAAGGATGACCTTAAACTCCTGACCTCCAGCCTCCTGCTACTACCTCCCAGAAAGTAGGGATTACAGGCATGTGCCACCACGCCCAGCTAGTCTCAAGATCTTTAAAGGAATTACTTCCTTTGGGTACACTGCAGTTAGCTAAGGACTTTATAAAATATTTTATGTGTGCATATCTTTCACACAAACATTGTTTCCAAACTCCAAAGGAACGGTTTCTGTTTTCAAAGTAGTAACTTTCTGCCAACTATATTTTCTACTATAACAGACACTTTAAAACTGGCTATGATATATGCAGTGTAATTTTTGTTGATTTTTCTCTACATACATAATTAATGTTTTGATAGCTCCATATGGACTGGTACTTTTAATATCTATTCCAAGCTCTTTCAATGTCTTTTTTGTTTTGTTGGCTTTTTCGAGGCTGGATCTTGCTATGCAGCCTGGCTGGCCTAGAACTCATAGAAATTCCTCCTGCCTCAGGCTACTGAGAGAACCCTGAGACTAAAGGAGTGTGTTACTTAGCTTTAAAAAAAAAAAAAAGTAAAAGGGGCTGGAGAGATGGCTCAGCGGTTAAGAACACTAGTTGTTCTTGCGGAAGACCCGGGTTCAAATCCCAGTACCCACATGGCAGCTAACAACTGTCCTTAACTCCACACTTACCTACATGCAAGCAATACATGCATACACATAAAATAAAAATAATAAATAAAATTTAAAAAATAAATAAATAAAAAAACTAGAGCAGGAACTGAAGTCTAATCACTCTTCTCCATGACAAGACTCTGCTACAGTGGCCCCTAAATTATAACCATGGGCCCTTTGAATAAATACCATCTTTTACAAACAAAACAAGCTAGGCATAGTGACTTACATTTGTAATTCTAGCACTTGGGGGGCTGACGCAGAAAAAAATAAAACTAAGAAAGAAAGTGCCTCAGTTGGGTGTGGTGGCTCATGCATATAACATGTTGGAGGGCTGAGGCAGGAAGTTCATCATGAGTTCAAGCACAGCTTGGACTATAGAAGCACTTCTCTCAAAAATCAAACCAAGAGGGCTGGAGAGATGGCTCAGCAGTTAAGAGCACTGACTGCTATTGCAGACAACCCAGGTTCAACTCCCAGTACCCACACAACGGCTAACAACTGTCTATAATTCCAGTTTCAGGGGAATTCAGCACCCTCTTTTGACCTCTGCAGGCATTACACAACATGAGTGTGCTTATATACATGCAGGCAATACACTCATACACATAAAATAAAAATAATAAAATATTTTTTAAATCCAAAATAAAGAAAGAAAATGCCTCTAAACAATCCAAAAGAATTAAATTCATATATTAAAGATATAAAATTGATTATTATGTGAAAGATAATTAAAGGCTAGGCAAAAAAGAATGTAATTAACTTGAGCACAAGCTTTGTACCAATGTGACTGTCCTTGGCAGTCTAGAGAATTCATGGTTTGAAGAGTCGGAAGCTCCCTTTACCCCATACCACCTGATTTGACAATTAATTTTCACTATATTACAGTAACCTGAAACAGAAAATCACAACTAACTATAAGCCTTTAAATCTCACAGCTTTCTAAGTCTCAAACCTCTACGTACATGAATGAAGCAGATATTGGCTCTGTTGGAACAAAGACAATGAGTGTCATCCCAAACTTAATGATATTATCTCTTTATAATCTCCTTAGAATCAGTATTGTTCTCCAAAACAGACACTATGAGTGCCCTGAGAAAGGCTGATTAAAGACATGCAGAACAGGTTACATTGCATTTTCTATGCTCTATACAAGTTCATTAGATCAAAAAGGAGCATGACATGAAGAGTTAATTGTGTGGCTATTTTATTCAAGGATGCTAAGATCGCCATAAATAGTTGCTAATGCTGAGTGTGTTAACTATAATGTTCCTTTTAATACATACAACAATCAATATCCCCTCTATTTGGAAAAATTAACATTAAGAAAGGTTCAGCAATTTGCTAGAGATCAACTGAAGCTTGAACCTAGATCTGCCTGACTGAGCTACACTACAAACAGGCACCACAATACATTACTGCTCAACCTGTCACTAAGCAGCAAATGTTCTAGATCTATTAAGTCGTAAGCGTCAAGAGATGGCTTTCTACAACACAAATTTCTCTTTACTAACTGATTTTAAAAAGTAAATATATAAAAACGGGCGTGGTGGCACATGCCTTTAATCCCAGCACCTGGGAGGCAGAGGCAGGCAGCTCTCTTGTGCGGTCAAGGCCAGCCTGGTCTACATAGTGAGTTCCAGGACAGCCGGGGCTACAGGGAGACTCTGTCTCAAAAAAGACCCCCCCCCAAAATAAAAGTAAATACATAATATACAATACTTGCCTTTTTGCATATACATAGATATTATACATACAATACAAGCTTATTTTGTTACTAATAATTTCCTAAAAACAAAATCTTCATCTCTATGTATTGGTAAAAACCTCCACAGAACATATTACTAAGTTAATATATATATTTAAACAATATTCATAGACAAAATCAGAACCCTTCTAACTAACCTTAAGGTAAGTCAGTCAAAAAAAACTAATGTAATCACATATCTAGGGAGAAAATGGTTGGTATTATGCTTAATAAAAATGAGGGGTTTTTTTCCTTCCCAGGAATATCAGTCCTCCTAAGTAATAGCCAATAAAATTTTACTTTACATTTTCTACCTAGTCTACTGTGCTGTAGCATTATAAAATTCCACTCTCTAAAAGACAACAACTTTCAATAGCATGCTTTACAAAAAATGTAAAGACCTGTCTTTATAATCAAGTCATCTACAAAATTACCATAAATAACTATTTTGTTGTTTAAAGGATATAATTTGGTGGAAGAAAGTTCCAGCTTAAGACTTGATTGGCAAGTGCAAGATACCGCTGAAACACTGAGGACATCTGTGCATTAAGGTTTTCCCGCCTGCTGAACTCCTGCAAAACTTCAACCGTTAACATGAAGATCTGACGAAGGTCTTCTTCCTGTGATCAATAAATCACAAACATTGTTACATATAACACTCACTCAAAATACATTCACCTTTAGAAACATAAACAAATCAAACAAGAACCTTCGGATTTCCATCAGAAAATGCTATTTCCATCTTGAGGCATCTAACCAAAATTTAAATCAGTATGCTTTAAAGTGGCACCGTTTACTATAATAAAAATGCTCCTCCATAGAGGAGAGCCTTTGAGGACGAATGTGACTGCAGAGCTGGGAGAGTCAGTTGCTATAGTGCAGAGCCTTAGGACTTAAGCCAATGCCTTCACATAACTTTACCCAGAGCCAAACAATACACGCGTGAGACAAAGAGCCCACACCATCTGCAATAACATTTTAAATACATGACTCTCTCTGGCATTTTGCCAGTCCTATTTTTAAGACAGCCAAATCCTATCAATTGAAATAGTCACCTAAACAAGATAAGAAAATGATAAACTAAGGCATATTTATCTTAGTTTTTTGTTTTGTTTAAAAATGAGAATTAAAAAAGTAATTTTAAATTATCAATTAGACATCAAACCTACCACTTTACCTTATGAAAACACAGCACAAATCTTCAGGTACAAGCTATCTTCAAGTATATAAATGAATGTTCTCAACCACTAGGAACAAACTGGGTAAAAAAAGTAGATCGTTCAGTAATTAAGAACAAAAATACCAATTACCTGAAAAACTCTTTTGCAGTTACCATGGAATTCCATACTCAGTCCAATGTTGCTAGTTTTACTTGAACTTGAGAATTCACTCAACAATGCAGTTAGAATAGAACAGGCCAGAGTTTGCTATATTGGACAAGAAATTATTGTAAGTGTTTTGCTCAAAAATATATTTGCTCAAACATAACTATTTTCTCTCTAGGTTATCTATTATAGCTTTAGATCTTATAACTACCCACCAGAAAATTGGGTATATGACTAGCGCCTTTCAAAGATTAGCGCCTTTCAAAGTAGTGTGGTAAATGTCATCAGTACTTATGGTAACAAACCACATCAGACCAAAACTGAGACCACTATGCTTCTACTCAATCCTAAAATTCAAGTGACATTTTAAAACAATTAATGTTGAATGCTAGTTTCACTTATCTTGTTTCATTTGACTTGTATAACAACCCATATGCTCATCTTACATCTGAAAGTACTGTGAAGAGAGGGTACCCAAGTCAGTATGTACTGATGTTTGTAAATTATATTCTCAAATAGTCTTCAAAATATGGTATCTCAAAATGCTTTTATTCAAAAACAAAACTTTCCTTCTGACTGGGCCTATCAGGAAGACTGAGAATTCAACTCATTCATCTTATTCACAGACTATTTAGAGGCAAGGTACCAAGGATGGAGATAAGGATATGAATTACTTTGGCACATTTCCAGGGGTTAAACAGAAATATGCACACTACCTCTGAACAACCGAAAGATTAAAGTCAAGATGATACTATTTCTGCAAGCTTACACAACAGCTGAGCACAGTGGGACCCACCCCACCAACTGCAACATCTTTGTTCATAAATGCTTCTGATGTCAGTACCTTGACCTTACAGATGCTTGCTTATCTTGGCAAATCTTAGCAAATATACATAAACTTAAATTCTTAAGCTGATAGGGTTGATATTTGCTTAAGATGAATGATGGTTCAATGGATGAAAAATATATTACTTTCTGTGAAATCATCTAAAGTTTTCCTTCAAAAAAGTTTTTCTTTAATTTATAATTTTTATTTTATGTGCAGGAGTGTATTGCCTGCATGTATGTGAGTGCACCCATGTCATGCAATGCTGTAGAGGTCAGAAGAGAGCTTCGGAGTCCCCTGGAACTGGAGTTAAGGATGGTTCATAGCCGCCACGTGGATGCTGGGAATCGACGCCACGTGGATGCTGGGAATCGAACCCAGGTCTTCTGCAAGAGTAATCAGTGCTTTAAACCACTGAGCCATCTCTCCAGCCCCTCAAAAAATAGTTTTAAAAAATTTAGTAGTTCCTGTTTACATCTTAATCTCAACCAAAATAAGTATAGCTATGTAACTAGTATTTTAAGAGGGCTGGGAAAACTGGAAGTATCAATCAAGTAAGCTTTCTACAACAATAAAGAGTTTTTCTCTCCGGCCGTGGTGGCACACGCCTTTAATCCCAGCACTTGGGAGGCAGAGACAGGCAGATCACTTGTGAGTTCAAGGCCAGCCTGGTCTACACAGTGAGTTCCAGGACAGCTAGGGCTACAAGGAGACCCTGTCTCAAAAAGACAAAAAACAAACAAACAAAAAGTTTTCTGAATGCTCTTGGTTTGGCATGCATGCACACACATACAGACTTTGGTATTTTGTTATTATTTATTAGTTGTACTGAGTGTTAAACACAGGACCTTATGGCCATTAGGCTTGTGCTTCTCCCCTGAAATGGGCTTATCACTGTCCCTCACACTCAAATTTGTTTTCAAACTATGACTTATTTTTAATACAGAAGTCCCCTCAGCCCCAAATCTTCAAGAAAAAAATATGCCTGTTTAACTGCTTTTGCATGACTGCAGGAAGAAATGTACTCTGAGAAATTAGGCACAAGCATCTTTCACAGAGAAAACAACGTATCACATGTCCTATTTTACAGTTAAAAGAGATCTGAGAAATTCATCATGCAAAATGCCTTCATTTTTAAGTAATCTAAAAAATGGCTTTCTTTTTAAAAATATTTTATTATTATTTTTTAATGTATATGAGTTTATTGCCTGCATGTATGTGAGTGCACCCGTGTTGTGCAATGCTGCAGAGGTCAAAAGAGGGCTTCGGAGCTTCGGAGTCCCCTGGAACTGGAGTTAAGGGCAGTTCATAGCTGCCATGTCGGTGCTGGGAATCGAACCCGGGTCCTCTGCAAGAGCAGTCAGTGCTCTTAACCGCTGAGTCATCGCTCCAGACCCAAAAATGACTTTCTTTTAAATGGAGATTAAAATGCTAGTCACCAGCCAAGCATGGTAGTATAGTCCTATAATCCCAGCACTTGGGTGGCAGAGGCAGGAGGATCACATAAGGCTAGTTTGGGACTACACAGTATGACCCTACCTCAAAATCCCCCTACCTCCTAAAAAAAGTCAAGTAAGGAAATAAAAAGGCCAGCAGTTAATACTTCATAGATACATTTAAATAATATTTGATCATCTTCAAAGATGAAAACACACGCACGCACACATGCATGCGGTAAGGAAAAGACATTAAAGTAAAAAATAAGATTATATTAAATTAATGAAAATTAGAGGGAAATGTTAACGCACAAAGATCTAATAAATTCTACAATTCTATGATTCGGAAGACAAATTTTAGTATCCTATATTTTTGTAAGCCTTAGCTTTCCATCTATCCTTTCTAAATAAGACTTCAGTGAATAGAATATATGAACAGCTACAAATATTTAATAAAATCTGTCTTGCTAAAATAAAATTAATTTCAGACTCTCAGATAAGATAATCAAACTACTGAATACAATTCACACATAACTTACATGAAAATATGAAAACTTTTTTAAAAATCCAAAAGCACATGTTAGATGCAAACTATCCCTGCCCTTACAAATAAATGATGCATAATAAATTCCTCAAGTAATTTACAACTTGTCACAGACTGGTTTCTTAGTGATTTCATAAAATAGTTATATTTTTAAACTATGGTCACATTTGAATTTTTAAAATAACACCTAATTTATTATTAAAACAAGATGTACCCAAAATAAAGGCTTACTTTCATATGAAATAAATATTTCCTAAGATCATATCCATGGTCGAATGAATGGAGAAAATGAACAAGGCAAAGACAGCTGAGAACCTGCTAGGTGACTGGAAAGCTCAATAAGGAAGGGTTTTAACTCTCCTCCAGCTACACAGCTCAGCAGACAAGTAGCCTATCAAGATCAGCTGTGGCAATAAACATGCCCCTCCAAAAGAGCACACTTCCACATCAATGATGCACAAATTTAACCATAAAAGCAAATATATTCTCTCTCCTCTCTCTCAGCAGCATGACAGAGATTTATTAGGAAAGCGAGAAAAGAACCTGGAGAATGGGAGGAGCTCCCAAGGAGGAATGATGCCCTGTATTCTCAATACCAAGAATCAAGAACAAAATATAAGTATGTTGTCATCACAGGCTCAGCTCCCTGAACACAGAAATCTTTTGTTCTTAAATCTTTTTTTTTTTTGGTCTTTTTTGAGACAGGTCTCCCTATAGCCCAAGGTGGCCTGGAACTCCCAATACAGACCAGGCTGGCCCTCAACTCACAGAGATCTCTGCCTGCCTCTGCCTCTTAAGTGCTGAAATTAAAGGCATACACCACCATACCCAGCTTAAATCATTTTTTTATCTTATAAAAATCACACAGTATATCTTCATCTTAGAAAAACTAGAAGGTACAAAAAAGTAGAAAGAAGGGGGTTGGAGAGATGGTTCAGTGGTTAAGGGAACTGACTGCTCTCACAGAGGACCCAGGTTTGATTCCCAGCACCCACATGGTGGCTAACAACCATCAGTAACTACAGTTCCAGGGAAGCCAATACCCTCTTCTGGCCTCTGCGACACTGCAAGCACATGGTGTGCTTACATATGTGCAAGCATAACACTCATACACATTTAAAAAAAAAAGTACAAAGAAAATAAAATTGTCTATAATCCTACTGTCTGGAGGTTACTACCGTAAGTTATTTACAGCTCTTTAATTTCTTAATGTATGGATCTACATTATTTATATACCATTGGTATCAATGAATATATTATTTTATACTATTTTTTTCACTTTACAATTTTGGGGCAAAAAGAAATCTTGAAAAAACTGTTTTAGCTGGGTGTGGTGGCACACACCTTTAATCCCAACAGAGGCAGGTGATCTCTATGAAATCAAGGCCAGCCTAATCTACATAGTGAGTTCCAGGCCAGCTGGGGCTACAGGGAGACCCTGCAAAAAGACCAAAACCACCAATAACAAAAATTGTTATGTATATACTTCACTTAGAAACTTAAGAAATTCATAAAGAGTTATGCAGCATACAGAAATCAAATGCTGTTTTTGGTCATACCTAAAATCATCAGCTTTCAGAGAACTAAAATTCAGTAAGATATTTTCATCACTAAAAATACCAAATAATCCAGTTTCTTCATTTGGAGATCCTGTAAGGATATGAGATTAACATCATAGACCCTAATTATATTATCCTGCTCCCACTCAAGGGTACCAAATGAATAAACTCACTCACTGGAGAAAGTGAATAATTAAGCACTGATTATACATACAGAGCAAAGTACTTTGATACATTTCATCTAAGTATTATTTCTCCCTATTCACAGGGCTCTAAATATGTTTACTCATTTTTCAGTATTTAATTAGCAATTAAATCCCCTTAAGATGAAGTCACTCTCATCCTACTGTAATGAAGATAGAGAAGAAAGATAAAAATGAGCTCCCAAAAGAGAATTTGCCAGGACAGAAAGAAGGAAAATGTCAGCCCTGGATAGGAGAGTGCGCTAGCTTTCAGTCTCGCTTACCCAGGAGAGGACTTGTGTCTGCTTGCTACAAGGCATTCAGTGATCAGGGGACACAAGTGCAAGTGCCTTTTACTCACTCCCCTCATCTAGCAACCAATATTACAACTGTCTAACTTTCAAGTTCTGGCTCTACCCTTTGTCAGTCAAGGCTAGATATTATTCTGTATAAAGACAGTAATGCCAATACTCAAAAGGGTCTGTAAAGAATTCCAGTGAAATCTGATGAATACTGACAGAAATACTAGATCATCATACTAAACAGGGATTTGATCAAAACCCGGTACAAATTAAGATTTGGAACAGGTTAATGCTTCCTTTATTTAAAATCATGAAGAATAAGTTAATATCTATTATTTTCCAGGTACAACAAAAACACCACTTTTAATAAAACTAATGTTGTATACATTTTTCTAAAAGAACCATTTCTGTAGACATTATAAGATGTTAGAACTTGTCAGAACTTGGAAGCCTCAAGTACAAAGGGCCTTCCGTCCTTTGACAAAGGGACACCAGATCCCCAGCTTCTTGATTTATGTGTTTCACAGGTCTCCTCAAGAGGCCTTTGTGGTGGTCTATGGCTCACCATAGGCAATTTGACTACCACTGGCAGGTAGTTCTTAACTGATGATTCTCATTTGCTAACAAGTTAGAAACCAAGTAGCAAAATTTATTCAATTTGTAATACATATAAATAAAAATACTCTGTAGGAATCCTTATGAGTACAAGAACTCTACTGTCTAGACTAAGGAAACAGGAAACTGAGCTCTAACAGTCTAAGTTTTCCTGCTTTAACTGGAGGCAAGGCACTTCATTTATCATGCCACTGCAGTCTCATCCACAAAAAAGTGCTCCTATTCTCTGCCCTGCCTAATCCACAATTACCCTAGTTTCAAATTAAATGATGTGCCATTAAGTACTATGTAAATGTAATGGTTATAAGGTAGTGGAAGTAGTA